>NW_024038287.1:0-600000 GCF_016077235.1 Cyprinodon tularosa
ACACTACCAAGGCCTGTTGACCACACACCTCAGTTTACATTTCTTAATAAGGCTCTAAGATTTACACTGTAATAAAGCATCTGCTAACCTAGTAACATGCAGCCTAAGCCTGCCAATGGTGCTTTCATCACCACAGCGGCTCGTATTATGCAGTTTAGTTTTTTTTTTGATAAATTCAGCTCCTTAAGTGGTATTAGCTCTCTTTCTATAAGCTTCTCTCTCTGTCCTTCCTCTGCTTCTCATGGTTAGTCTTGCACATAGGTTTGTAAATTTTCAATCCTCAAATGATGACACTGTTTTCTTTATGCTGATCAACATTTTTTGATATCATGTATGGTTTGACTGTGCAGCTTTTAAGATGAGTTTGTTTCTGCCATTTTACTGCCGGATGTTTCTACCCTATAAAATCTTCAGATGATTCAATTGTTTTCTGCAGTTTGAAGTTTCTAATGACTTCCTATCACATTTTTATATGTTCTGCAGTTAATTTCAGCTTTTTTCATTCAGCAAAAGCATTCCCACTTTGATGTTTCTCCGAAACAGCTTTTTCTAGTTTAGATGGTTTTTCACTTGACAAATAATTAATATATAATTAAAAACAATGTTTTATATTTGCTGAGGTCATACAACTCTGAAGTGGGACCAAACAAAAGCAAAAACATGATGTATTTTACTTCTTACACTGCTGTGTAATGTGTAAGTTTCTCAGAATATATTTTTTACTTCTCGATAGTCGGATATTAGATTTCAGTTTAAGCTTTTAGCACTAAAGGAAAATGTTCCACTTTAATGTAGGGTGCCTGTTAGTTCCAGTACAATCATTTTACTTTATTTCTCTCTATTCTGTTGAAAATACCAGAACTCTTGAATGAATAATTTCAAGTGCTGTCCATCTTAGACCTTCACTTTGAATCCATTTATTTTCCCTTTCATTCATTGAAATCATTAATGAATAGTTTGACAAGTGAATCTTCTTCCTACTGACAAAAGAACATGTTTGTTTTAGTGTTCATCCCTCTGGTTAGCATATCGCTCTTCCCTGTATTTACAAAACACCACAGAAACACGCCTTTTCCCTTGCTCCCTTTCCCAGTGAAGTCACTTAAAGGCTGTAATATAGAGCAGTCTGTCAGAAAGCTAATTTTCTTCAAGCTAATGTTCCCTGACAAACTTCCTTAAGAATGCTTCACTAGTGATTAGCTGGCCAGCCGCTTGCTTTGGCAGAAAATGGCAACGTAAAACAAACTGAAAAGCACTTTTAATAGATGCAGGTTACAGCTACACCAGCCTAATTGCAATAACCCAAAAAATATACAGCTTGAGAGCTTCTAGACTTTTCTTCTAAACTAAAAGATGAGTATTTAAGAAACATACATCAATCTTCGATCCTTTAGCAGTGTAGCAGAGTGCTTCTGTCAGTATCTGATTAAGCATTTTATCAATCAGTTAATGGTGCACAAGGAGGCCTAAAGTTGGCTTTAGAAAGATTATCCTAATTATGACAGGAGAACTTAAAGACTCAAAGTTTTTCCTTGAAATGTAATAAACTGTTGCTTAGGTTTATTACATTTTAAGGTTAAACTCAAACTAGATCTTGTGAATTCAGTTCAGTTTACAGTTCACCATTCACCAGAATTATCTGCAGGACTCTTTAGTTTCTGTTATTGTTACTGATAAAACAGCCTAAGTGACTTCAGGTAGGTATTGCTGCAGTAGCTTGAAAAAAATTCTCAACACATTTTTCAGTAGAACCATCCATTGTCCACTGGCTGTGCATTAGGGTTATGGGGGACCTAATGTAAGGATTTAATGCAGAAAGACCCTACGCCAGGATTTGAACCCAGGACCTTCTGGCTGCAAGGCCACAGTGCTACAAAAAGCAAATCTACCAACCCATTGGGCTCTAGGGCTGGGGATGGTATTAATCAGAGAAACAGCAAAGAAGTCTGGGGAAAATCTGGAGGAGCTGCACAAAACCACCGCTCAGGTTTAGGGGACGAGATCAAAATAAAATGTTTAGGCCAAACATTACATCTCACCCTGAACATAACTTTCACATGCGAACATGGTGGTGGCAGCAGTATGCTGTGGAAATACCTTTCCTTAGCTTAGGCAAGGAAACAGATCGGAATTATGGGATGATAGATGGAGATAAATACTGAGCAATTCTGTAAAAAACCTGCTGGAGGTTAAACCAAAGATAAGAGGCTCAGGGGTTCCCCCTCCATCTGGACATCAAACTGAAACATACAGCCAGAGCTAAAATGGAATGATTTACATCATGGCATTTAATCATTTGTCATAACGGCATAGTCAAAGCTCAGACCTATATCTAGTTGGGTAGGAGAGGAAAAGTGAAGTTTACAAACATCCTCAAATTTAAGTCCCATTTTAGGTGATCATCACAAACTTAGTCGAGCCGAAAATGATTACACACTTTTCTGCATTTATATTTGTTAAACAATCTGTTTGTCATCCTTTAAAGCTACAGTAGTGATTTCAAAATAACTGTGGACTTAGCCTGAACTTTTTGAGCAAAGACACCTCCCAGATCATCCTCGGTCTCTGCTGTATTACAGTCCTTCATTCACAGCTCCTCTTTGACAAAGAAGCCTGCCGTAAAGATACATGGTAGTAAGCTAGGATAGTGATGGCGAAGGTTAACAGCTATGGAAAATTCATTGGTATGGAAGAAACAACGACATGCCTGACATTGACGCACAGCTGCAGCACACCAGTAATCTTGAGCTTGCAGTTTTCAGAGGAGGACTGTGAGCAGCGCGTACAGAAGCCTCACTGACATCGCTACGGCATTCCGTCTGGTTCTGAATGGTTGGTTCGGTTTATTTGCTCTAGTCTCAGGACAGAGTAGAAGCTTAAGTAAATAGTTGTTTGCAAAAGTTAACTACTGCACCTGTAAGATGAAAGTTTTGCGGTTTAAAATTGACGAAATGTAATATGTTTGCATGTATATTTTGCATGTATTGTATCATTGGTTTGTCTAACTGCTTAATTCCAGGTTTAGATCCATTACTGCCTGATCCACTTCATTCTCTGATGGGAACACATCCATTTATAATATTACTCTGAGTAGTCTGCCTCTCTGTCTGAGTGCTTTGTACAAGGTGGAAGCAACTAATTATGCTCTTTCTTTTCCATTTGCCTTCCATTTCTGTTAAATCCGTTATGAAGGATGTGGGAGAAGAAACAAGCAAAAAAACCATTGATAATTTCCTGACACACTACGTCCTGGTGGTTGTTGTCTTTAATCTGCGATATAGATGTTAACACTAGATATAAAATGGCCTCAGATTACTGCAGAGGAGCCAGCAGGGCAACGCCACAACCCCCATACTCCTGCAGGACCATTTTAAGGGTGTGTATGAGTTTCAAAGTCTCCACTTTGGGTTTCAATACATCCCCTTCTGCACTGAGCAGGGAAACGGTAAATGTAAATGCTTTACAGCTGTGCTCCCAGATTGCAAAAACAGATGGATTTTCAATGTGAGTGATGGGCAACCAGGAGCCTGCATGCACAGAATAGAAGAGATTGAGGAGCGGAAAGAAGCACAAAGAGCATATAGGGAGATATTGCTGATGCATGTTTTGGGGGTGCTTTTCTAAGAACCTAAAAAATTAACAGTTAAAGATTTGTGTTTGTGTTCTTTTTGTTTTTTGTTTTTTAACCAATAGTCTGCTGATGCAGGAATTTACTTATGAATCCTTCCTTCCTCAAAGATAAAAACATGTTTATTAGCTTGTGTGTGAGCGTGGTGTGTCCGAACCATTTTTTGGTTTAGAGAAGTTCAGTTTCTTTAACTCTTTGACAGCAGCAGGTTTTCTTCTGGCTTTGTTCTTTTTCACTTAAGTGTTTTTGTTTTTTTTGTTGCTTTTTCTGCATCTGTACACCCTCTGTGCCATCTACTTTCTCTGAATAATTCACATCCATGGAGGTGCTGGGTTTTGATTGCACCTCTGCTGCAGTTCAACCAGAGATAATATGCACAAATAAACTTATATGCAAGGCAGATGAAACTGAGTATAAAGATTTGTCTTTACAAGGATTTTCCTCTCTGCCTCACTGCTGCCACGATGGTAAGCAATTTGTCTCATTTGTTAGTATGCCATAGATTAAAATTTAAAGAAAGGCACAACTTGGGAGAGTTTCTGTGCTTGCTTCCATTCTCCTTATTTGCTTGAGGTCTTGTTTGCCTGCTTCTTTTTAGGTTAAAGCTTCTCCTTAAGTATATCTGGGCCTCATTATAAGCCATGCTTTTATGAAAAAACAGTAATTATTATTCATCATCTCTGCAGAGGTCAACAATTTTTTTAATAAGCAAAGACTAAATTCTGTTCAAGATTGCAACACATGCCTTTGGAGGTTATTCATATCCCTTGGTCCCCCCCCCCCCCCCCCCCCCCCCCCCCCCCCCCCCCGCCCCTCACACACACATTTTGTTGCATTATAACTAAAAAAAATGTTTCATTCAGATTTATGTTATCAATTAACATCAGGAGCTGCAAATATTATAGAATTAAAGGAGAAAAAAACATAGTTTGAGGACCCTTTAAAAGTAACATAATCTGAAAAATGTGGTGTGCATTTCTATTAAGTTCCCCTTACTCTGACACCTAAAAATAAAGACATAATTTGACATCACATCTTAAAGCTCCTTTCTATTCCATGGAATTTCAAAAAAGCTCTGACTCTGTAAAGTTCCTGTCCTGTGTTTTTTACAGTTTTCTTTGTTTTATTCAAATATTAATAATGCATTGATGATTTTATGAAAACTGTAGGCAAGGCAGGTTAATGTATATAGCACAATTCAGTACAAGGACAATTCAAAGGCCTTAAAAGGCATTAAACAATAAAAACAGAAGGAAAATAAAAGCGACTGTACGGTGGCGCATTTTTTCTCTCTGCATGTAGTTCGCATGTCCTCCCTGTGTGTGGGGGGGTTCTCTCTGGGTACTCCGGCTTCCTCCCACAGTCCAAAAACATGACTGTTAGGTTAATTGGATTCTCTAAATTGTGAGTGTGTGAGCACATGGCGCCCTGCCCATGAGCATAGGCACTGACCCCACCATGACCCTGGCAAATAAATGGTAGAAAATGGATGGATGGATGGATTTATGGATGGATGAAAGCAGAATATAATCAAGTCAAACCTTGGTTAACAATTTAACTCTTACAGTCAAAAGGCAGTTCTAAACAAATGGCTTTTAACTTGACTTAAAGAATTATAATCAAATTTTCTGCTTTTTTTAAAGTCTTCTGGGACTTTTTCCCAAATAAGTGGAGCTAAATTTTGCTTCTCCATGTTTGGTTCTAGTTCCGGGTGTATAAAGTCGGTTTGAACTTGAACAGTGGTCCTCAAGTACCACTGCTCTGCATGTTTTAGATATCTCTCTGTTGCAGCACATATGCTTTAAATGTTTGCATGAGCTCCTCAGTAGCCATCAGTGCCTGTTAATCTTCCCCTCATACAAGTCAGGTGCCGGACTTTAAAGAGATACCTAAAACTCACAGGACAGTGGTGCTTGAGGACCGGGACTGAGAATCCCTGAACTAGAGGACCTGGGTGGTCTGGGAGGTTGATGACAGCTGACAACAAATCTGTGTATTTATTTAGGTGCTGATTTATTCAATGTACAGCACTTTAATTCAGGTACAAGCTGTGTGTAAAGGGCTTTATTTAAAAAATGGACATTAACATTGACACTGGCATTGATAAAAGGCCACATGTGGCTAAAAACTACAACTTTAATTTCCCTGCAACAGATCACCTCTGTAGTGATAATTAGTGGTGGTAATGACATTATCCTTAGCTGTATCCTTTCGTCAACAGGTACAGGAAAGGTGGCTAGAGTGGAAGAAACCAATTAGAACTAAATTTAACTCTGTGAAATTTAAATTAACTTGGCTAGACTAAGTTGGCGTAGAGCAGCTGACTTTCTTGACATAGACATTGCCTTTTAAATGGCTTTAAATTAAATAATTTGCACTCTGGTATTGAGCTTTCCTCTTCTTTTTATGTTACATTTAGATCTGTTGGGTGTTTGTAGATTTTGTAACCTTATTTGGTCATTTTTTTGGTCAACTCATGTCTGTTTTGTGCAGCTGGTTGTCTAGACATAGAATATGTGGCTTTATTTAAATTCAGTGGATGGGCCTGAAGAAAAAAACAGAAACATAGAGGGACTTCCACAGTTGTAAAATAGTTATTTCACTAAACCAAAAAAAGGGAGAATATCCATGAAGACTGACACCTTAGCTCCTCCCGTATCAGCTGCTGGTTAGGTTGTATGGTTTTTCTGAATGTTCTCCGGGAACCTGACTGATTTAGAGTGTAGCTCACCTTAGGGCCCTGAGGCTGTCGGAATGTTAATATATAGCTGTCTGACATTCTGCTGCTTTCGCCACTGGATTGTGGTTGTCCACTGAGAGTAGGGTCAGGAGCTGGAAAGAGACCTAAGAGTTGCCCAGGGGTGGATGTGACAAAGAGCCAAAGACAAAGTTTGAATAGTTAGTGATGAGAACATGTGGTCGAAAAAAACAGAAAAGTTGAGTAAAGTGAATTGCTGAGGGAGGAAACAGCATAAATATGTTTGAATTTACAAGTGATGGGGGGAGTGGAGCATGTGGCTGTAACTTCAGAGCTTCAGCAGTGATGGAGGGAAATGACCTGCCTCAGACCACTGGACCAAAACCTTTACTCTGTGGAGATGTGTGTCAGTTGAATTGGAATAAAGTTTTGCTTCAGAGCCAAAGGCCTACTAGCCAAACAACTCTCGATCTCTGTTCTACTGTTACCTGCATGATAAGGTTTTTTATTATATAACAATAGTTGAAAGAGTGAACTTTGGCTTTGGTATTTTCAGACAACAAACACCGCACACATAGATTATGGACTTAATCAGCTTCTTTCAAAATACAACATAATCCATAAACTTTATGTTTAACCAACCCTAATTACATTTTCAAACTTCATAATATTTTCATAACTTTCAGATTATACGTCAATAATTAGTTAAATGACACCTCTGTCATGGCCTAAGAGGGTATGTATCACTTTCACCGAAACTAACAACAACTTTGAGAAAGGTGGCAGTAACTCTAAAAACATCTACAAATGTGCAGACTGCTTTATGCTATACCTAACTTCCCTCTTCCCCCATTTAGTTATAAAGACGGAAGCAGTGTCGAATGAATTTCTCTGAGATATTCTTGATATTCATATTTTCTTATTGACATTGTTTTGCCACAGTTAGATTCATTACGTTATCGCTATTCATCTGTCACATAGCCACTGGAAATAGAAATTTAGTTGTATCTAACCGCATGCGAGTGGGAGATCCAGATTTTACCACACATTATGCTGCTCCATATGGAAAATGCTGGAAAAATATTAACCCCTCATTACTACTGTCGTTGACTATTATGTTCTGGTTGTGGGAAAAGGATTAATGACTTGATCAACCCTTCCTAATATTGTACACTACCAAATGAGTACTAAAAGTATGTATGATTCATGCTGATATCATATTGGGTCAATGTTGCAATATTGGATATTGTATCAGGGATCAGAAAGTTTATCGGGACATCCATATAAGTTATTGTTAGGACTGTTCATGATTTGGCATTTTTTTGTCCATTGTTTGGCCTCATTGTTATCTGGCATGAGCCTCAGCGCTGATCTTTATTACATTCTTCTGCCTCAGAAAAAAACAAGTTACAGTTTTCCCCTCAGAGCACAGATGTCAAACTCCAGTCCTTGAGCCATTGTCTGGCCCAGGTTTGGGTTTAGTGTCAGGCAGCTTTTAGATGTGTCACTGTTTCAACACACTGAGCAAATAATCGGGTCATTTTAGAACTCTGGAGAACTTTACTACCTACTGAGGAGGTAAGTCACATGATGTAACTGAGTTGGACCAGGGACTTATCCAATACTTGAAGGATACAACCATAGAGGGCTTAAATTTAAAACCCCTGCTTTTAAGAATGTGGTTATTCATGTGAAATGCCTCTGGGGTAAAAGAGCTTGGAGAAGACAAAGATGCATCTTAGGGTAGACGGAAAGTCTGGTCAATTATTAAAATAAAATAATTAATTAAAATTAAAATAACTACGATAATTCAAACTCTTGCTTTTATTTTGGTGGGCAATTTACACTTTTTTAAAGATAATTTATCTAGTTTGTAAAATTAAACATGACCTGCTTCTTAAGTGAAATGGTAAAAGGTTTAAATTATGTTATTTTATGATTAAACATATTATTGTCTACTGTTGAGTTATTCATTATCTTCCTGTGTCTGGATATTGATGTATCCTTTTTATATGCTTTTATTGCCCTATTTCTGCACTAAATAATTTCTGTTTCTTTTTCCATCTTTTTCACTCTACAATCTTCACACTGTTGAACATCTGTAGGCAAACCAAGAGCAGGATGTGCAGAAAACAAAGTATTAACTATTTTCCTTCTACTTCTTTAGCAAAGCAGCCCTGCAGTTGTGCATGAGTCTGCATGTAATACCCTGATCTCAAACAGCTTTTGGGAACTAGTAGAAACTTTTCTGTTACATAATATAAATAAGTGATATTTATGTATGCTAATCCATTTTAATAGGTTATTTTGTGCAGAATGCAGGGATTTGTCAAAAATAATCTGGCACTCTCGACTCAGGAAATCTGTACCCATGTGGTTTTCGCTCTAACCACTACCACATAAGCTTTTATGGATGGCATAGAAATATGTAAATAAGAGTATTTTTAGCCACCAGGCACAGAGTAGTGTAAAAACAAAAAAACACTGCTGAAGGTGGTGTTACAAAATTTCCCTTGCATGCAGGTTTTTAAAATTGATTTAAATTCTTACAAGCCTTTTATAAAAACAGGCTGGAAGGAGTAAAAACAACATCTGAGATCATCTTGTCACTGCTAAAAAACGTGCAGACTATTTATGGATAAATACCCCTAGTGTCACGCTTCAGAGTGTGTTAAGCACAGCTGGGCTGCTTCACCTCCTGTTAACACCTAGATTCAGAAACAAATTATGTTAAGCTAAAACCAATAATAAATAAAACAATGGAGCTCAGTATGAATATGTTGGTATAGAATAAAGATTTTTCTTAAAGAACTGGAAACAGGAATAAAATAGAATAGCACTCAGAGAGCGCAGACTCTGCCAAGCACTACATTTTGCCCCATTTGGTGACTTATAACTATAGCTAAAACTCCCATATGATCTGTTTCATTACCAAATTTAAATGAATTGTTCTTTGGCATGAGGTGCACCTTTGGTAGAAATGTCCTCTTTTCACAAGTTTTCAATTGATCCTGCTAAAAAAATCATCAACCTTTTCTTTTCTTGTGTTTTTGTCTTCAGTAAAACACCTTTCGACTTTTTGAGTCCCATGCTGAGGCTGTCGATAGTCACTGCTGCCACCCTCTGGTTTAGTGTGGAACTGCTTGTTCCGCCAAATATCCCTATCTCACAATGTCATGATTCTGCCCTTTCTGGACTTTTTGTTTCAGTATAAGTTTTCTTTTTAAGTTTTCAATAATACTTTGATTTATGTCATTCTGTGTTTTCTTGGTCATTGGTGATATTTCCATTTTGTGTCATTCTAGTTGTTTTCTGGTTGTATTTGAGCACTTATGTATTTCTTGTTTATTCTCTGTTGCCCCCTTGTGCCAGTCTCCTTCTCCCAACTCCCTTCTAGAGCCTTCTGTCCACACCTACTCCCTATCAGTTGATTATTCCATTCTTTGTTCTGTTTGGGAGTTATACTCCTCCTCTGCAGTTACTGTTTGCTGGATCCTCTACATTCCTTCCTTAAAGGGGAACACCGTTTTTATTTACATTGGCCCCTTGATTTTACGTTATTACATCATGTTCTACTCACTCATATAAGTTTTGTGTCATTTGGTGCCTTTATGAAGATATTCCGTTAGGTTATATCCACTTAACGTCTTTCTATGGGCAACGAGTTGAAGGCACAAACGAAACTGTTCATAATTGATTCTTTATGGTATGCCAGCATTCATAATGTAGGCGAATCACTGTCCACCAGACAGCTACCATTTATTCATCCTGTCCGCTGAACTGCTGCTAGTTTTACTCTCATGCCGGGAAGATGTCTAGTGCTACTACCACAGATGATCTCGCTCTCCAAATGGAATTAAACGATTCAGATTAGCTAGCCGAATGAATAGAAGGAGTAGAGCGTAACCGCCTGTGGCCCGGGCTACTTATCACAACTCCAGTCCGGTGCACGGATGACGTCATACACACTCCACTTTGTTACCTAGGAAGACAATCCATTCTGATGAACAGAGTGGCTGACGATCTTGGTCTAGTGGATGGAGTTAGCTAGTTATACATCTGAAGTGTATAACTGAGGGAAGCAATAGCTTCATCAGACAACAATTTTCAAGGAAGTTTTATTTTCATCTGTCGTATCTCAGCATGCCCTCTCAACGTTCTTATGAACATGCTGTTTTCTGATTAACTAAAGAGCTTCTGACTTTCAAGTGTGTGCAAACTCTCCACACCAGACAAATATGGTATGCAGCATCCAGGTGCAAACACTGAAGGACCTGTACTTTCTTAGAAAGTACAGTTGGCTTTGTTCCTTCTTCACAGTTGTGTCTCAGGTCAAATCTTTTGTCCAGCTGAACATCAAGGTATTTATACTCCTCCACCAACTCCACTTTTCCCCCTATGATACTAATAGTGATGGAACTGCCCTCCTTTGTCCTGAAATTTGCAATCTTGTCCCTCGTTTTGTTCATATTCAGGATCAGACGAATGTTTCTACATCATGCCACAAAGTGGTTCACTGGCTTCCTGTGCTCGGCTTCATGTTCTTCTCTGATGAACCCAATTACTGCAGTCATCAAAGTTTTTCTGCAGAAGACACGTCTCTGTCTGGTGCTGCAAGTTAGAGGTGTACACAGTAAAACAAAATAGTGAGAGTACTGTCCCCTGTGGTGCTCCTGTGATGTTAAATACCTGATTCCTCCTCCCCCGTCTTCTTGATTTTCTGAAAAACAAATCAGACGGAATCATGTGAAATGCACCGGAGTAATCAAATCCTCATGGTGCTGTCTGACTGGTCTAAATGACGGTGGGTTTATTGAAGAAAGTATATGAGGGCATCTTTAACTCCAAAGCGGTAAGAAAACTGCAGGGGTTCCTGATAGCTGCTTGTTTGTGCATTTGTCATGATCTGCCCTGATAGCTGGCCTTTATTGTTAATGCCTTTCTCCTGCCTAACTCTGCCTGGTCTCCAATTATCACTTATCTAATCCACCTGCGTCTTTTACTTTATATTGGGCTCATTTCCAGCTTTCCGGGCCAGATAATTGTTTGCTGTTTGTTTGTTCCCTGTTAGATGTCTTTAGGTTCTGTTTTCATAAGTTTATGTTAGTCAAGGGTTCATCTCCCCTATTCCAGTAAGGAGATTATTCTGGCTCTAGTGTCTTCAGGCGAGTTAATTCCCTAACCAGTGGTGAGAGTGTTTCAGCCTTGCTACTGATTCTGTCTGCCTGATTCCGTTCCCTCTCATCCACTGGCCCTGTCTGTCCCCGCCTGATCTGTTCTGAACCACTTTTGCACTCCTGCTGGATTCTGCCTGTCTGTGCGTTTTTGTCTGAGCTGGTTGCTCGCACACAGGACTCTGAACCTGCCTTAGGCGGTTCCCCTGTATGCATCTGTGTGTGTCAGTCTGGGCACACTTCTGGACCTAGCTGACTCTGTACCTGCCTTCTGAGGATTCCTGGAAGCCTGGATCCCTCTGTTCCTGTTTGGGTCAGAACCTCTGATCGAGCAGAGAACTCATGGATCCCTTAACTGTTCCTGCCTGTTCTCTGGGGCTGCAGCATCAGGGGGCACTATGGGCGGCTCAGTGCTGCATCTAGTTAGCAATGCATTGGCTGATCCTGCCTATTATTGAGAGGATGGACTGAACTTTTAAACCAGGTAATGACTCACTCTGATGGTCATCTCCTGTCAGAGGATTGTGGTCACTTACCTGTGTTTCTCCCTTCTGAGTGTCAGTGATTGAGCGGTGCCCTGGCCCCCCTTCTGCAGTCACCATGATCACAGATCCACAACCCTGCGCTTCAGTTCTGTTTGTTTATGGTTTTGTTTTAATAAACTTTTTCTACTTTCCTACTGGTTGTCTCACCTTGAATACTGGGTCCATCAGTCCCATTTTATGACCGCATTAAGATGGGCCAACAGGAGTCTATCTAAGACCTCTGTGATCTGGGATGTGAGGGAACAACTGATTAGTCATTGAGGACTTGTGGCTGAGTGGTGTTGGTACTGAAACAAGGAAGGTCTTCAACAACACAGGATCAATCTATGCTCAGTTCTTCAGGAGTCTTTTAGAGATACCATCTAGACCTGGAGCCTCGTGCCTTTTCAGTCGCTCAGGTGCCTTTTTATACAACTTCTATAGACAGAGAGGTGAAAAGGGAGGCAAAGGGAGCAGCACTATTTCCAGAAGGGTCATAGCAGCGCTGGAAGACAAAACATCTGAGGCTCTGCAGTGATGCTGTTACTTGGTGCATTTTTTAAATTTCAATCTAAAATTGTAGTTCTTATGAAAACATAACATGTTTTTCCTAAAGTTAAACATGAGTTCTGAATTCTCGTGACAATTTTCAATGGATAGCAAAGCAAAACAAGAGAAGAAATTAGGTTGGTCCTCCCACCGCAGCATGATACACACATACTGATGATAGATCTTCAGAAGCTTGAAACATAACTATTTCCTCATATTTTGTTTAAAAAAATGCATTTTTCTTGTCAAAACAGCCTAATTGTTTAATCCTTAGGGTCCAAGTATGGAACCCTTACACTTTTCTTTTCATAATGTGTACATTTCAAAGATTCATTTGGGATGGGATGTGAAAAAATCTAGTTTAGACTCTAAAAAGCTATTCCTCTTCCTGTTCCCCTCTTTCTATTTCACTCTCCTCCTCTACAGGCTGATGTTCGCTCCAGAGAATACCTACGCATACACTTCCCAGCTACTGATGCATGAATAAGACACTTAGGTAAGTGACAAAAGATTCAAAGGTGTGGATTCTCACCCATACACATCACACCCATCTTTAAAAAACTAGCTGAGTGTGAGGTTTCTGTGTCACTGCTGTGATTTTGAGTCATAAAATAGGTTTAACAGAAACAGCAAGTGACTCATCAAGGACTTTTCCAAAATCCCAAAGTAAAGTCTCTACTTGTTGGCTACGATCTAAATTATTCAGATGTGATGTGGTGATTAATCCAAGTAAACTGACGCTGGAAACGGACAAAATTGAGAAATATATTTGCAATGTTGTGTATTTATTTTGTGTAGGAAAAAAAACAAAAACAAATAGGGTTATAGTCTGTAAAATAAGCAGTAGGTATGTAGTGAGAAAATAACATTTTCTGTTACATCATCAAATAAGTTTAAAAACAAAATGCAGTTTTGTGAGTTCAACCAGTTTTGCCTTGGTAACGAACCGACTTTACCTCTCTGCTGTATACTGGGTGGATTTAAGAGTTTAAGAGACTTTGACAGGTCCTCTGCATTTCCCTGCATCTTTATCTGAGTGTGGGTGGGGCAAAGGTGATCCAAGGACGTCTGGGGTTATCCAGAGATGCACAGGCTGTGAGAGAGAGAAGCATGTTAAGCTCAGAAGAACCTTTGATCCTGAGAGTCTCATCTGAAGTAACACACTGCGCTCCCCAATTTGACCCTGCCTCCCTCATTACTGATGAAAGCTGCAGACCATTAGCACGTCTGGTTCCTTCAAAAGTCTAATCATCATTCACCACATGAAGCCAAGTGTTTTCAAACATGCTTATAATCAAATCTTCATGTCTGAAGCAGAGATGATAAAATGAACTGTTAAGGTAGCACACATGGAAGCACAGGAGGCTGTACGTGCTCTTGGGTATTTCAGTGCAGTTCTTGGCAACAGAATGGCATATCCATGTGCATCTTGGAAGCTCACTGATGTGGTGAATCCTCTGGCGGAGCTTTGATCTTCCTTTCTACAAAGAGATAAAGACAGGGAGGGAGGCTTTGTGCTGAGTTGGCAGGTATAACCCGTATTTACCCTTGCTCTAACTTAACAACGCTGGAGGCACATTTGATCTGATGTACCACGCCTTAGCTGCCCCATATGATATGGTGTAGGTTTTACTTTGCGTAATGTTAACATCTTAATCTTTTCAATGGAACATTAGTTTGGCTTTTCAGCTGGACATTGCTGCTAAACAATATCAAGAGTTAAGATTTTATACTTGTATGATTCCCATTCGGAGAAAGAACAAGTCCAGAATCAAAAAATCTCTTTATTTGGATGCATATGTTGTTTTTTTAATTTACTTATATATGAATTAGAATACTTTTTTTAAATCCCAGAGAGAGCTAATGTTTATAAAATTACACCAGGCTGTGTGCAAGTTTAATGTGATGGAAATAGGAAATAAAATTATTTCAAACTACTCACAACATCAATGGATTTTTCAGTTTTTTTTATTTCATATAAGCTGTAAAAGTTAGTCATAAGTTGTATTTGTCAGATATACTTGAATCCCCTAAACAAGATTCGTTCTGTGACCAAAAAATAAGCCCTTAGACAAATTCAAGCTGTTTTTAGATAAATATGTCCTCTTGGTAGTTAGAAATAGGACACCCTGTTACATATTGGGTTGTGAGTTGGTTTTTCATCTCATATATATAAACCTAAATATGTACCCATTACTGCTAGTATTAGCTGCCTTTACAGCTGTGGTCTGTAACTTTTCATGAGATGAGAGGGGAGATTTTGAAATCCTGCCACTTACCAACACAGTGCCTTTTCCCTGTCCCCTCCTGATGGAGCTGAAAGCAATGCCTTCAATCTGTGAGTCCATAGTGCGTGAACATAGAGGATAACTGTATTGATCCGATAAAAACGATAGGTGTAACAGTGCATGGTTGAATACAGTACTGATCTGTTTCTGCATTTTTTATTTTATTTTTTCCTACTTGCTATGATTCTGTTTTATCTTCCTATATTTTAATCATGTAAAGCACTTTGCATTGTCTTTGTACTGAATTGTGCTATACAAATAAATTTTGACTTGCCTTGATCAGTTAGCCCACGTTCCCCTCCCTCCTTATCGTGCAGTTAGCTTGAAATTTAAAATCCAGACTCACATTACATGTAATGTAAATCTGGTTAGCATTCAAGTTAGCAACATAAACCCAGCCTTTTGTCATGATGTTTACATTCCCTTTCTTTCCAGGTTAGTACATCCAATTTCTTTTATTTTTTATTTCATTCACAATTTTGATAATTGGATAAATTATATTTTTATCATGTGGTAGACTTTTTAAATGATGACCTTTCAGCTCATATTATCGCACATTTTCCTGTAGTTGAAAATTGAAAGTGATGTTAAATTAGTTGTTTTGATTTTTTAACATGTTTTTATATAACATATTTGAGGGGGGAGGGTGACCAAAAATACAGTGGTTTGTACACTTACTCAAATGTTTTACAAGTGAACAAAACTTATTCTGTCTATTTTGATATTTTCAGATGGATATCTTCCTAATGTTTTAGCTTCTGCTGATTTGGTCTCTTCCTTCGGCTATTTCTGTTCAATGATTTCAGCTGTTTCTCCTCTCCTCCTGATCACACCTTCATTTAATCTTGTTTCTCATTTTTTCATGCCTGTCTCTCCTGTTGTTTTGTCTCTGACTTAGCTGTGTTCCTGTTCCTGATCCTTACACCCCTTACACTCTCAAAATGGAGGTATTCTTTTCATTGTCTACATAACTCGCGACCATGTCTCTCATTACTTTTAGTTATTTACTCGCTTGCAAATAAAAGAAACAGAGTCTCTGACCGTCAAGATAAGACTTTCTATTTTGGATTATTTCAGACACATAAACTTCTTCAGTATGATTTAAGACTGTCATAGAGGCAGAAAAAAAACTGATTCTCCTCTGTGACTGAAAGTTTAAGACAGTGTGTGACCCTTGAATGCCCCTGGGTGGTAGACAACAAGAAACTGTTTCTGTCTTTATTAGGGTAAGGACAGCACAAAAATGAAAAATGGAGCACCAAGACAGGGGATCCCAAAAATATGGATCAAGATGGAGTGAAGACGACTCTAGAGAATGAGATAAAATACAAAATAAGAGTAAAAGGAATGAGACAACAGCGTAGGAGGACAGTAATATCCTTCTTACATTCTGGATTTCATTTATTTTAATGTTGATCACTGGAAATGTCAACCAGCCATGTGATTATACTTTTAAACAGTTGTGTAAAAAGATAAACAGTTTATAAGCTGTTATGACAGGTTGAACAGCTGAGAAAGTGATAACGACAGACTACAGAGGCACATTTTGAGAGAATTGGTTACTAGAAACAGTATGGGAAAAGAAAATAGTCTGATAAATTGAATTTCTAAGTGATGTGATGCACATGACTGCCAAGGAGCAGGAGTCCAAACCTACGAGGGTTAGAGAGAAGAAAACACACCCAAAATGCTGATAGCTTGGCACATCCACAAACCATTCACTTTCAATTATAGAGACTGGTTCAATCAGCTTCATGCTGTTATACAAACTCTGCTGCCCTTTACGGAACATTTCTGAAATGTCATGGAAAATGTTGGAGAGGCGCTCGGCACAAGGTTGGGCAATGAGCTCTGCTGGGAATCAGCCTTATTAAAAACTTATGGCGGTACAAGGAAAGTGGCTTGTTGCTAGAGCTACAAGGGAGTATGACTGTTAACCAGAGAAACTCCTGTTACCCTCCATATAGTCTATCTAATTTTCCTGTTGGCTTGCTTCAAGCCTAAACTGTGGTTTTGCACAAAGTAATTATTTGTTTTTGCTTTATTGCATGCTTTTAGAAAAGAAGAGTTGAGATCTCTCTGCATCACTTAAGTTTGTTTAGCTGTGTTAGAGTTTTGCTGGTTTTCTCCCCCCTCTCCAGCTGTTCATAAAACACAGAAACACTCCCTGTTCTGTTTTATTATAAAATAAAAGCCAGCATCAGAGCGGTACAATTTTTCTCTCTTTAAGAATATCTGCAGGATGTTTCTCCATCCTTCTGTTTCTTCTTCTTATTACGCCTCATTTTACCATAACTACTTATTTCTCTCTCTCTTGCTCACCAACATGGCTTTATTTGGACTTATTAGCTCTTTGTACATATTTATCTCTGTTTTGCTTAACTCCTCCTTCATCTGGCACACATATCAAATCTTTGGCACATTCTGATTGTTTTTGAGATATAAACAGATGGATTCACTGAGGACATATTTGAGCATGTTTTTTCTTTATCTAGATCATTTTGGCATTTTTGCTGCTAATGTCCTTTTTTAGTGCTGGCTTAAAGTGTATTCATCTCGCACATCTTATACAGACATGGGGCCATAAAACAACATTCACAATGACTTGCAATGTTAATTCTTCTTAAAAACAAAACCTATAAACTGTGATGTTTATTCATAATCAGCTCCTCATACTCAGTATAACATTTTAACAGAATAACATCACAGATCAGTATTTACCAGCTTAGAGACATTTTTTATCTATTCATCTTCACAAAATGGCTCAGTCAGACCACATAAAAGCTTTCAACATCGTTTTCATATCTTTATACAAATCCTAATCTAGATTTACAGCAGAAATTTGACTGGACAGTTATAAGTGATGAATTTGCTCATATTTGAACCATTTTATTGTAGGCTCTGGCTGTATGCTTATGGCATGCTTGCGGGTAAAACATCTGTACTAAACGCTTCTACTAAGTTTTCTTTACCTGTTTTTATCTCCAGCTACATCTGCAAAGTATCTGGAAATATCTAATTGTGATGCTATCATTGAAAATTGCAATAAAAATATAGATCACTTACTAAATAGCACACATTTATCTGACCTATTCTTTTACCATTATTTAGACAAAAAGAAACATTAATGTTGAATACAACTAAGGTAAAAGTCGGCTAATGTTTTACAGTAATGTCCTTTACATGAATGATCATTCAATAAAACGTTGTTTTATGATATAAAGTAAAGAGTTTTACACCTTTTCTATTTCTTACTATCTGTTAAAAGTTGGTTTTCTGTTTCCTGGAAAACAAACTTATTTGCTGAAGAGAAGAAAAGCGAAGAAAAAGTGAATGTTAGGCATCTACTTAAATGGACGGAAAGAGGGAGAGGGCAATAGGAATAAAAGAAAAAAGCCTCTGCAGATAGAGGGAAAACTCCCTCCCCTTTGTCTGTCTCTTTATTTATTCACCCTCCCGTCTGTCTGTCTGACGCAGTGGAGGGGAAATCGCATACATTTCATCATGCCCGGCCTAATACAGAAAAACCCTCTACGCTACCTCACCTCCCTCTGCTCAGAATGCCGCCGCACGCCTCTCAACTGCTGATAAATTGCCACCCCCTGCCTCATTTTTCACCATCTCATCATCAAACACACTGACAAGAAGAACAATCGCTGAGCCCCAGGAACAGGAGACGGGATGAGAGAAAGGACAAATAGGTTGGCAGGAGGATGTGCAGCAGATAGAGAAGGGCAGCAGAAAAAAAAATGTTTTATTCTTCTAAAGAATAAAATTAACTGAAGTAAAAAAAAGCTTCATCTTGCTTTTGGTTTTAGAAGCTTAAAATATGCTGTATTTTATTTGATCAGTCCAACATCTGCAGTAGCTTCAGGTGGATATCAGCAAAGTTTGGGATTCTCGCTGTGTCACCGTTTCATATGCTGCTCAACAGCTGTGGATTTTATCTGTATCGCTGCAGGAGAATATCCACAAACAGCAGCTAAGTTACCTATTTTCTCATCTAAGTCTCTGCTGCAACCGTATCATAATCTGCAGCAGCCATGTGACTGTGAGGAGCTCACTGTGGGAGTCCTGTCAGGGAGGAAGAGTCATGATATTCAGTGCACTGATTTGTTCACTAGACTGCAGTACAGCAGAGGAAAGGTTTAGGGGGTGACATATCATGACTTCATCTATTTCTCATTGCTCTCATCATGCTTTGACCTTTGTTTTCCTGTTTTGGTCCTTTTTTCTGGCAAAGGCGGCCAAGAAGTGCGAGTATCTGAGAGTGAATATTTTATAAGCTGAAATCCTTGTAGTCATACCAGATTAATGGGATGCTTTGGCATTTTTCTAATGAAGTTTAATTGAAGGGTTTTATTTGTAGTCTTCTACCATTTCAAATAAAACTATGAAGCATTTCATTTCATTCATACTGCCTGTAGTGAACCAAAGCAACCCCATGGTATGATGCCAGCTCCAATGATCAATATGTAGGTTTTATAATGTAGGTAAAGTGCAGTATTATCATGGTTTGGTTTTTTTTGCCACAAATAGTGCTTCAGACAAACACTTGTTTTCTGAGTCTCCTTACACGGCCTGCTGCAGACTATTATTTGCCCTAATTCTTGACAGACACAAATGGGTCTACAGTACAAAATCAATGGTTATCATGTAAATACAATCCTAAACTTTGGATCTCTACTGCTCTTCCAGAATTACTATAAACCTCTTCACAGGTTTTTTGTTTAATGCCTTCCAAGTCAAGCCTTAGGTGAATGATCATGCTCTTCTAGGTCTGCAGTTGCGCCACACTCTTCTCATTATACCAGATTTGGCTGAAGTCACTCTCTAAGAACTTCATGGTGGCAAAACTGGGGGAAGATGAGATCCGTCCTGAATACCTTAGAGCTCTGGATATTTTCGGGCTGGTGTAGCGAAGATCGGAGACAGTGCCCATAAACTAGGAGGCTGAGTTGGTGGTTTCCCTGCATAAGAAGGGGGACTGGAGAGTGTGTTCCAACTGTAGGGTGACCCGTCTCAGACCCCATGGGAATGCCTACGGCTCATTACTGGACAGGAGAGTCCACCTTATGTCGAACCTCAACTTCAGGAGGAGCAGTTTGGTTTTCTTCCTGGCCATGGAACAGTGTACCAGCCTTATACTCTCTGCAAGGTGCTAAACGGTTTGTTGGAGTTTGCCCAACCAGTCCACATTTTTTGTCTATGCTGTTTCCTGGGCCCCTCTACTATGGGACAACCCATCTCTGTACAAGTAGAGCAGGAGCTTGGTCCACTTTGCAGTATGAAGTCAGACATATTCCTATTGAGTGTTGGACTCCAATAGGGCTGCCCTCTGCCAACGGTCCTGTTCATAATATTTGTAGACTGATCTTTGCGCTCATGACTGGCTTAATGGTTTATTCACCTGTCTAGCTTTGCCCAGTTTCTCATTATCATTCATCTGTGTCACCTGCTCCAGTCTCTTTTTTAACCTGTTTGCTCCCAGTCATCAGTACCAGATTATTCAAGCCTTTGATGAGAGTTCTCTAGCGTACCTGATTGTTTGCCTGATCCTGACCCAATCTGCCTTTGGACTTTTGAGCAGGCTGAAGATATTTTCAAAAAATAAAAATTTCTGAAAATTCGAAAATGTATCTATTTTTCCTTTCACATTACACATATGTAGTACTTCATGTAGGTTTCTTATAAAAAGCTTCAATAAAATATTTTTTGGTGAATGAGACAAAAGCTTTTTCTTTTTTAAACTTATAGATGATGTTGGATCCTGCTGTGTTTTTGTTAAAGAATATGATACCTGCCTTGCACTGTGGTTACCTTAAGACATGTAATAATGGCCTGCTGGAGGGTGTAATGAATGCTTGTGATCTGAACTGTAAAGATGAAACCTTCAAGTAAATGAAGTACGTTTTTGATCTAACCTGCTTGTTTCTCTGTGGTGCGTTAATTTCTAAATAACTACTTCTCAATAAAGGTGATGTGTGCATGGATTAATTTAATTGTATTTTAGTATTTCTGGTCTATTATAAACTACAGTCTCAGCTGAATAGTGATTATTTTGGTTTCATTAAAGAAAAGAAAATCTTTAACGGATTCTCCTGCTGAGGGCTCTATTTTTCACATATTCCACTTTGATGAGTCACTCATCTTCAAACACTATTTACTCCGTTTCATCTGCTTCAAAAAAAACATTCAGTCAATAAATCATCCAATTCAGATGTAGCAGATCTAATATTTTTTTGTTTTAGAATTCTGAATGCACTTTTATTTTATTTACCTGAACTTGTTGTGAATTAGTTTGAATTGCATTTTTACATCAATATTAAATTAGATATTTATGAGTTGTTTTATACTTCTTACTAGAACTGCTTTATGCAGAGCACTTTTAACTGAATAGGTGCATAAGCTATATAAGGAAATCAGCAACCAGAATAAGTTGCTGAAAATAAGCATTATTTTTTTGCATCTTAAAGCCACAGAAATTATGGGTAATCTGAACATAATTTTAGTAGTTCATGGGAAATAAAAAACAAAGTTGATCAGCACGTTGCTTCTATTGAACAATCCTTTCCCCCATAGAATCTCATATTATAATGATTCTGAGCTTTCTGGAAGTTTTGATTCTGCTTAAGACTTAGACTTAGATTTATTTTGTCATTTTGTATCCATGAGTGTATACAAAAGGAATTTTTGTTTAAAAAATCTCTAGACAATTTCATTTTGTGCAGCCTTGAAAAACATTAATTAAAACATGAAAAGAAAAATAGTAATATAAACAAATGGTTGTATATTTACAGTTCTAAAGTTTTAAGTTGAAGTTTTCTTTTTGAGTTTTTAATTACGCTTTGATTTATGTCATTCTTTGTTCTGGGTAATTGCTATCATTTCCATTTTATGTCATTCTAGTTGTTTTCTAGTTATATTTAAGCAGAGCTTGTCACATTTGGATAGACGTTTTTGAGGACCCAAAGGCAGGAATCAGGAGGCAGAGTTTAGTCTTGCAGATTTAATAGGTAACTGAGGCTGAAATACAGAATACAAAAATGCTGAGAACGAAAATATAGATAACCAAAATGTCAGGGAGAACTCACATGGGGAACCAGAGATGAGGAAGCAGCAAACAACAGACCAGTAATGCGTAACTGCAGAGGTGGTGTACATATGGGAGACTAAACCAAGACAGGCTAATCAGCCTGATTGGAAGTCTTAATAAAGTAGATAAAAAGTATAAACTAGGTAAATAGTACATAAAATGCAAGGTTTTAGACATAGCCAAAGTGGCTCCTATCAACGAGAAGCTGCATATTATCAGCCATAAGAAACTAAAAGAAGGTAGAGGGGGCACAGTCTGGAGCCATTCTATGGGACTGATAACCACTAATAACAGCAATTTAGTGGTTGATCACATCCAAAATGGCTGTATCTTACATACAAAGTGCCATCCCACTGTTGAACCACAGGGTTTGATATGATTTAGGCTAGGGATGTCAAACTGGTTCTAGAAAGGGCAGTGTGGCTGCAGGTTTTCTTTCCAACCAAGCAATAGCACACCAGACTCCAGTCATCTCATCAAGTCATCATGTTTAGACTGGACTTACTTGATGGGATGACTGGAGTCTGGTGTGCTATTTTTTGGTTGGAAAGAAAACCTGCAGCCACACGGCCCTTTCTGGGACCAGTTTCACATCCCTGATTTAGGCTGATACTATGAATCTATTACAGGTTTAACTCTCCGACACAAAGTTTAGAAGTGTTTACAGGACTGTTGACCATTCTTCCAGCATTTTTGAGGTCATACATTGATGTTGGATGAGTAGGACTGGCTTCCAGTTTCTATTGTAATTCATTCCAACTGTGTTTTGTTAGATTGAGGTCAGATGTCTGTGCAGAACTTTCTGGTTCTTCCACACCAATCTTACCAATCTGCTTATTTATGGCCATTATGTTGTGCCATAGTGTAGAGTTAAGCTGGAACAGTGAGAAACTACCACCTACTGTAACTGTTCAAAGTCGGGAGCAGGAAATTGTGCAAAAATCTTTCTGTTTTGCAACCATGACAACCAGTCAGAGCTCATAAAGATGATGTCTAGGAGTACGGCATGATACAGGGGACAAAGCCTGGATTTTGACCGACAGGGTGTCACAGAACAATCTAAGCAGCTCATTAGTGACAACAACATATACTGCAACCGTGGCAGGTTGACCAGATAACCACTCAAAGCCATTCATTCATGTTGTTAAAAACATTTTTTATACCATCAGAAATATGGACACATCTCATCTCAATCATCTAAACACAACCATAAACATTTCTTCCTAATACGGAGCCATCCCGTTTTTCAAGGGGAGATGAGAAAGTTGATGTTGAAAAATAATGAAGCAGTAATGTTTTTGAGATTGTTAGGTAGTTGTTAGAAAAGCCATTTTAATTTAGCCCTAGAAGGTGTGTTTCATGGTCCTATTTCTAGCGCAGTTACCAGCAGTTGCCTTCTGTCCTGCATCCTCACTTCGCGAGGCTTTTCTGATACCCCACTGTCATTCTTCCAACTCCAACAGTTAGACAAGGGGTTTGCCTCGGCCAGTCGTAGCGTCTCCCCCACCTTCAGATTTCTGTTTCCTTGCCAGAGTTATCAAATCTTCCAATGTGCTACTCACCTCTCCTCTTAAGCTGCCTTATTCTCCCAGTGTTCTCACACTGATTCCCCATTGGTTCTGTCTGAGCTCAGAATACAGTCTCTTTTACCTATGTTGTCTGGTTAATTACCCCTGATTTGGGCGATCTGACCAAAACAAGCTTGGAGCAAAGATACATGTCTGCTCAGAGAAAGAAACTTATACACAACACAATAACCAATGCTTGAAATCAGTTGTCTTCATAATAACCTGCTGGTTGTCGGTGGGAGCCAATCACATGAAAATCGGTTGATTTCTGAGCACTGTCGATTGACTTCACAGATGATGAAGTTGGGTCTTATGAAGCTTAATTCACATCAGTTACAGAATCCAAAATAGATGCATATCTGTTTTAAGGTAATGCCTCAAACACACTTCTTTTTGTGCAACATCAAAAATCCATCTACATTGAGACTGACTATGGCAGTGTGGTCTGTTTCATTTTAAACTATGAATTACCAGAAATAGCTCATAACTGTCTGATTATGTAATTTTAATGTGTAATATACTGAATGACAACTTTCTTCTCATGCTTTAGTAAAAATGTTTTCTATACTACTCCTTATAGAGTACTGTAACATTTTTGGGTACTAAACACACTCTGCACATAAGCACATGCTGTTATGCAGCAGGAAGCTTGTTATTTTGCCTTTACGTAAAAAAAAGTAATACAGTTTAATAACTTTTTTCTCTTTTTTTAACTGTGATCGAGGGAATAAGAGCACTTCGTATGCACACTCACGCCCACCCCTCTTGCACACATATGTCTCACTTAAAAGGACCCTCAGCCTTAAAGCTTCTCCCTGAAGCCCACCTGTAATGCTTTGTCATCCATAAGCCTTAGTGTGCTGTGAGCAGATCAACACAAGTTGTTGCATCTCATGTCCCCTGCAAGTTTCCCAAAGACACTGCAGGTAAATGTCTCACTGCCATCACATCTCATATGCATCAGAGGGATATGCTTTTTTCCTCCCGGCTATAAAAGTGTAATTTGATAAATTAAATTAGCTGAATTCTGGTTGACATTTCTTTTATTGTACTTTTAAATAATCGTTTTGTTTTTTTTTTTACAACATAATGCTTCTAAAATAGTATAATCTCCACACAGTGCTAAACCTTAGACATGAATAGAAGCAGATTTCTTGGTTCACCAATTTGTTCTAGTTGCTACACAAGTTCTCTTCAGGGACGTGATGTTCGGTTGCAAAGAGATACTTCATCTCCTCTCTGAGAGTAAAACTGATGTGAAAGAGCTTTACACGCTAGTTTGCTAGAAAAAAAAGTCATGGTCCCTGTTAGGACATCATCTCTTATCAGCCTGCATGTTTTGTTTCATTGAATTTGAAGAGTCTAGCAAAATAGGGGTAAGAAATAGTTAGCTTATTGGGAACAAGTGGACAACTATGACAGAGTATTAGGGTCAGGCAAGAGATTTTTTTTATTTTATTTTGAGAATTAAGTCATAACATTAGGAGAATAAAGTTGCAATATTACGACAATAAAGTCGTAACATTATGAGAATAAAGTTGTAATATTCTGAGATTAAAGTCGTAACATTACAAGAATAAAGTTGCAATATTACGAGAAGGAAGTTATCAAATAACAATTTGTTTCAGAGAGAAAGCTTCGAGCGCCGACCAGCATATGACGGCCAACCAGCTCCACCAAACAGCAACCTGAGTCCACTTTGACATACTGCCCAATTTGATGCTGGTGTGCCGACAGATTTTATTTGTCAAACCAGAGCCAAAGTATAACTTCATATAATGCTCGACATTCGTCATTTTAGGGAAGAAAGTGCTTCTTGTAAGAAGCTTGCTTCTTGAGTTGTGATAATATACTACTTGTATCTCTCTGTGTCTTAATATAACAACTTTATTCTCGTAATTTTATGGCTATTCTCATTGTGACTTTTTTTCTCGTAATATTACAACTTTTTTCTCGAAATACAAGAAAAAAACAACTCTAGTCTGGCACTAATACTCCGTCATAGACAACAGCTAAGTTTGTAAAACTAAGAATAAAACAGAAAGCTCTGTTAATTCAGGAATAAGAGTAGACTGGTAGTTGAATATAAAACAAGCATACTGCACATAAATGCACTCAAAGAGTGTTCTAGAAAATTTTAATAATGGCATGAAAAACTAAATTGAAGCAAGACATGAGAAGTTGCAGAGACAAAGTGAGCGTTGGATAAAGGACAATTTTGTGAGAAAGAGTTAAACTAACTGGAGTGAGAACTAAACTAGCTCTGAAAAGATTACAGAAAAGCTGAAAAAGCATTAATCAGCTGTACAAAGAAAAAACACCAAGAAATAAAACACACCATAAAAGAGCTTTTTTAGATCCAATCTATCAAACATTTCTTAATTTGAGAAGAATTACTTCTTCATTAGCTCTTAGTGAGCAGATGTTTCATACAAATTCAGACAGGTATAAACAGACACATTGTTACATTCTCATATAATTTAGAAATAATGTTTTTTAGATATCTAGAATATTTAATTCATCTGAGACTGGATAAAACAACTGACATAATTTTTCTGGATGCAAATCAACACAAACCAAATGCAGCCCCTAAAATATTACATAAAAGTCTGTTGTACAAATTGTCTGAGTCTGACAGCCATCTCAGTATTAGTCTGTTCCCTTTTCACTTCCTCTAGCTGGATAAGAGGCAGTATTAGATTTATTGCAAATAATTCCTCTTGGGTAAGGAGCCTGTGGGCTTTAGCAGGCAAGATGTTGATGTTATCACTGCCAGCAACACTCTGTGCTCTCTGCTGCTCACTTTGAGTTTGATATATGGGGAGGAAATCCCTCAAAGTCTCCCCAGGTCTAGCTCTTTGGGAATATTTATTTCTTATACTGCCTTTAACCGATGATAGTATGATATGTCACACAATGATCATAACCAATTTAACCCTAAAAGGTCACATTCAAATCCAGATTGATGCAGTTTTTTAGAGATTAAATGCATTTATATTCTTTAAATTTAAGTCAAATTAAATAACCTAAATAAAAAATGCTCAAATTTAATTTATTTAACTTTCCTCGTGCTTCTGGCATGAGATTTCCTAGAGAATAGTTTCTCCAGCCTCGCAGTAGGAAGAAGGCTGCTCTGGTTGAGTCACTTGGTTGTGGGCAACCCCAGTGCAGATGTTTAGAAAAACTTCTGCACAGGATGGAGACACGCAGGCCTCTCTCAGGGCAGCAGATGGACCAGCGTTTTGTGGTGGTTCTCTAAAAGAGTTCTATAAAAGCTGAAAAAGATAGATTTAACTGGGTTACAGTAAAACTCTGAGTTTACACACTGAAGCTTCCCTCTCCGGTTCTTTTCCTGAGAGGAAATCACTCGGGAGAAATTTTTTAAATAATACTTCATAATATATATGTATTAAATAACCATGAAACATGACAGCAGATTATGACAGAAATTGTAATCTTACTCAGACCAGAAAAGTTGCTTTGAGTTACAGAAGGCAGGGCTTACCAACCAGGCTCACATCTCATTGAAGTGGCCTCTTATTACAGTTAAAGAAGCATTTTATACAGCTCCAGTATGCCACATCATTACTTCATTACTTCATATACGTTCTTATGAGGAGACATCTATGGCTCCAGCCTTATCAAACTATTACAGTGAGTTAGATAAAAACACAAAGAACTCGCTGTTAAGAATAATCCACTCTGTCTGTGTCCTCATTTCTTTCCCATATCTTTGTTATGTACATAATAAACATGATAACACAGAAGAACTGCCCTAATTATATAAACTGCTTGGGAAAACATTAGTTCTGACACCTAACAGGCAGGTATCGTTAGAGTTTAGCAAACTTACTGTACACATCATCAATAAGAATAATCTGTCAGGGTTTGGTTAAGGTTTGTTGACCGGAAAGCAGAGGCAGGAAGGCAGAGGTGAGATTTCTTGGTGATTTAATGAAAGTGAACAGAAAACAGAGGCAGGTAATCCAAAATATGAAAACAAAGTCCAAATAAATGGCAAAACCGGGAATCCAAAAATCCAAAATGAAAACAAAGTCAAACCATACCAAAAACCATGGAGACATCAGGGAACAGACATCACTGTAACAAGGAGGAAGGCTCAGAGAGACGAGTTGGAGGAAGTTAGACGAGGACCCAGCCAAGAAGAGAGAGAGCATTTATAGAAGACAGAAACAAAGAGAGGGCTAATGAGCAGATTGGGAACAGGTGAGGAGAGAGCAGAACAGAAAGGGAGCCAGGGAAAAAGGAGAACACAAGAGGGCAGCAAATAAAAACCTGGAAGACTGAAAAACACAACGAAATAGGAATTAAACCCCCAAGACTATAAAAACATGGAGCAAAGAAAAACACTCAAAAGAAAACATAAGAGAACCAAGACTAAGACAGTAACTAAAACTATATAACTACTATAACTTTATGTCTCAACTTCCCCCATTATGAATGCTAGATGCACTAATCTGCTGATCACAATTTTAAGATTTGTCTGTGATTGGTAACAACAAGCCATCCTTCATCTTGGATCCAAATGTGCAGTAGTAAGGTCTAGCTGTCCAGCAAGTGTCCAACCATCACATATGGCCAACAGCTTCCAGCTGGGTAACTATGGCTGCAAAGATAAAGTCTGGGTGGTGAGGAAGGGTTTTCTCAGGGGACCAATAGCGTCACAAGAATACGTCTCCTTTGGAGATGTTGCAAATGTTAGCTGCAAGATTAAACTGAATTCCTGTTTATTATATTGATTTCATTTACTGCTAGGCCCAACACAGTCTAATCCAATTTTAGTTTTAATTTTAGTCATAATTCAGATTATTAGAATTGGATTTAGAAGAACATAATGTGCAAAACAGTCACAACTAAATGAAAATGTATGAATGTTAAGCATGTAGTTCCCAGAGGTAAAAGGTCTCCATCATCTCATTCATATTGAATGCAGTGGGTAGCCTACTAATACTCCATTCCCACTGATGCTTCTCCTCCAAGTTTCTGTCATAAATATTTGCCCAAAATGTCAACTTCCATAAAATTTGTTGTTGCTGTCATTTTGAATCATGAAGTTTGAACATGCTCTGCCTCTGAGTTTGACTTGCAGCCTGTCACCAGATGTTGCTCATAATTTTCTCTCTCTTCAAAATTAAGTCACAGGGTTTGCTTCGAGAGGATGCATCACCTGAGGGCTGCCTTGGCACAGAGGAACTTGCTCCGTCACCGTAACATGTCTTCATCAGTCAGGACACAGTCTGCGTCACAGAGAGCTGGCCCCACACATGATACTGAAACCTCTCATGCACTCCAAGTTCTTTTTTTTATGTATCTAGGACGACCCTTTAGCTGTCCCTTTGCTTTAATCTGATATTTCAAAGAGCTGATCAGACATGTCCTCATCATCATCATCTCATGCATAAACCAACTCAAGAATGCTGAATCTTTTTCATCACCTCAGAGATTTTAAAAGCAGAAATGTTGGAACTCAACATTAGTCAGGCTTATTAAGTAAATTCAGCTGTTTTATATAACTGCGTTACGTGTATGGATTCTGATTAGATTTTTACTGTGGTGATAACAACTGTAGCCCCTGTTTTGTCTTTAAATATGCTGTTTTGTGAACAGATACAACATGCTACAACATACTTGTGACCCTTAAATGCAACTTTTTCTGAATGAGCCTTGGAGACTGTTTTTTTTCCTTTTTTTTAACCTTTCTTACATCCAAATCATAGGGTTTTCAACATTTTGTCTCCGCACTGAACACATTTAACCAAATTACACCCTAAATCGCAGGGTGGCCTCCTGTACATACATTGTCAGTAGAAACTATGTTAACTGTAATAGAGAAGATACAGTTTTAAACTTGCTAGCTGTAAATAAGGACTTTTTGGGATGTTTAAGAAATAGAGGACAAGAGTAGTAATATGCAAATAATAAAAAAAGTATATTTTTGTCAAATATTTATGACTGGAGAAAGAAGGGCTCTTTGTATTTTTGTGGCATTCTTTACAGTAGGATTTCTTGGTGTAAAATAATCTCAATATAAAAATATTTGATGTAAAACTGAGCATTTTCTTCTGTGAGTTTCATGGTGGTAAGATGAACCTTAGTCTTCATCCAGCCTGATTTGGCAGTTTGCCGAATGTCAAGCATTGCACTGATTACAGATAACTCCCACTAATCTTTCTCTGTTAAATGGCATGTTGTTTTCTTTTGTTTAGTTTTCCATTTTGAAGAGTTTCTCAAATATATTATCTTCTGTGTCACACCACAAAAGTTCAAAACTTTTTTTTTTCCCAAGAAAAAGTTTCTCAAAAATCTGAACAATTTACAGAAGTCAACTTAATTGTTAAATTGAATCACTCAGCTTGGGACTTGTGTTTAAAAAAAAAAAAAAAAAAAAAAAAAAACATTTGGAGGATTTTTTTTGCAACTAGGTAAATGTACTCCATGGTGGAGATTTTTCTACCTTATTTGAATTTTGTAACTATGCTGCTGCTGCCAATACATTCATCATAATTTTTTTAAATAACTATAAAATACCAGATGCAAATAAATATTCTCAATATTAATATAAACTCTTCTAAATGTTTTTAATTTGCATGTCATAAAAGTCTTAAAAACAACTAATTTCTTGTCTACCTCATGTCTGAACCTGTGTAAGTTCATCTGCATAAAAAAGCTCTGCAGCACCTCTGATTATATTAGAAAAAAAGAACCTTGGCCTTTTGTCTTCACCTCAAATAAACACACACGCTTGAGGATCATAAAGGCCAGCCTTCGCAGGGCACTTCCGAGATCTCTCCTCTCTCACACACACATTGACCCGGTTCACCATGATTCATCTTCTTGGCAGCGTAAAGTGTAAAAGAGATTATTACCAGTGAAGGGCTGGAGATCTACTGCTCTCCTCCTGCCCTGCAGAGGAAATGGGAAAATATTGCTAATGTTTACATCCCTGTGAGTGTGCGTGCACGGGTTAATGTTATGGGCACTTGACGATGCTTGAAGCCTGACCAGCATGGCAAATCAACCTGGAAGCTAGTTCAGCATCAAGAATTGTGCTGACTTCAGGGAGTTTGGTGTATATGTCTTTCTCTAGAACATGGTGATATGTTTGGGATGGGAGGGGCTGGGGGTCATAGGTTTGTCATCTAATGGAAATTTATTTATGTATATTAATAAGTCCAGGTGCTGGTTCTTGTTAGACCCTAAAACAGGATTTTTGTTTAGTGTCTCTTTAAATATCACACATTACTGGCCACATGTTTACACATTTCATTGAGGGGGGAGTGGTGGCCTAGTGGGAAGGACATTGTGCTTAGATCCCAGAGGTTCTGAGTTCAAGCCCCACTCCCACAGACTGCCGCTCTGGGTCCCTGAGCAAAGACCTTTAACCACCGAAGTGCTCCCTTGGCACCGCACAATGGCAGCCCACTGCTGCCCAAAGGTATGGGTTAAATCCAGAGAGTAAATTTTGTTGCTTTGTACTTGTGACAGTGAAATGACAATAAAGTTGAATTCTATTCTACTCTACATTATATAATGAGTGGTCTTTAACCAGACCAATAAAATCTCAGTTTCTCATGGAATGTGAATAAGTTATCATTTTCATTAATTTGTAATAAGTTTTAGGTACAGTATATAAAGAATCTGAAGTTTCACTTCTTCTCAGGTTAATAAAAATAAATAAGATCAATAAATAAGAAGACATTGCCTTTTCAAACCATTTTGGATATTACAGAATGCTCTTTAAGCTTCTTTTTAGTACATTAGACAGTGTTCCTAAAGGCTGATTTATACTTTGAAACTAGGTTGTCTGCGTATGTGTCGTAGTGAACAAAAAGACTCAGCAGACACTCTGCTGCACCTTTCCCAAATTGTAGGTGACCGCAGACAGGAGGCCAGCTTGTTTTGTTTGTATTACCTCCATTGTGGAAAACAACTCGTGAAGTTGGACCACCTAGAAGAGCAAGGTGCGCGAGAACGCTGGGACCCTTTTTCCACCTGGATCCCAGCACTTTTTTGCCATCATGTCCCTCCGTTGTCGGACAAACTTGCCCCCACTTCCTTACCATCTCGGCCGTATCTAGACCCACAGCGCCTACAGCGTTAAGCATCGAGTTTGATTCATGTATGTTGCAGGTTAGGCATGTCTAAGTTCCCACTCATTTAGGTCATGGCAACCAGAATGTAGGGAAAATTGGAGGCAGCTGGACTTTTTTCTGTTTTTTCTGAAGACGTTTCAGTACCTATCTATGACTCTCTTTCAGTGTTGTCGCCTTGCATCAGAGCATGTTTTTAAACAGCATGGAGGTCTGTCCTTCTTTGCACATTCTAACTTAGATACAAATCAATGACCAACCCAGTGTCCGCCAAGGTTGTTGGGGTCTCTTAGTTGTGTATGGGGTATGTGTTAGGCCAAGGATGGGAAACTTAATTTCTTCTTGTGAAACAGTCTTGATGCCTTTGCATACATCCATGCTCCAACACCTGAAACAAAAGGCAAAATTACCTCCTTGGCATGTCGGTTAGTTTAGCAGGGGCGTGGCCATTAACAATTCATTTGGTTAGTGGCAACCCTTCTTCAACATCCCACAGGTGTGTTGAAGAAGGGTTGCATGCTAACGCAGTAGGATGGTGGCACTCGAGGATCAACATTGCCTATCCTGTTTTAGACCTTTTGAGTCAAACTGAATTCTTCATGGTTAAAGCTACAGTGTGTAATTTTCAGCGACATCTAACGTCCAGACTGCAGACCGCAGCAACATGAACATCTCCCCCCCACCGCGTCTCCCCCCCAACAGTACGGCGAGCGTTACGGGACAAAATGTCTTCTACGACGTCCGCATCACCTACCTTCTCAAGTGATGAGGTTTGTTTACATAGATAATTTTACAGATAGTATTTCATTAGTCTGTGTAGGGTATAGATTTCATGTAGACTTAAGATAATAAATATACCCGTTATTTTTTCTACATCGTTGTGACGTTTTGGCGAGCTGCTTAGCATGGTGATATAAACAGACGAAGTAATTGTAGTCATTAGTTTAACAGCGAGATTGTGTTCGCTGGAAGCGAAGGACTCTGTAAACGGGGAATATATATTCCCCGTTTACAGAGTCCAAGTCTTGTTTGTGGCACGGGGGTTACAAGGCGAGGAAGAGGGAGAGGAAGAGGGCGAGGAAGAGGGCAGAGAGGCCGGGGTGGGCGTGCAGCCAGGGCCAGGCGAGGGAAAGGTGCCAGCGGGGTGACTAGAGCAGAGGAGGAAAGGCTTGAAGATCTCCAAAGGAGCCGGTGAGAAGTAACCGAGGTATATATCCAGAAAATTATTTTACAGAAAATTACTGAATCATTACTTGTGAAACGTCAGGGACGTTGCTGAATAAGTATACTGGAGAGTAACAGCATGTTATTGTAATGGGCGATCTCGCAATCGCTAGTTTGTTGGCTCTGCGCTGCCGTAGCGCAAAGATGTCTGCCTCCATGGCTGCGAGACCCGCTCCTATGTAATTATAAATAACGAATTCTAAGGCAACGCAAATATTAAGGTTAAGAGGCTGAGCTCGTAGATGATGATAAATAACATAGTTATGTATAATATATTACATTTCTGACTGTATATCCCTGTAATTATTACACACTGTAGCTTTAAGTACATATAAAAATATTTTAAAAAGTATTAATACATACATACATTGCCTTATTGTTAGTATATTATGTGGCATATAATGAAATATTTGTCTCTTTAAAAGAGATCCTAACATTCATATTAAAAGTTCCTCAACCTTCCCTCATTTCTCATTTTCACCACACAATCACAAAAACAAGCCCTTACTATAACTCCTCCATCGGTTGTTTGTTCAGTCCAAAACAAAAAGTGGTCCATTTAGGCTATTTTCTAATACATATAACTATCTTATTGCTATATGGGGTAATGTGACAGCAACCTTATTTTGCTGTCAAAAACTACTAGATAACTGCATCACAGTAAAGTTAAGGCTAGGACAGATACACCAGCTAGTTGCACATATTCTAATATTTCTATAGCCAGTTCAGTTGGATTTTGCTCATAAGGGGCTTAAGAATGCTACAACATTCCAATTTCATATAATTGAGTTTCTATTAAAGTACAGATAACATAGTTAAAACAAATACTCAAGCATGGAATTGAAAGACATCTGTTCTCAGCAACACTTACCTGTCTAATGGTCTGACAGAAAATTGTAGCCCTGCTGATCCTTTCTGCATCTCTCCCATCTGTCAAATTTTAATGCCAGATGCAGTCTTGATTAAATCACTCAATTACACAATTAGGATTAGTTTGATTTGTAAATGTTGACAGTTTGGGCTACAGCTTTGAAATTATACTCATAGAGACAGGCATGATTTGAACATACTGTAATGTGCTTGTTTTTTGCACTGTTGATTATTATGAGGGCTATGGTAAATCGAACCGAAATTCCTCTTTAAAGATGACTCTGGTATAAAGTGAAGCCGGGGGCCTTATAGTTAAGTCTAACCTGAAGGGAAAAGCAAACATTAAGCTGGATCCTTACAAGACAGAAAAAACCATGCAGGAGCCAGTGGATGTCAACCTGTGGATTGCATGAACATACAGCATGTCAAAGCTTCTGCATTTATAAAAGCTATGGACAAAGTTGCATAAGTCACAGGAGCAGCATGTAAGTAGTCTAAAGAAGGCAACATATAAAACTAAAGCCATTAATTTTATAGTATGCAGGAATGGTGTATCAGCAGAACTGAAACATTAAGGTCCGTTCCAACATGAAGAGAGTCTAAACACGCTGTGCATGCTAACTATCATTTGGCTTTGCATAACAATATTTGTTTGCAGTCGGTCTAACAAAGACTGATCCGTTAGGATTCCCAGATGTTAGAAACTTGTTTGTTGAATTTCTCTGATTTTCTGCCCCAAAGATCCAAATATATTCACAGAACAGTTTACAGATGCAGCTGGTGATTAGTTGGCTGATGAGAGTATTTTGTAGAAACATATCCAGCCACTGCCCAGGTGGATGAAAATGAGGATAAATTATGAGTTTGAGTCTGTTGGAAGGAAAAAAATCTTTGTGTGTCTGCTAAAAAGCTTAAACTGTAGAGATATTTTTGAGGTAGATATTAAAGTTCTGTTACAGACCAGCTGTAATCAAATAGAACATTTAACAGAGGAAATGTGGTGTCTGATAAATAAGTGTGCAAAAGTGATTAGTGATTAGATTCTATCCACTAACCAGTTTTTACCATAGAGATACATTTTATATGCTATTATAATCTTATATTCATATATTATATTAAGCTTTGGAATTAGAGTTTTATATTAAAAAACGTTTAGTTTATTTCTCTATATCTCTTGACAGGAATGTTTTTTTACTGGAGATCACAATCAAGGATTTATTTGAGGTAAAAAATAAAAATTAAACTGATGACTTCAATGTTTTCTTCTTTTTCTGTTATTTCAGTGATTCCATCTTTTCTCTTCTTGATCTGCCCCTCTGAGCTTCTACTTAAACCTCAGTACCTGCAGTAGCTGCTGTTCTGCTGACCTAAGGGACTGAGGAGGCAAGTAGGGGTGAAGAAGCTTTGAGAGGTAAGATGGGCCAAGGTCATTTAGGCACTTACAAAGATAAGAATTTTAAAATCAACTCTATAATGCACAGGCAGCCAATGGAGTGAGGCCAGGAAAGGAGTGAATATGATCATATTTTGGAACATGGACGAACATTTCAGAAGTGGGGGTGTGCAAAAATTTTCAAATATATTTTTATCAGTTCAGAACGATTTCTAGTAGATCCTCTGTGTTTCTCTGCTATCCCTTTCCTGACAAAATATATGGGTGCATGGCGAGCAACTGGACAATTCGGGGTGTAACAATCCATGTACATCAAAAACACATAGCTTTACAATAATGTGCTTGGATATATAAAATCACATTCATAGATTGTATTTTTTCCTTTTATGATTATCATAATATATAACAATAGTACATATTATTTATCAGCACTTTTAATTAAAATCAAATACACTTAACAAGGTTATTGAAAGCTTTATTATTCTGAGGGGGATCTTGAACTGTAGATGCTGCTTTACGATGCCAGTGTTGTAGGAGTTGTGTTACAGGGTTCTTTGAATATAACTTATCCTTTGACTTTTAAAGAAGTCTCTTTTGTCTCTGTTTCTCAGACATCCTGGCTGAGGGTCTAATAACGAAACACACAAACACACGCTCACACATGAGACCAATTCAATGATTTGTGTAATTTAAACATCTGAGATTACATAACTCCTGGATTATGTGACCAAAGTGAAGAAAAGTGGCCAATTTAAAGTACCAGATTCCCCTTACCTTTTATTTGCTGATTCACATTATTATCCAAGACCATGAGAACATGGAGACATAGGACTTCAGCAGTGCTGTGACCATCTAATCACAGACCCGATTCAGTGGCTCATCAGATGTTTGTAAAGTGACCTTCTCAGGAGTGACAGCAGTGACGGCCAATCACTCAAGAAAAGATGGAGGGCCAATCAGGAGCTTGTGGGTGGACTAAATGGACGAGCAGCTACATTTTGCCACATCTCTAAAAAACTGACACAAACAACATAGAGTTTGTTACAGTAATCCAATCAAGATGAAATAAAACCATGGGTAACTGTTTCAAAGTGCTGCAGGCTTTTAGTTTTGCCAATTGCCTTAACTTATAAAAGCAAGATCAGGCAATTGCTCCAATTTGCTTTCCCAAATTAAAATCACTGTCCATGTTAAAACCGAAAATGACGGTCGATTTAAATTATGGTGTCAGGGATCCTAGGTCTGTATTAGTGGAGTGACATGGGTCATTTGGCCCAAACACTTTCACCTCTGTTTTTCCTATCATTCAAATTTAAAAAGTTAAGGGCCAGCCAGGCTTTAGTGTCATCTAAACAGTTCAGTAAAGACTTAATGGAAAAACCAACTCTCCGCTTTAGGGGTAAACAGATTTGGCAGACATCAGCATAAAAGAGGGAATTGATCCCATGTCTTCTCAGTATGGAACCAAGTGGCAGCAAATACAGAGAAATGAACAGGGGCCCTAAAACTGAGCCTTGTGAGACCCCGTAGAATAGAGAAGCACTAGATGATCCGGCATTGCCAATTTTGACACATAAGGAGCGGTTGGTCTGATATTTGACCTCAGCTGCTGGTGACCTTTTAAGGCTCCAACATCGAGAGCCTGTTGACCTACGCTGTAACAGTGTGGCACTCCAGCTGCACAGAGGCCGACATTAAGCGACTGCAGAGGGTGACAAACACTGCACAAAAAATCATCGGCTGCCCTCTGCCCTCTTTGACTGCCATCTACCACTACCGTTGTCTCAGTAGGGCCAGAAACATCCTGAGGGATACCACCCACCCCGGCTTCCATCTCTTCAACCTGTTGCCCTCAGGCAGGCGCTTCAGGTCAATACGGACCAGAACAAACAGACTCAGGGATAGCTTCTTTCCTAAAGCTGTCACCATACTCAACCTACGTTCGGACTTGCATTAATGTATTGTATATGTATGTATGTGTTATTTATGTGTGCACCTTTGCGGAGCTGCTCTCCAAATCTAATTGTATTGTGTATAATGACAATAAAGGCTTTCAACTTCAACTTCATAAGGTTACATTTTTAAATAAATAACCCACTCTTGAAAAGTTAGGTTTACAGAAATGATTTACCTTACCAATATGTGTCTTCTGGGGATGGATGGATGGATGGATGGATGGATGGATGGATGGATGGAGGACTCAATTCAAATACATACTTATAATGTATGTATATGCATACAAATACTATATACATAATAACTCGTAAATAAATGCCTACTTATTTGTCTTTAATTTTCTAATTTAAGCCAGCAGTAGTATTTAACGTTATCCCCCACAATAATATATGCGGCCATAATCCCTTCGTACCTCCTCAACTCCCCTAACTGGGATCACCTCTGGATAATCTGGTAGACTGACCGACATCGACGCTGGAGGTTGTTTGGCTTTTCAAAGTAAATAAAGCACTGTGACAGACTCCATGTCTGCCCTGTTGAGTAGAAATCCACAGCCAGCACATATTGGAGCCTTTCACGTGCCTTGCCAATTTGCTCGTTGAGCTAATAGCTGTTGCTGGATTCATGTTCGATTTAAATGCACCTTTGTAGTAGAAATGGGAGGACCAGTGTCATACTGAACCTATTGATTCAGAATTTTATGTCCCTTAAGTTCATATTTGAGTCAAGGCAGGTCAAGAAATTCATTAGGCAATATATCATACATTCTGTGAACGCCTTGTTTTTTTCTATTTCAAGTTATGTCATTGAAACTTTTATCAAAATGTATGTATAAAGTAAGAAAATGTATTTTTTATAATTGTATCTCTACTGTGGTATGTTTTTGTACTCAAACTTGGCCTGTTTGGATAAGAAAATATTAACCATCTGCAAAAACAAAGTTCAATCTTAGAGGTGCTTCAGTTCAGAGTGCATATCTTCAAAACAGCCTCTGCCAGGACACTTTGGACCAGCATCTTTGTACTTCTCTGCCAGTTGTTTACCCTGAGTTTTTATTTCATTTCAGAGGTAACCCATAGCAACAGCATCAATAATTTGGAACTCAGATTTCCGCTTCCTTCATCCTTCAAAGACCTGGAGGCTTTCCTTTCAGAAGGATGATAAAATATTGCTTGACACAAAGCTGCTGGTGTGTCTGGAAGCGCAGCAAGAAGGGCCAAAGCAAAGAAACACAAAGACACTGTGCTGAACATAACAGATTTTTCATTTTTTACTCTTTATTGCTGTGCTTCATTGGGACATTGACATTTGTGTGTTTGGCTTTGCATCTACTTCGAACATGTCGATAGGACATATATTGGTGCATTTTTGTGATTCTGCATCCATCTAATTATAAATGATCCATAATAGCCTATTAAAGTAGAAGCACTCAACTCTAATTGTGTTAGTCATAAACTATCAAAGCTTTTCTTGAAAGATGTTGGCTCCCGCTCATTTCTCTTTCATCAACCATAACCTTTTGATAGACAACAGAGTCAATGTCAAAATGTATCACAGCAGGAAAGAGTTACCATTAAAGAGAAGGGAACACTGAATGATGTTGATTGCTGTCTATTAAAAGAGGCTTGTAAGGAAGTAATATTTTCAGGAGGACATAAGAGCCTTTTATTTTACTGTATATTAGAGTACATCGCAGTATGTTCATTGTATTCTATCAGATCAGATACAGAGCCACATAACTTACTGCATTTCTTAAGGTCAATTAAATAGGTTTGAAAGTGACGTTATAAAATAGTCACTTTAAAACATTATTACATAAAGTTTTAAAATTTGATTTATACTCTGGTTTGTCCGTTTACAACTAGCAAGCAATTTGCTTAAGTCGTAGGCCAACATTTATATGTTTTTTTTATGACTTATTGTATGTATTTTACGTGGATGAATTTAATTTAGTTTTACACAAAACTACAGGAAAAACTTACTCTCCTGCAGTGTTTCCCTTTAACACCACCGTTTTTGGCGGTGTATTCACACCGGCCACATTTATTTGCTTTAAGAGAGTCAATTTCCACTGATTGATCCATACCGTTTATCAGTGTTTATGAAGGACAGGAATTGGTCCAGACCAAACAATCAGACTGAAAGCCCCTTTTTGAGGGGCAGTCACAAAATGAAAAATAAAATGTCCTAAAACCTACATTGAATTAGGTGATTTAGAGACAATCGCTTTGCAGCTGTAATAAAAGTATAAATATTTAATTATGTCAATAATTTGAATATCTTAGAAGACGGAGCAAGTGATTCAAGAACATGTAGAATGCAGTTCCCACAGAAAATTTATTTGAGGATATATAGTGTCAAATTTAATTCTCGGTATAAAAGCTTAACTATAAAATGTGATCAGTCGCACTGGAACCAATATTGTGTGGTCAATTTGTGGTTTGTATTTTATTTTGACTTGAACAGTAACACTACTAGTGCTGTTGTCATATTTTGTATATTGTTCAAGATGTTTGTTTAAACTGCTAACATTTTAATAAATATATTTGGGGGGAAAAAAAGCATAAATATGCAAAACAGAGGTGCACTCTTAAAGTGAACTAACTTATGGCTAGCTGAATGGGTAAGTCACCAGAGCTGCCAGTGTGGGTTCTTAGGCAAGACCCTTCATGCTAATGTCTGCTTTGGGGAGTGGCGGTTAGGGCGTTAGGAATCCTGAGGTTCTGAATTCAAGCCCCACTCACATAGACTGCCACTCTGGGTACCTGAGCAAAGAACCTTTACCCTCACACTGCTCCCCGGCGCTGCACCGTGGCAGCCAACTGCTCCCCAAGGGGATGGGTTAAATGCAGAGAGTTCATTTTGTACCTCTGTACTTGTGGTTGGCTTCATTGGGAGTTAGAATTCTCTTGCAAAAAGGACAATTTTAATACAAGCCAGTCTTGACGAAAATGAAAATAGAGATTTTTCTTGTGTGAACAGAGCAGGGTTTAACTCACCAGAATATCAGATGAGAAAGCCAGGCAATTTAGTTTCACTTTTACTCATCATGCAATGAAAGCATTATTGTTGGATTGGCAAAATATGGCTGAAAGTCAAATGCAAAATTAGTCATACCCATGTTAGATTTTTATTTCAAGTTATTTCTACCCAACTAAAATTTTTTTGATGAGGAATTATTTAGGGGTCCGTTTCTATAAGCATGTTTAACAAACTCAGATTTAAATCCTCAACTCTATATTGATCTAGCCTAAGGTTGGAAACTGATTTGTTTGTCTTTTTAGTAAGTTAGTTAAATCAACTCTAATTAGGTTCATTTAGACTTGAGCATGTGCGTAACAAGTATGAAAAGCCATTATCAGTGGAGCCCCGATTCGATGAGTCACTATGGCAACAGACAACAGGAAGTGCCAATTTTACCCCACTGGAACTGCAGATTTTAATGCAGATAAATAAAATAAAATAAAAAAAACAGAGAAATTGCAAAGGAGAAATTTGTTGCACGAGTTAATGTGTACTGTATGTTTTTTTGGCAGCCAGTTTTAACATTTATTAAAAGCACTCTCTACTGTTTTGTTTCATTTGTAGATAACTAAAACAGGATACTTTCTGGTCAAAAAAACAAAAACAAAATTGTACTCGTAAGAATCAAGTTCTATATACCTAGAGATTTATCAATTTGACTCAAAATGTATTTATGATATCTGAAATACATTTTTTCATAATAATACAAATGCTTACCACTAACAATAGGGATATGGGGATCTGAAATTTATTTCTAGACATCCGGAATTTTCAAGATGTGAAGAATGTCATTTTGTTTGAAATGGTCCTTTTGACAAGGATAATTATCTGGCAGCAGGTGAAGATGGAGAAGAAAAATGTTCTAATAGATTCCTCCTCAGTTTGATTCCGTCTTCCATTACGCAGTAGATAATAAGTGGCTGTTTGTAGCCGCTTTGGATGTTATCATCCCAATAAATGGTCGCTTTTAGCAGTTATCAGTCCACTGGATTGGCTTCAGATTGTGTCAGTAGGCTCATATCAGCTCAGTAGCCCAGTCTTTGTTCTGTCTCCCATATATGCTCCTCATGTGCATATCCTCAGTGCTGTTTTCTCTTCTTTACCTTACTCCTTATGTGTGTATCTCCCTGGCATCTCCTGTTTTTTTGGTTTCCTGTTTATTATTTTTGGATTTATGCTTGTTTTGCTGTTTGTTTCTAAATTAAATCTGCAAGAACTCATCTTTGCCTCCACATCTCTGCATTTGGGTCCTCAACCAACCTCCACCCTACCTTGACACATTAACTAGAACATACTTATTCAAACAAAAGCCATTAGATGAAAAAGCATATCAGAGCAGTACCTATGCCAAAAAGGTGTTTTTCACTATGTGAGCGATTAATAGTAGAAATAATTGACAGATTAATTCATTTCCAAATATATTTATATATGTTGTTAATCTGCCACTGCAGTCATTTTAAGTGACTAGGAAACAACAACTGTCTCTAGCCTTCCTTTCTGTATAAGGGCCTCCATTTTGCTTGATAGTCAGTGACATAATTTAATAGGCAGAAACAGGATAAGTCCTGAAAGATTGTATTTAACTCTGCTTACTGTGTGTTTATCAGTTAAGAAAAGTTTAATCTGTGAGAACCCTTTTCTCCAAATCTACCTGAAAAATTAAGCGCACACCAGTTCTCTCTCTTAAGGCTATGTTTTTCTATCAGTGTTTGATTCATCATTACATTCTCAAACAATTTTGCAGGGAACTATATAGCCAACAGCAAAATAAATACAACTCCTCATAATCCTCTTATATGACCCAAAGTGTCCATATCTGTGATTTATGATGTAATGTTATGTTAACATTAAAGGCCTTCTAGCTGCTGTGGACACAATCAGTCTCCCTAGTTTGGTTTCTCTTTATTGTCAATCCTGGGTCAGCTTCTTGTTATGTTGGCTTTCTTCCCATTAGAGCTCTATGAGGTGGTCCTTTTATGGACCATTTAACATGTTGTCCGGAGCTGTGGTTGACTACAACACGATAGCAGCTCTCAGTCTTCCCATTCCTTTCCTCCCTTCCTTTAAATGCCTTTTTAGCACATGCTCAGATTGCATTTTCTCCCTATCGCCCTGCTGCTCACTGTTGCTCTCCTATAGTTTACTTGACAATGCTGATTGCTTCTGTAATGCACTGAAAACATCTTTGGTGGCCTTTCAAAGCAAAGTGCTTCATGTCATGTTACTACAGGGCCTAAATTAACTCGACTGAGCAGACATGCAGCGGTCGACACAATTAGAGACATTAATGGGTAGCTGTTCTTGGCCAACATTTGTAGCTTGGTATTTGTGCAATGCTATGTAAAAACACTGTGGGGTACCTACTAATTGCATAATGTGCTAATTTCTGTCAGGTGTTCTGCTCCATTATATTTTCTACTGTAATGTACAGAAACTTTGCAGATTTGATATCTGCTGTCTAGAACTAAAATCTGCCAATTTTCTTGGCTGAAGTTCCAACATTTTCAGAGTTGTAAAGTGGAAGAAGATGTCACTTTTCAGTTGTCAACATGTCTTTGTATTTATATCTCTGAGTTTTAACAAGAAGAGATTATGGAAGGCTATAAGCTTTGCCCATAGGTACATGATTCATCCTCTTTAAAGTCATTAAGAATCAGGTCCATCAATATATTTCAAGAGGAATTAATCTTTTCTCTCTCTGTTTTTATTTGACAATACTCTCATTTATCCTAACTTACCACTTCTAAAATTACCACTTATCCAAACTTACCACTGCTAGGATTACCACTGCTAAAATCTTTTCAGCAGTGGTAATCCTGCTTACATTATGATATTATGTTCATAATACATTTAATAAGATATTTATTTTGTTTGATTGCATAATGTTAACACATGCTTTATTAAAAAGGCCTTAAGCAACTACCCAAGGACTCATAGCCAGCAATTCCCTGCATTTACCAGTAGCATCCATACAAAATACTAATTTGAATATTGTAATATATACAGTATATGGCAAGAGATGCGATCATGGAAAAATATCCTTTTTAATTTTTACTAAGTGGTTGATTAAAAGTTTCCATCTGCAAAAGACTTTGAAAATTGGAGAGGCCAATTTCAGATTTTCCAAAAATAATTCCTACTTTTTGAATATAAGCTTAACACTGTCTCAGAGCTCCACTAACGCCTTAGTTGAAATAAAATGATTCCTTTTAAATCCCAGGATTGAAATGTCTAGGATTCTTTTTTAACCCTGTCAATAAAATCCCAGGGAATTTAAATGGTTTCTGTTTAGAAAGGCTGTGGAATATTTCTTTATATTGGTTTAGTGCCATTTACAAAAGCTGTGCAGAATAAAGAACTGCACATACAGGTGCTGGTCATAAAATTAGAATATCATGAAAAAGTAGATTGATTTCAGTAATTCCATTTAAAAAGTGAAACTTGTATATTATATTCATACATTACATACAAACTCATATATTTCAGATGTTTATTTTGTTTAATTTTGATGATTACAAATGACAACAAATGAAAATCTCAAATTCATCATATCAGAAAATTAGAATATTGTGAAAAGGTTCAAAATTGATGGCCCCTGGTGCCACACTCTAATCAGCTAATTAACTCAAACCACCTGCAAAAGCCTTTAAATGGTCTTTCAGTCTAGTTCTATAGGCTACACAATCATGGGGAAGACTGCTGACTTGACAGTTGTCCAAAAGACGACCATCGACACCTTGCACAAGGAGGGCAAGACACAAAAGGTCATCGCTAAAGAGGCTGGCTGTTCACAGAGCTCAGTGTCCAAGCACATTAATAGAGAGGCGAAGGGAAGGAAAAGATGTGGTCGAAAAAAGTGTACAAGCAAGAGAGATAACCGCACCCTGGAGAGGATTGTGAAACAAAACCCCTTCAAAAATGTGGGGGAGATTCACAAAGAGTGGACTGCAGCTGGAGTGAGTGCTTCAAGAACCACCACACACAGACGTATGAAAGACATGGGTTTCTGCTGTCGCATTCCTTGTGTCAAGCCACTCTTGAACCACAGACAGCGTCAGAAGCGTCTAAAGAGAAACAGGACTGGACTGCTGGTGAGTGGTCCAAAGTCATGTTCTCTGATGAAAGTAAATTTTGCATTTCCTTTGGAAATCAAGGTCCCAGAGTCTGGAGGAAAAGAAGAGAGGCACTTCATCCACGTTGCTTGAAGTCCAGTGTAAAGTTTCCACAGTCAGTGATGGTTTGGGGTGCCATGTCATCTGCTGGTGTTGGTCCATTGTGTTTTCTGAGGTCCAGGGTCAACGCAGCCACATACCAGGAAGTTTTAGAGCACTTCATGCTTCCTGCAGCTGACCAACTTTTTGGAGATGCAGATTTCATTTTCCAACAGGACTTGGCACCTGCACACAGTGCCAAAGCTACCAGTACCTGGTTGAAGGACCATGGTATCCCTGTTCTTAATTGGCCAGCAAACTCTCCTGACCTTAACCCCATAGAAAATCGATGGGGTATTGTGAAGAAGAAGATGCAATACACCAGACCCAACAATTCAGAAGAGCTAAAAGCCACTATTAGAGCAACCTGGGCTATCATAACACCTGAGCAGTGCCACAGACTGATCGACTCCATGCCACGCCGCATTGCTGCAGTAATACAGGCCAAAGGAGGCCCAACTAAATACTGAGTGCTGTACATGCTCATACTTTTCATGTTCATACTTTTCAGTTGGCCAACATTTCTATAAATCCTTTGTTTTTATTGGTCTTCAGTAATATTCTAATTTTCTGATATGATGAATTGGAGATTTTCATTTGTTGTCATTTGTAATCATCAAAATTAAACAAAATAAACATCTGAAATATATGAGTTTGTATGTAATGTATGAATATAATATACAAGTTTCACTTTTTAAATGGAATTACTGAAATCAATCTACTTTTTCATGATATTCTAATTTTATGACCAGCACCTGTACAGTGTCTGTTTTCTTAAATTTATATTTGATGTCAACTTTATCTGTAACAAATGTTCAGCATGAAGACGTAATGGCAAAAATAGGGGATTTGCATTTTTTATTTCAACAAACCTCTTAAAATCAACTCTCCTGGATGACGGAAATAATTTTTTGAATTATGTGTTGCTGCTGTATGAGTCCAACCACTAATGGTCCATTGAGATATTACTTCCGGCTTTATTTATTAGAAACATATACAGTTAATTTACTAACTTAAGCTGAGTTCCAAATTGATTTTTTTTATTGTTTTATAAATCCATCAGTATTCTTGATTAAATGTAATCAAAGTGTGTCAACCTGCAAAAAATCGATTCAAAACATCAAAATGTCATATGTGTCACAATCTGCCCTGATAGCTGACCTTTCATTCACCTGCCTAAATCTGCCCGGCTCCTAATCATGACTCATCTTATCCACCCGCATCTGCTGCTTTATATTCGGCTCAGCCCAGCTATCGGGGCCAAATAAATGTTTGATGTAGGTTGTATGTTTGTTCTGTTAGTTTGAGTTAAGTCCAAGGTTTGTGTTCCCGTTCTCGGAGGCCAGTGGGTTGAGTGGTTTTCAGTGTTTGTCTTGTCTCATGATCGTGTCCTGGCTCCTAGGTGGAGACCAGTTTAAAGTTCTACAGATATCCTAGTACCATGTCTTGTCTTTGTTCCTCAGCTGGTGAGCCTGCCTGTCTGCATCTGTGCATTTCTGTCTGAGCTTGTTGCTCAAATCATGGACCTCTGAACCTGCCTTCACGCTCTGTGGATTCCTGGAACCGTGGATCTGTCCGTTTCTGTGTGGATCGGAACCCCAGCCCGGGCTGCAAGCTCCTGGATTCCAGAACTGTTCCTGTCTGATCTGTATCCCTGACCTGGATCAGTCTCCTGCCTGCTCACTAAGGTTGCTGCACGGGGACATTCTTGGCCGTTCTGTGCAGCAGCTCATTTGGCAGTCCATCGGCTGGATCCTGCTTCCCTTGGCGAGGATAGACTGAACTGTTGAACCAGGAAAGAGACTTACATGGATAATCATCTCCTGTCGGTTGATCCTGGTCACTTACCTGTGTTTCTCCCTCCAGGGTGTCAGTGATTGGGTAGTACCCCGCAATCCCACTGAAGCCGCTGTGGCCAACAGATACACAGCTCCACGTCTTATGTTTTTGTGTAATAAACTTTTTGAACTTTCCAACTGTCTGTTTCACCATTAATACTGGGTCCATCTGTCCCGTTTCATGACAATATGATGAATATGTCAACAGTTGACACATGTAGACAGTCTCAAAGAGACTTTTACTGCCACTTTAAATTTACCTAAAGTTTCTACTTTACTTCTTTGGTGTATGTCAGAGATACTTGATAAACAGCTACTCTGGCAGAACTTTGCTCATATGAATTGTTGGGATCCTCAGGCTTGCCCACCAGAGGGCGCCGAGGATCCTCTTCTGCTCTTTGTTTTTCTCTTAGGTTTGGAGTTACTGTGGGGATCTGGAGATTACCCTCTGTCTCCAGCAGGATGCGCTGTGGGTCTTCTGGTGCTGGAACCTTCCTGCACACCTGTTCCTAATCCTCTTATCAGAAGACCTCCCCTTTATAAGCTCCTGCCTGTCCTTGATCCCACGCCGCAGTGTTGATCTTAGTTGGTTAGCTTCCTGAACCTTCTGCTATAGAGTCTTGGTTGTTCCTAGGTCGGGACCAGATTCTAATATCTTCTTTATCTCTGCCTCACAGGAATCCTGTCCCTCGTGAAAGCTCTGGATGAGCTTAACCTCCTGTATCTTCGTGAAAGCTCTGGATGAGCTTAACCTCCTGTATCCTCGTGAAAGCTCTGGATGAGCTTAGCCTCCTGTCTCCTTGTGAAGCTCCCTCATTGGAACCCTGTCTCTGGTCTGCAGCTCTGGGAGAGCTGCGTCATAGGAAACCAGTCTCAAGCCAGAAGCTCTTGGAAAGTCCAACCTGCAATCTGCCCTGGTGAGCCAACCCGCAGATCCCTACGTGGAAGAAACCTGAGAACTTCTTTGACGAGTTCCCCAGAGGTTCCCATGTGGATTTCCCCTGTTGTTCCCTACGGTGAGCTGGAAGCTCAGCCTGAAAGATCCCTCGTGTTTTCCCCTGTTGCTTTCTGAAGTAAGCTGGAAGCTAAAACCCAGGACTGCCAGGCTAAGCCAAAGCTAGATGCTTAGCCTAACCTGAACTCAGCTACCAGCCATCTCCCTTTTCCTGCACAGGCCCCAGTGAACCAGCCCCCTGTCAGAACCTGTTCCGGTTTAATATTCATGTGCTTGTGCTCCTTTAATAAACTCTTTGGACTTTTACCTGTCTATCCGTGTGTGTTCTGCATCTTGGGCTTCACTCAGAGAAAACCCATCATGACAGAACACTGCGGCCAAAACACAAGCCCAGCAGAACACCTCCGTCGGTGGATTAAGGAACGGGACGCTTAGATCCAAGGACAGACACAACCCTCCGTGAGTTTAACTCTAGTTTTATTTGTTTAAACTAACGTTTCTGGATTCTACGGACTTCGAGGGAATCATAAGATGGCGCCTGCTCAACTTCCGGTTCCGGAGCCAAACCCGCCCCCTAGGTCAGAACCAGTCCCGTCATTTCCGGTTTTCCGCCCGTCACTTCCTGAAAGGTTTTCTGGCATTCCTAGTAGATTAAACGGTTTTCTTTATCAGTGCAAAATATTTCTTGAACTCTCCTCCTCTAGTTTTTCTAATGACAGGGAAAAAATAGACTTTATTATTTCACGATTATCCGGAAAAGCCCGCAAATGGGCAAAGACCTGTTTTTCTCCTGAATCCAGTATTTCTTCTACCTTTGAACGTTTTTTAAAGGAATTCTCTCTAGCCTTTTCTGACTCAACCAAATCTCAGGGTCTTGCTGATTTAAAACAGGGGAATAGAACTGTAAAAGATTTTATAATTGATTTCCGGGTCAGAGCCTCCACTTCCGGTTGGACTAATGCCATGCTCAAAAACATTTTCTTGAATGCTTTAAATGTTGAGATTAAAGATGAGCTGGCAAAAATCGATGAACCTGCAACTTTGGAGGAACTCTTCTGTTTAGCTAGCTATCTGGATCACAGATTACGAACCAGAGTTAGGTGCAGATCTTGGAACCCAGTCCAGTCCAGCTTAGTTCAGTCCAGTCCTTTCCGTTCCAGTTCAGTCCAGTCCGTTTCTGCCCAGCACCGTCCAGTTCAGCTCAGTTCTGTCCAGTCCTGTCCAGACCAGTCCAGCCCCATACAGTCCTGTACAGCCCTGTTCAGTCAACTTCCGTACAGTACTATCCAGTTCAGCCATCACCTACATGACCATCAGTTAGTACCATCCACTAAGAAACTTAAAATAATACCACAGCTCCATACCCGAACAGTCAGAGCACCTGAAATCGAAGAATCCGATCTCTGGAATTTTTTCTATGGGGATAGAGATGATCTCTTCCCCTTCTTGTCACCTCGTTCATCTCCCAACCAACCAACTAGTTTAGCGTCTGAATCCACTAGCACACCTGCTTACCTTTTGTCTCAGTCAGTCTCCGCATCTATTGGCCCTGTTTCCATTAATTCCCGACGTATGAAACGGCGTCGCTTTAAGCCAGCTCTGAGCCATCTAGAAACCCCCGAGTCAGTTCTTAGTCGTCTAGAGACCCCTGAGTCAGTTCTGTGCCGTCCAGAGACCCCTGAGCAGACTTTAGAAGAGGTGTCAGAATGTGGGGTGTGTGATTTGATTCTTCCTAGAGTCTATCTGCAGAAACCTCAGGCCTCCAAGAACTCCCTGCTGGCCCTTCAAGCCACCTCAGAGACCGAACATGAGCCCCCATGGGTGTTTTCTCCTGTCCCTGAGGGGGAACCACAGTCGATGGCCTCCCCTGTTCCTGAGGCGGACCCACAGTCGGTGGGTTCACATGTTCCTGAGGCGGATCCACAGTCGGTGGGTTCGCATGTTCCTGAGGCGGATCCACAGTCGGTGGGTTCGCATGTTCCTGAGGCGGATCCACGGTCGGTGGGTTCGCATGTTCCTGAGGTGGATCCACGGTCGGTGGGTTCGCATGTTCCTGAGGCGGATCCACAGTCGGTGGGTTCGCATGTCCCTGAGGTGGAGCCACAGTCGGTGGCCTCCCCAGTTCCTGAGACTGAACCACAGTCGGTGATCCCGCATGTTCCAGACCGGGAGCCGCAATCGGCGGGCTCCCCTGTTCCAGACCGGGAGCCGCAATCAATGGGCTCTCCTGTTCCTGATCGGGAGCCGCAGTCGGCGGGCTCCCCTGTTCCTGATCGGGAGCCGCAGTCGGCGGGCTCCCCTGTTCCTGATTGGGAGCCGCAGTCGGCGGGCTCCCCTGTTCCTGATTGGGAGCCGCAGTCGGCGGGCTCCCCTGTTCCTGATTGGGAGCCGCAGTCGGCGGGCTCCCCTGTTCCTGATTGGGAGCCGCAGTCGGCGGGCTCCCCTGTTCCTGATTGGGAGCCGCAGTCGGCGGGCTCCCCTGTTCCTGATTGGGAGTCGCAATCGGCGGGCTCCCCTGCTCCTGAACCGCAGTCGGCTGCCTCCTCAGAGCCTCCTCCAGAGCCGCAGTCGGCGGCCTCCTCAGAGCCTCCTCCAGAGCCGCAGTCGGCGGCCTCTTCAGAGCCTCCTCCAGAGCCGCAGTCGGCGGCCTCTTCAGAGCCTCCTCCAGAGCCGCAGTCGGCGGCCTCTTCAGAGCCTCCTCCAGAGCCGCACTCGATGGTCTCCCCAGAGCCTCCTCCAGAGCCGCACTCGATGGTCTCCCCACAGCCTCCTCCAGAGCCGCACTCGATGGTCTCCCCAGAGCCTCCTCCAGAGCCGCACTCGATGGTCTCCCCAGAGCCTCCTCCAGAGCCGCAGTCGGCGGCCGCTTCTGAGACTGTTCCTGAGCTGCCGAGAAGGGGACGGGGTACCCCGTGGGGGTACCTACTGAAGCTTGGGCGTCATCCTCCTGATAAGCTGCTTCGCCTTCGGCCTCGCGGCAGCCCTCCTGAGCGTCAGCTTCACCTCCGGCCCCGTGGCAGACCCCCGGAGCGTCTTCTTCATCGTCGACCCCGTGGCAGACCCCCAGAGTGTCAGCGTCGCCTTCGACCCCGCTGCCGGCCATCTAAGACTCTGCTCCGTTGCCGGATTGTAGGCCGGTCATCTGAACTTCAACCGTGTCCCCGGCCCGGCGGTGGTCCCCCTAAGACGCTGCTCCTACATCATCTCAACAGTCGACCTCCTGAGCAGCAACTACGCCTCCGCCGTCGGCCCCACGGTAGGCCACCTGAAAGTGTGTCCTGCTGCCGGCCCCATGCCAGGCCACATGAGACTGTGTCCTGCTGCCGGCCCCATGCCAGGCCACATGAGACTGTGTCCTGCTGCCGGCCCCATGCCAGGCCACATGAGACTGTGTCCTGCTGCCGGCCCCATGCCAGGCCACATGAGACTGTGTCCTGCAGCCGGCCCCACGGCAGGCCACCTGAGACTGTGTCCTGCAGCCGGCCCCACGGCAGGCCACCTGAGACTGTGTCCTGCAGCCGGCCCCACGGCAGGCCACCTGAGACTGTGTCCTGCAGCCGGCCCCACGGCAGGCCACCTGAGACTGTGTCCTGCAGCCGGCCCCACGGCAGGCCACCTGAGACTGTGTCCTGCAGCCGGCCCCACGGCAGGCCACCTGAGACTGTGTCCTGCAGCCGGCCCCACGGCAGGCCACCTGAGACTGTGTCCTGCAGTCGGCCCCACGGCAGGCCACCAGAGAATCTGTCCCGCTGCCGGTCCCTCGGCCGGCCACCAGAGACTGTGCCCAAGAAAGTTTTTGGGTTTTCCTTTGCTGTCGTCCACCATAAGTGGATCGTTTTTTGTTCTGGACTCTGTTTTTGTTTTCTGCCCTCCTGGCCTGTTTTCCCCTTCGCCCACCCTGGTTGGGTTGTTTTTTGTTTGTTGGACCTTTTTTTCTGTTGGTTCTGGCCCTCCTCGCCCTAGTGCCCCCTCCGCCCGCCCTGGGTGGGTTGTTTTTGTTTTCTGGACTCTATTTTCTGTTGTCTCTGGCCCTCCTCACCCTAGTGCCCCCTCCGCCCACCCTGAGTGGGTTGTTTTTTGTTGTTTTTTTGACTTTTTTTTCAGGGGGCGTCTGGAATCCGCCCTTGAGGGGGGGGCTCTGTTGGGATCCTCAGGCTTGCCCACCAGAGGGCGCCGAGGATCCTCTTCTGCTCTTTGTTTTTCTCTTAGGTTTGGAGTTACTGTGGGGATCTGGAGATTACCCTCTGTCTCCAGCAGGATGCGCTGTGGGTCTTCTGGAGCTGGAACCTTCCTGCACACCTGTTCCTAATCCTCTTATCAGAAGACCTCCCCTTTATAAGCTCCTGCCTGTCCTTGATCCCACGCCGCAGTGTTGATCTTAGTTGGAATCCTGTCCCTCATGAAAGCTCTGGATGAGCTTAACCTCCTGTATCTTCGTGAAAGCTCTGGATGAGCTTAACCTCCTGTATCCTTGTGAAAGCTCTGGATGAGCTTAGCCTCCTGTCTCCTTGTGAAGCTCCCTCATTGGAACCCTGTCTCTGGTCTGCAGCTCTGGGAGAGCTGCGTCATAGGAAACCAGTCTCAAGCCAGAAGCTCTTGGAAAGTCCAACCTGCAATCTGCCCTGGTGAGCCAACCCGCAGATCCCTACGTGGAAGAAACCTGAGAACTTCTTTGACGAGTTCCCCAGAGGTTCCCATGTGGATTTCCCCTGTTGTTCCCTACGGTGAGCTGGAAGCTCAGCCTGAAAGATCCCTCGTGTTTTCCCCTGTTGCTTTCTGAAGTAAGCTGGAAGCTAAAACCCAGGACTGCCAGGCTAAGCCAAAGCTAGATGCTTAGCCTAACCTGAACTCAGCTACCAGCCATCTCCCTTTTCCTGCACAGGCCCCAGTGAACCAGCCCCCTGTCAGAAGTGTTCCGGTTTCATATTCATGTGCTTGTGCTCCTTTAATAAACTCTTTGGACTTTTACCTATCTATCCGTGTGTGTTCTGCATCTTGGGCTTCACTCAGAGAAAACCCATCATGACATGAATCTTAGCTGAGTGGATCCTCTGAATGCTAAATGGCTGCTTTTTCTCACATTACCATCAGTGTTTAGGGGCCTAAACACTTTAAAATTAAGGTTTAAAATTTAGTTTTTTTCTGACCAATTAGAAAATATTAAAGGGGTCATAGAATGATTATATAGGATATTTGGTGCTGCTACTTCAGTTCTCTGGATAGGGTGTGTAACATTGGTTGGGCTGAAAATGGCATATTTGCTGTTCCATGAGCCCTATTGCAAGCCTGGTTAAAAGCCGATGGGTGACACAACGGGTTTTCGTCCTTTTATGGTATGCTCATGAATATTTAGATGAGCTGTGCACTGATTGGTTGGTTTACAACGAGCAAAGTTTCTGAGCAAAGACACATCATAGCAACAAGCATTCAGTCCCTGAAACATCGAAATTGTTGATATGGTAGATTAACCAGACGCCCCCCTTTTCCCGCACATGTCTTACTTTTCATACCTAAAAAAACGTCTGGGGGGAATTTCAGAATCGTCCAGGATTTTGGTCAACTACAGTGCAGCAGAACCGAGCCGTGAGCTCTGGGGCGCTGGTCCGGGAACTCCGGCGGACGGGGGCAGGGAGCCAGTGGGGGATGGTGCGACCGAACCCGGCCCGGTGACGGTAGCCTGGACACATGTTGCCCTGTGCTTCCCCCTGCCTGCCTTACTGGCCCCCATCCCCCCTCCTCCAGCCGAGGACGGGCAGCTCATGGCTCTCTGCTGTCAGCAGTCCAGCAGTCCACGCCTCATACTCGCCCCGCCAGGGCTTGAAAAAAGTACAGGCTAGAACCAAATAAGGCAACATCCCCGAGTTTACGTCAGCTCAGGACTTCGTGTGAATTTTCCCGTTTTATGGTGGAAGTTTAGAATTGAGAGATTTGCAGAAAGAGGAGGTGTTGATGGGGTTTGAACTTCTCTGTACGTTCATTTCACCCACTGAACTATGGTTATTCATCTATGACAATGTAAACTTGGTTTTGCATTCTATGACCCCTTTAAATATCCTACATACTCTACTAAATCATTTGTACGTTCTCTCCTCTCTTATGCCAAGTTGCGGATGCTGCAGTTAAGGATCAGAAGAGAAAGAGCAGCAGTCCCTGAAGACCCCTTAAAGGTCCATCCCTTTGTTTTTATGTGAACGGTAACTTTTAAAAGAACGGCTGTTTTACCCTGGACCTAGAAGGAACTGAGATTAACTGAGTCTTTTTTATGCACTCATTCCATTTTTAAGCTGGATATGGGTCAAACTGGATCTTTTTATATTCAGTTCTCATTATAATTTTGGGTCACTCAGCTTTTTTGCTCAGGCAGCTCCTGAAATAAATCAGAAAAGCCCCTGATCTGTCACAGAGAACTGGTCATTTGTTAATGCCTGTAAGGAAGAAGGACTAGGGTTTGTGTGGATTGTTACAGAAAGGTATACCAGCTGCACATGGGACCACTCTGCTACATGAACATCAAAGTTGTCCACTCTTATAGGGTATCTCTTTAAATGCGTCAGACTAGGCTGTGCACGTTGCTGTGCCAGCTGGTCTCAGAGAGGGAAGCGGAAAAGAGAGGCGGGGGGGAAGGGGTCAGAATCTGCAGGGGTGGCGTCCAGGAATAGAAGTGGTCAGATGGGGTAGCATTGATAAGCAGGAGAGGTCATCGGATCAGCTGATGGAGACCACAGGTGGCTCTGAGCCATGCACACATCTATAAACACTGAATAAACACTGTGCTGCGGCAAAACTAGAAAAAAAAGATTGATACACCTGATTAAGTAATGCAGCTTTGGTTTCAGTCAATACGAGAGTGCTGCTGAAATGTCACATCTTGATGAGGTGATCACATGTTAGCTAAAAGTGAAGCTCAAAGTATGCATTATTTTTTATATACTTTTATATATGTTTATATAATTCAACTTTCGTTTCAAAATTCATAAAACCACTGGAATAGGATATCCATCAACAAGCTGCTGCATTGTCTGTGCCTGTATCTAGAAAAGTAACTAAAGAATTTTAAAGAAAAGTCTATATTTTAGAAAGAATGGTATACACATACCTCAAAACACTTTAAGTTTTTAAGTTAATGGTGTAGATTAATTAGAAGAAATTTGTGCCAAAATTTTGCACTTTCAGCACTAACCAACAGGGTAGAGATAGATAATCTTTTTACTTACTGAAAGCCTTTTTGTGTTTGTTTTTTTCCCTGTTACCTGCTTGTCTGTTGTTCATTTTAATGAGCATTTTAATGATGTCCTTCATCTAAAGATGTAAACATAAGCTATATTTTGACCTAAGCAGGTTTTTTTTTTTAAGCCACTTTAAAATGTACCCTTCATCAATTCTCATCAAAACTAACAGGGATATCAGAGGCTAAATTGAATTGAACAGGATCATAATTTATTTCCTAAACTATGTGCAGTAGAAAAATGTTTTTAGCATCAAAAGGAGGATAAGGGGCAGGTTTGCAGCACTGAAAAGTGCTTGTTTTTTTTATATATATTCTCTAAGTTTAATTCTAGTCTCTCTCAGTCAGCCCCTCTGAGTTTAATCTCCTGATAGCTTGTAAAAGGTTTTCGTAACTTAATCAACAGGGGAGTGAGCTGGGGTGAAAGAGAGAAAGCAGCAACAAAGCCGAGATTCAAAGTAATAAACTGTTTATCTCTGATTAATTCACATAGGTTATGTCCTCAGGCTTGTTTTACTGCTTTGTGTCTGTGTAACTCAAAATAGCGACCAGCAGAGAGGCCTCATTTTAGACTTAAATTCGCCTAATCTGCACTGCTCACACATCCTAGACACTACGGGCTTGATCTTGAAAGATTTCAAATAAAAGCTGAATTGCTTGCAGGTGATCTACAACCATTGCTCAAGCAAATGTTAAGATGTGAGAACCGGTTTGGTTTCGCCGTATTAAAATGAGCAGATTGCATGAGCTACTTACAGTTTGAAGGTGGCCATAAAGGAAAAGATCAAGTTCTGAGTCTTTTAGTTGGAGATTATAATTATGATCATTTTTAAAGGTCATAGCTACCAGCTTTTCATCACAACGATTAATTTTTCCAAAAACAATACAGCCACGCAAGGTCTGCAGTGGTGCAGAATAAAATAATTTTTTTCTGCAGCATAAATTATAAATTATAGTTTTAAAAGATGTAAGGGTCCTGAATATACCAATATTTACTTTTGATAATGATGACTAAATCGACATAAAAGGATTCTCCTCCAATAGGAATTGCCATTAATGGAATTGTAATAAATTGAAGTCATGTGAGTGGGGCTTAAGTCTTGTCAGGTCCTAGGAGCTTTGAGAGAGCTTTGAAAAAAATCTCTTCTGAAAAAAAGCAAAACGAGAATGAGCATCGGTCAGCTTTTGAGCACACAGAGATTCTTCTGAACTGGTAATTTAAATGATTGGTTTGGTTAGGATAAGCCAAGACGAACCTGCCAACTGGCTGGCTAATAGTATAGAAATGGGCACGAATGAGTACACCACTTTCTGGCTGGGAGGAGTTAGCAGCAATAACATTAATTATTAGCAGTGTTGCAATTAACATAGTATTTCAAAGAGCTACAAGCAACAGTAAAAGGATAAAAATAACAAAGGTTAGCTTATGATTAAAAAAAAACTGTGGGCAGAGTGTTTTTAAATATGGCTTTGTGTGTGTTAAGGGTTTACATTTGCATAGTCTTCTCCCATGATTTTGCATGTTTTGGTCATTAGAATATGGGGATAATAATAAAGGCACACAAGGACAAAGTTTATATGCGCTGTCTGCTGAGTTGCACAGGCTAAATACTTTGCCGATCTGCTCTGCATATGCTAAGAAGTTTGCACAAGTTTTAATATGTGCAAACCCTTTAAAGATCTGGCCCTAACTGTTTAGAATATGACACATATTTGTTAAAAAAAAAAAGGTCTCATCCTCCGATGATAAAATAACAATTTTTAAATCTATATAATGCAAGTTTGCTCATATTCCGCCTTGTTTTCTGTTCTGGTAAAATACTGTATTCCAAATTAACAGGAAAACAAACAAGTTTGTTCTCCCCTCCAAATGTTTTTATGATTATCTTTACAATGATAGGTAAACCAGTTGAACCCCATGTTTGTCTGCATACACCTCAGCTAATAAAGCTGATTCTGACTACCCCACAGAATGGCTCTGAGCTATCCATCCATCTAACGCCTACTGTTTGTCCATCAGCTTACCTCCAGCATATGGTTAAAAGGGAGAAACACACTCAACATGTTGCCCGTCCATCACTTACACATACAACCATTTACACCTAAGTGCAATTTAGACGTACCAGTAAACCTAACAGTTGTGTTTGGACTGGGGGAGGAAGCTGTGGTACCCGGAGAGAACCCACACATACACAGGCAGAAAATGCAAACTCCATACAGAAATTACCTAGACCAGACAACAAACCAGGACCTTCTTGCTGTAACTGGGAAATTTGAATTTCTGTGGTTTTCATCTACTGTTGACTTTAGAATCCCAACATTATTCACAAGTTATAAAAGGTAAGAATTAAGCAGCCTTGATGCTGCAGGTTTAAGTCTTCAGGGGTTGATTCAGTTCAGCCTCGCTGGTCTGTGAGGAACTGACACTCTGAGAGACAGTCTGACAGCTTTTTACTCTGAAGCAACTCTGTTTGTGCAGCACTTTTCCCACCTGCAATCACTACATCTTCTCCGCCATCTATCCTCCCATCCTCTGAGCTACAGAGGCTCAGAGCTGTTGAAACATAGGTGGATAGCCTTTCCTGTCTGTTTTGTAGAGCCTGAGGTCCCTGATGGAGGTCGGCGATCCCGGTGCTCTCTGACAGCTCCAATACTTTTTGCCCGTCTTCTTGTTTAGATGTTGAAAGTTTTCCCTCAGCTTTGAAATCCACCCTGTTCACTTAAAGTGTTTTTCTGCAAAAAGAACATCAAGTTTCTAATAAAGTGCAGATTTGTGTTAGAGCTACATAGAAAGGCAGATGGATGAGAAATAATATGGTTCAGCTAGACCAACAACTTCAGTACAAAAAAATAAAAAATAAGAAGCCAGTGTAGCAGGAAACAAACTTGTCACAGTATGGGGCAAAATACACAGGAACCAAATGTGAAAAAATAGGTGATAGCAAAGGAAAGATTGAGGCACATGTACAGAGGAAAGGAAATGGCCAAGCAGCTTAGAAGTGTGTTAACTATTGGCTGTCACTGCCTTGCTCCAAATCTAAGAGGGGAGAGATGACTAAAGGAATTCAGAAAACAAAGCAAGAACACAAAAGAAAGAGCCTCTAAGCATTAAGGAGATGCTCAAAGATTCAGCATGAAAGACCTATGACCAATTACCATCATACATTTTTCTGAATTTATGTTTTCTTGTTCTTGTGCTAAAATTAGGTGTAAAACAAGAATGATGCAGAATCAAGCAATAGAAACGGTAATAATTATTTGCCTCAGTCGACAACTCTTACTATATTAAATATCAAACATGTTCCATAATTTGGGAGTAAAACAGATTTCAGCATTTGAAAGCTGTGGTGTTAAACCTTGTTTCTTTGCAGTGTGTAGAGTATACAACAATTTGGAATTTGCTTTTATATTTCCTAATTTCTAATAAGTTTGGAAACAAGTCTACTGTAGAAAACGGTTTGGTTTCCATATTTTTTACTATTTCTAATTATCTCTGTTCGTTTCTAAGAGCGTTTATGATCACAGAATTGGAGTAAGTGGCACTGGCGTCTAAGGCAGGAACCTCTGGTCTCATAGTTCAGTCCGAATCCAGAGAGAGAGGATGGTTCCAGACGGCTAATTGTCAATGCGGCGAGGCGGTCTCCACACAGAGAGTCTCAGACACTGATGTATCGGAGGTCAGGAGATCAGAACCAAGCTGAGGAATGTAGGCAGGAAGATCCGGAGGGCGAAGCCAAAGCCGATGTCAGTCGCGTGGTCAGTTGTCAGAGCCAGGAGGTCAGAGATACGGTGAGGTGCTGAAGGGGAATCAAGGACAGAGTCAGGTCACAGTTCCAGGTACAGTAAACGGTACAACTTACAGGCTGGATGAGGACAGGCAGGCTCAGTGGTCAGGAAACGGTTCTGGTCGGTACACAAGCAGGCAGAAATCAGGCAGGAGTCAGAAGACAGTGTCAGGGAAACAAATCAGATGCGAACAGACAGGCTCAGAGGTTGAGAGGCAGAACAGCTCAGGATTAGGTAGTCAGAGCACAAGAACGCTGAAATAAGTCTCACCAAAGGCCTAAAAAAATCTGGTTCTGATGACTGGTCTGAAGGCTGTTTAAATAGTGACTGATACAGGTGGAAAAGATGAGCGGGTCATAAGAACTGGGCGGAGCTTAGCAAGTGTGTGAAATGTGTGATCAGACCAGTTTTTACCCAAAGAATAAAAGGATGTTTTACATTTTGAAAGATGAAATATTTGCTAAGAGCCTTATACATTGAAAGTATAAAATGAATTAAATGAAGAAAGCTTGTCTTTCATAATTTTGAACGTAACTTGATTATGAATTATTCACATCTAAAGGAAATAAAGAGGTTATTGGGTTTTATCTCAAGAGTTCTGTTAAGCTGCAAGTAGTTATGTGTAAACAAACTTTACGAAAACTAGGCAGTCTAAACTAGGATGACCCAATCATAATACAGAGAATAGACTAAATAGTCATAAGCCCTGAGGCCTCCTCCTTTTACTAAATCTCATCCTAAATGGTTCACGTCTACTTCTGCCAAAGTTAGTGAAGCTTAAAGTTTAGGGTGATATCAGGACTTATTATGTTAAATAACCTCCACACTGTAAAAACGACAACTCAAAATTGTTCACCTTACTAAGATTTTTGCATTCACTGACAATAAAATTGCCAGTTGGAACTTGAATTGTCTTTTGTGAGCCAGTTGAACTCACTTTCATAAGTTTCTGATGAAAAGTTCATCTTATTCAATAAATTAAGTTGAGTTTACTTAGAAGTTGTAGTTGACACCCAGTCCGAGCGAGGTCAACTTATCTGCGCATGCTCATTTCAAATTTGTCATGGCAACCGGCTGCTACAGGGTTTTCATGGATTTTCCCAGGAGCTCCCTTCTAAAGTTTGGTTCAGCCATCTGGTCACTCTGCTGGCGGTAACTTTCCCTGAGGACTCGTCCAAGAGAAGACTAAGGCACTAGTTTCCTGTCATCTCTGGCAATATTGCATTATTTGTAAGGTTTTAACAGGAGTTGGAAAGTAAAAAAAATATGTGCAAAAACCTGATTTGCTTTAAGCATAAGATTACTTGTTTACATTGTGGAATTGTAAACCTGTTTTTGCCAAAGTGGTTCAAATAAACATGCAATATTTAACTGGATTACTGTCAGGGCTGCTCGGTGGCGCAGTGGGTAGCACTGCTGCCTTGCAGCAAGAAGGTTCTGGGTTCGATTCCTGGCCTGGGGTCTTTCTGCATGGAGTTTGCATGTTCTCCCTGAGCATGTGTGGGTCCTCTCTGGGTACTCCGGCCTCCTCCAAAAACATGACCGTTAGGTTGATTGGCTTCTCTAAATTGTTGAGTGTGTGCATGAATGGTTGTTAGTCCTGTGTGTCTGGTGAACTTTTTCGTTTTTACAGTGCATATGTTTTCAGTTGAGTTAAACTTTTGTGATGTGCCTAAATTAAAAAATTTAATTTCCGTTAGTTGTCAAAAAAAAAAAAATGCTTGAAAAAGAGGAAACACCCTTTAAAGAAAATCCAAGAAAGAATAAAAAGCAAGTTTGTGAAAATGGTCCGCCACTCCGTTTGCAATCAATTATGATGAAATAGGAGCTTGAATCCTTGAAATAAACTAATTCTCAAACTCATTAGACTTGAATTTTCAAACAAAAATGTTTTGAATAAGTCTTTCAGTCGGCACGTCTGTGTAAGTTCAGGACAAAAAGACAAAAGATTGGATGTGACATTGACATTGAGGCCACAGTGTTCTGTACAGCGAGAAAGACCTTTTCATGTCTGTATTGACTTTAGCTGAAAGCATCCAGTCGATGTCTGTCTGCAGATACTGTATGCCCTTCAGCAAAGTGAGCAGTTTAAAGAAAGGTAACTAAGAGGGATGAAGAAAAAAAGAACTTTAAGACAAAAGTCAACCAATCAGTGTACTACATAGTTTGCTTTAGTTAAATATATATATTTTTAAACAGTTTAATTGATTATACAGAATTAGAGATCAAGCATTGGCACCTCAATGTTGGCAGGAACTTCAGTCCTGTACTATACATTGCAGCAAGGCTTATCTCTGACCTTTCTACCTTACATTTCTTCTATAGGCGAAGTACACTTATTTGTTTAACCTCAGAGCACTTAGTAACTTTAATCCCAAGGTAAACCAAGTTGACTCTCTGTGGAAACAAACACCTTGGCTTCTCTTTCACCCCTATAGTTTTTAACAGGGTCTGAGGACTGATGTAGCCATGCAACAATTTTGATTTGAAGTCATTTCTGTATTATAATATGACTATTTTCTGACGCCATTTAAGTTTTCTAGAAATGTTCAACAGCTCTCTCTTCAAAATCACTTTGAACTAACATCAAAAGTTCATGGATAACAAAAACAAAAAGTAAACATTTTCCACGTCTAATAATGTCATAGATCAATAAGTATTATCTTGGGCTAAAAATAGAAATAATTGGACTAAAAGTAGAAATAATGTAGAATGAGGTATACTATTCTTATATAGTGTCTGTAGTCCATTGAGATATTGCAGTAGCGATATCTCACCTAATATTCCAGGTGGGATTTTCCCATCAGTTGTGTGCTAAAAAGGTGGGGAAACATTTTAGAGTGGCACTACTTCAAAAAATACTTTTACAGAAGTGATGTAAAATGTGTCCATCCAAAAGAATTACTCAAGTAAGAGTAGAAATGTGTTCGGCAATAAAGCCCATCAAGGACTGACTTACTTAGAGAATTGGCTGATAAAAACGAGAAAATATAACATAAAAGGAAAAATCTGGTTAAAACAAAAATAGAATTTAGAAATAATACCAACAAATAGAAGGAAAACTTTTCCAAGTCAACTTTCTTTCAACATTAAACCAATGAAATCTGTACTTTTAATAATCAGTGTAAATACAATATGCCATGTCAGAACCAGTGATGGGAGTAACGGCGTTACTAACGCCGCTACCTTTTTTTAGTAACGAGTAATCAAAATGATTACTCTTACTGTAATTATAACGCAGTTGCAATTGCCAACACCCTGCTACTGCACGTTACTCAGGTCGCACAATTAACCTTTTTTCATGATAGGACTCGTGCGCGCGTCATGAGAGAGGGGAGGATAGAGAGTGAGGAGGACTCCAGTGGCAAAACAGCGCTTTTCAGATGGAAATACTGGTGTTACGTCGAGCTGCGTTTCCCCATCAGATACGGTTTCCCCCACTTGCGCGGTGGCACGATTCACAGCACAAGCGACAGGAAACGCGCATGCTAGCTAAAGGCGCATAACAGCCGCCCTGTGCTCGCGCCACAGGGGAACTACGGAGAGAGTGAACGATCATTAGCCTATATGGAGAAAGAGAGAAATATGGATGGAGGGATGGATGGATGGATGGATGGATGGATGGAATAGATAGATATAGCTACATATTGCAGTATCTATAACAACCCAAGCACAGGATTTCAGAATTAGACATCCCCAGTTATTAATTTCATACACTCGCAAAAGTAACGCAATAGCTACTTTTACTAGTAACTAGTTACTTTTATTGTAGAGTAACTCAGTTACTAACTCAGTTACTTTTTGGGAGAAGTAACTATAACTAATTACTTTTTCAAAGTAACTTGCCCAAAACTGGTCAGAACTCAGAATAGAAGGATCCATTAATTTGAGGTGGACAAACAGATTTCTCAGATGTCTCTGCAGGTCGAGACCTAAGGTTAGTGAGCACCTCTCTCTCTGGAAGTGGATGACCACAAATGAGATTCACTTACCTGGTCTTAAAGTTCTGTCTAAGTCCAGAGGTAAAGGGTTCAGGCTGGATGCAGCGCAGTGGTTGCCACACGGCCAGTCCCAGATGCAGGTGCATCGGAGGTCAGAGGACAGGCAGGAGATCAAAACCAAGCAGACGGATTTAAGCAGGATTATCCAAAGGGCAAAGCCAAAGCCAATGTCGGAGACGTGATTGGTTCTCAGAGTCAGGAGGTAAGAGATACAATGAGGTGCCAAAGGAGAATCCAAAACGGAGTCAGGTCTTTTTAGGTTGGGTTTTATATCAACTTTCTCCCTTGGATATTGATTTTTATTTTTAAATCGAGAGAAAAAATATGTTCATAAATAGATCCAGAGTCTTGAAGTTAAAACCTTGGTCAGTTAAGCTACAAACAGCTATAAAACCTGGAGCAGCTTTGGGTGACATTTAATGTCATAAAAAAAAAAAAAATCAAGGAAAGTTGATCTGAGGTTTCCTCTGGTTAACAAGCAGGAACAAAACGTGATTTCTTTATTTCCTGCTTGGTTTAATGTGTTTTCCATAAATAATAATAATAAAAAGAACATATTTTTGATATGTAATTGACATACCGTATTTTCACGACCATAAGGCGCACCGGACTAAAAGGCGCAGTCTCAGTTATGTGTGCCATTTCTGTATTTAACACACACATAAGGCGCACCGGACTATAGGGCGCGTTTTTTATATACAGGTACATGTCCTCTCAGGTGGATTTTCCCACTTAAAAACATATTAAAACTACTTTATTCCCACTGATCACAGCAAATAAAGCTGCAAGGTGTATTTATTACAAAGTATTATTCAAACCTGGGAACCGGCCGTGAGAGACACATCGCTGATGACACAGGGCTGTGATTACTCCTCTGATACAGTTTATTGACGCATAAATTAACTTAAAACATAGGCAGGATAATAATCTGGATGAACTGACTGCAATGATTAAATTTTCAGGTGGACTTTCTCACTTAAAAAGATTTAGATTATTTAGATGAAAAAACACCTGCGGAGGTGAGCCCGGATGCGCCGCGGCCCAGAGGCTGCTGTTGAATTAAGTTTTCAGGTAGAAAAATAGAGCTGGAGCAAAACTGAGTATGATTGTGCTTTATTCAAGTATTTATTACAGAGTATTAATCAAACCCCTCAAAGTCATCATCCTCTGTTTCTGAATTAAACAGCTGCGCTAAATCCGACATGCCAGTTTCCCCTTCTTCTTCGCTGTCAGAGTCACTTTCCGTGCCGGGCGGCTCCTTGGAAATGATGCCGGCTTTTGCGAAAGCTCCAACAACAGTCCCAGCAGAAACGTTAGTCCAAGCATCTACAATCCATCCGCAAACGGTGGCGTAACTTGCCCGGCGCTGCCTTCCACTTTTAGTGAAACTGTGCTCTCCATCTGTCATCCATCGCTCCCACGCCGCTCGCAGCCTTACTTTGAACGGCCGGTTCACACCGATGTCGAGCGGTTGAAGTTCCTTTGTCAGACCTCCCGGAATAACAGCAAGCACAGCGTTCATTTCTTTGACCTTTTTTTTCACATCGGCTGTGAGATGGGCACGCATGGAGTCACAAATTAACAGAGATGGTGATGCGTGGAAAAAAACACCTGGTCTCCTTACATACACCTCCCTCAGCCAAGCTTTCATCATCTCCTCGTCCATCCAGCCTTTTTCATTCGCCTTAATAACAACTACAGCTGGAGTTGAAACGCTGGCCCCACTCGTTCTTTGCTCCACGATCCACCGCTCGAGTCTTTCCTCCAACTCGGGCCACCTCGCCTTATGTCCGCGGAAACTCAGCTGCGTCTTCTTCACCAGTCGGAGTTCGTTTTCCAGCTTCCTCCACTTGCGAACCATCGATTCATTTATATTGAATTCTCTCGCAGCTGCTCGATTTCCATGTTCCTCTGCGTAGCTGATAGCCTTCAGTTTAAACTGGGCTTCATAGGCGTGTCTCTTTGCCATTTCCAGGGTTGTTAAGACAACAATGTTCTGCATAAAGCACATACCTGTTCTTTTATACACAAGCCACGCCCACACTTCCCCCTTTAAGGTTCTCACATACTCATGGTGGTCTCAACAACGTCCGCAGATAGGGCGCACCGCACCATAGGGCGCACCCCACATTTTGAGGGAAAAAAAAGACGTTTAGGTGCGCCTTATAGTGGGTACGGTAGTATGACAGTTATTTAGCTGAATAGAATTACAGAGAGTGAGTACAGATTCATGCTTTTCTGTTTTTTTATGATCCAAAACAATATCCATATTTCTTAGATGAATCACTTCTAAGAAAATGAAGAGATAAAGCGCTCTCAGTTCCTGTCATCCCGGGGGTTCCATCCGGCTCACTTCTCACTACTTGGTTTAGCCATCAAAAGACGTTTCATGTGGTCCCCAGCTCCTCGTCAGCTCAGCGTCTGCAGCCATCTAATATTAGCTGACTGGGTTTCCTGCAGAAGCAGCTACAGTACCTATGCCTCCAGGTGCTTCTCATCTGGATGAAGATTAAAGGGGCCAAGAAAGGAGCTGAGCGCAGAGACCACACCTCCTAAATTTGGTGCTTCACTAATTGATTGTATGCTCTTTGATGCATTAGGGACATTGTGTTCTTGGGCACGCATGCCTTTCTGTGTGCAGATTGCACTTGTAAGCCGGTGTAAATGCAGGAAGCATGTCAGTGATTCCTCTGATTGTTTCATCTAGATCTGCCCAGCAGTGTCCTCTCTATGGCTCTCCCATCGTAGTATCCTCCTTGACCTCTGCATAACCTCTAGTGCTTCACCCTAAAAGCACACACAGGTCAAATATTGGCATTTAAAGTACCATAATTATTAGCATACATTGACAATGGAGGAAAAAGTGACTTTTTAAAGTTACAAATCCTTATGAATGCTTTTAGAAGGTCCTTTACAAGTTGTTTTTGTTGTGAATACACCAGATTCAATGCCGTTTTTGATTATATTTGACTTGTCCTGCCTGTTTAAAACCCTTTGTTATTTCAAAGAACAGTCCATAAAATAGCAAAAGCAACAAAAACATGATAAACTGGTTGACAAAACAGGCAGCTTGTGGGGGAATGCTGGCATCTGTGGTTCTGTTCCCCTCAGATCCAGGAGGATATGGTATTTAGGGGTACTGTAAGAATATGTATAGTGTCTGCATCTGTGTGCATCTTTGTTGAGTGCCACGGCCCCTTGGGAATTTGGCACTCTGGCCTCCTGGGTCGGGCACCTCATGGACTGGGCCCCTTTTGGGGTTTGGGGTCAGGCTCCGGGTCCTCTCATCTTCCGTTCTCTGGTGGGTGCTTCCCTATGTCTGCCCACCTTGTATCCCAGTGATCTGGGGTGCCTCTTGATAATCAGGCATTACCAAGATAATAGTACTGGTCATTATTTTAACTATGAAAAAAATTTTTAGATATCATAAGTCAGTCAAGCTGATGAATGTAAACACGGCCACTTAAAATGTGTAAACATTTCTAGATATATAAAACTTAATTCTTACTAGTACAACTTTTTTTTTTTTACTCTCTGAAATGTTGTTTCTGCTACAAAAAAATGTTATTTAGAAGTGGAAGTAGCTCTAAGAGTATGATTTTCATCAGTAAAAATCTTATTTTAATGATCTACAAATGGCAGGAGAGGGCTTCTAATAAATTTAAAAACAGTCTGCCATAGCCCACTTCATAAAAACTTAAGCATTAACTCGGGCAACAATCTTCTCCTTCGCCACCTTCCTCTCCTTTGTAGCTTTAGCAATATTTCTCTGTTTTTTAAACACATTCTCCGTTTTTATTAAATTCTTCTCTTTTGCATTTCTGCATTAAAATCTTTAGTTCCAGTAGGGTGAAATAGGCATTTCCTGTTGTGTGTTGTCATGGTGACTTGTTGAATCAGTGTTCCACTGATAATTGGTTTTCATACTTGAGTGGACATATGAATTAGTTACGAATTAGAATTAGTTCTCTGATTGAACTAATTCATAGCAGCTGTTGTGAAACCAAAAACTCAGAGTCTCCGACTTCAGGCTACATCAATTTAGAGTTGTGAATTTGACTCTGAGGTCGTTAAACCTGCCTGGTGAGACACACCCCTAGTGTTCACAGATACATACTAATCTTAAATACTAAGCTGCAGCTACCGATATACTGTATACCACAATGATTAATATAGTGTAATCACCATAGGATCTGACCCTGACACACATTGAAAGGATACCAGCCAATCTTGAAGCTTTCTTTAAAGTTTACTTTGGTTATCTGTTGTCTTCTTTTTGCTGTTATTGTCTCTATTTTTTGTTCCTCTTGTCTCATACAGGTATGGAATATACTTCTGGGAGTTACTGTATATCCTCTGTGTTCTCTATTTTTGCTGTGTTTAATTTTCTCTCTTTTCATGTCTCTATTTATGTTCTGTCTCTAGCTCTCTCCCCTTAGTTCTTATCCCCTCTTGCTCACTCCATTTCCAAGATTTTACTCCCCAAATAATATTTAATGAAGTTTAATATACAGGTATCAAGCAGAACCTTATGGCAACAGTCATAATGGCCTGCTTGTGAAAGCAAAGCTCTGAGACATCAACTCCAAAAGCTACATTGGCAATAACAGGACACAAAAAAACGAACAGGCAGCATCTTCAGACATGACCCAGAAAGGGTACGTATGGTTACAAAGGATCTTCTAGATAAACAGTGAATCAAAGTGCCAATGTATACAACACAAGAAAGTCAATGTGTTGAAGTACCCTTCATAAATCCTTGATCTCAGCGTGTAGAACATCTGCTGGCAGAGTTGAAAACACAGGTGTGAGAGTAAAGTGGCCTACAAACCTGAATCAGAAATGGCCCAAATGCCAGCAGGGTATTTTGAGAAGCTCATTAAAGGTTTGACCCAGGTCATATAGTTTAAAATAAAGATCCACCACTTAGGCCTACCCATGATTCAAAGAATGATATACAATCTTCTCTGTTTTATTATTCTGGCCTTGGGCAAATAGACATTATTTTTGGTAACCCTACCTATAGTACAACAGAAACAGGGAAGTGTGACTTACAGTAACCTCAAGTAATGAGAGAAAAAACAGCTATAAAAAAATATCTTGTTCAACTGTTTACCTGGTATAGCTTACTCCGTTACACTGAAAGGAATAATGCAACATTTTTTGTCATCTATTTAATCATATTTAGTTACTTAAACACAATTGTTTTATGCCCTACCCCGCTAACATGAAAAAAATGTGATAAAGCAGGGGTCTTCAAAGTTCTCCAGGCCAAGGACCCCCAAACTGATGGCGAGATGGAGCGGGGATCCCCTAATTACATATATTGTATGAATTATTTTATATAAAACTGGTCCTATATTCACTCTTTTACAAATGGAGTAATGTACCAAAAGTAATTTCACCCTGGGATTATTAAAGTATTTCTGGTTCGAATTCCTCATTGATGGGACAGGTGTTGTGAATGAAACGGCGCCCAGTATGAAAGAGCTCCTGTGTGTCACTGAATGTGTGCATTGATGTCTGAAAGACATCTTCTGCCTCCATTTATCTGTTTACTACTGTGTGTTAAATTCAGGTTAATGTGAATTTAAAGACATTTCAATCATTGGAAAAACTTGCAGGGGCGAATGTAAAAACAAAGGTCTAATCAACCAAAACTTTCGTGACCCCCATGCAGTATCATAGTGGACCCCCTAGGGGTCACGGACCCCTGTTGAAGACCTCAGTGTTAGAGTAACTAAATATTAATTAAATACTAATGCCAAAAAACGGTTGCATTATTTTTCTCAGTGCAGCATCTTCAAAAAAAAAAAAAAACACTTAATATCAGGTAATCAGTTCCACCAAACCAAAAGGTGAAGTTCGATTTTATAACACCTTTCTTTTAACATCGAACCGTCCAATCAAGACAACAAACACCAACATTTTAAGGTGTATCAGCAAATATGGAATTGATATAAATCTATTTACAAAGAGTAACTGTCTTAACTGTTTATCTTAATCAACTAAAACTATAAATAAATTTAAAAAAACTTAGTGACCTCTTTTTTCATATTCTCCAACTTTATTTATAGAGCACAATCAAACAGTTAATAGCTGAAAAAAACAAAGTGCTGAACATAGCTAAAAATAATAAAACCCAATAAAAGAACAAAAAAACAGCATAAAAATATAAAATTACAATGTTTAACCTAAATAAACAAGGTCCCATCAACTAATTCCTGTTGGTGTTAAAACCCAGTCAATACAGGTTTTAAAATTTAAATTTTGTTTTAAAATTTGTCATTGAAAGAGCCTCCCTTGCATACTGTGCAGCAGGAGGCTATAGCATAAAGGAGGAGCAGATATAGAGAAGGCTCTCGCTCCTCTGAGCCTTGGTACTTGCAGGAGCTGCTGTTCTGCTGACCTGTGGGACTGAGGAGGCAAGTAGGGTGAAGAAGCTCATTTGAGCACTTAAAAATAAAGAACATTTTAGGATCAACTCTGAAATGCACAGGCAGCCAGTTGTCAGGACAGGAGTAATATGATCATATTTTGGAGTACCAGTATTTTCATTTAGCAGGCTTTTAAGTAAGGATTAACTTTATAGTTAAATTCTCTCTTCTTTTAATTCAGAGTAGATAAACTTCTTTTTTTATCTTATTTTGTAATCCCAAACATTTCTTTTCTTCTGCATTTGACTCATACATACCAATGTGCCCCTGGACCAATGTACAGTACCCCTGGACAGGACAATTCTGATTTTTGCAATATTCAGTAGATGAATGAAGGAAATTCTTGAAACCTCTTTGATATGCTATTTAAATGACAGGTCCTGATAACATAACATAACACCAAGATTATTTACTTTTTTATCTGAGATCAGTTTAATCCCATCCAAATGAAGTTACTGACTATTCAGCTTCTTTTTCAAAGACTCTGATCCAAAGACTATAACTTCTGTTTTGTCTGCATTCAGAAGCAGAAAGTTAAGAGTCATCCAGGTTTTTATGTCTTCAAGACATTCCTGTAATATAATGGTTAGCGTCATCTGGATTTATAGACCGATATGGTAGAATATCTAGGGCCCCATATTGACAACAGATATGCAGACCCTATACATGTATATTGTCTGCATACCGTAGGGTAACATTGCTTTTGGACAATAAAAGTGCAGAGTACCAAAACAGACTTTTGAAAAAGTGAAGGGTTGATTTGGATAGATTTCTCTCCCCCTTAATAATACTTATGTATAAAAACATTGTATATTCTGATCCTGATAGGGCTTTAGTTTCTGTTGTGTTTAAGCCGGTGTAATCTGCTTTCTGTTTGTGGCATCATCTCCCAGGTTACCGAGTTTCCTTAAGTCATTTTCAGTTTATTAAAACATATCCATCAAACATGTACACAGCCGATGTCCTGTTACCCCTTCACTTCTTCAGCTCCACAAATTGTAACGTTATTGGTCCAAAGGACTTTCCCTGTGTGACCCTGTGGTTTAGTTTCACAAAAAGCAGTGGCAACTGTAGCTCCTTACTGTAACTCTAGTATTATCATGTCGTTATCTTAGTTTTGAACAAAATGTTGGCGCAGCAGCTTTTGTCTGTTTTGTTGTTGTCAAGTCGCAGTGCCTCTGCTGTTTTCAGAATATTTATTTTTGCTTCACCAGTTTTAATTTTCTTTTTCCTCTATCTGTCCTCAAATGGAAACAAACCCAGGTTCTTTCCTGCTGTTTTCATTTTGAAGTCTCCTCCCTGTTGGCGTTGTCATTTTGAGCTCTGTGGCCACAAGCCTCCTGTTTGACTTCAACGTTGCTGAATCATTGTGTAAATTCTTTTCTTTCTCACACTTTCTCTCCATCATCTGCCAGCAATCGGTCCCAAGCCTCTGATCCAAGAAGAAAAGTCAACGCCTCTCTCTCTGCTAGCTTATATAATTTCAACTATTTTTTGAGTTATTATATAAGGGTTTTTTTGCAGCAAAACAATATCTTTGCCAGTGAGACTTAAAGCTGTGCTGAGTCATGTGTAATCGAACAGTTATCCCTGCTGGCAAGCAGTAATGTGGCTGGTATTATCATTAGGACATCTATCAAATATTTTAGTCTCCCTGGCAGGGTGATCGGCTCTCTTGGCTCTCGCTGCCGCTCCTTGATTTAAACTTGCAGTCAGCAGTTATCAAAGTTCGTTCTGCAGCGGAGGTTCTGCACTCCTTTTGCTCATTTGTGCCGTTGTTCCCTGTAAACACAGCAGATGTCTCATTTCAGATCACATTTGCAGCCATACAGTGTAATACAACACCTTATGTCAGGTTTGGAAGCTCGAGCCACATTCATTACTAAGAGGTATGTTCAGTGTGAAATATATTCTTGCCAATGAAAGAGAAAAGATAACGGAATGTCCCCCCCAAAAAATTAAGTAAAATAAGTTTTTTTGTCTTAGATGTTTTGCTGCATACATCTGCCTGTTCATAGGATTCATTTTAAATTTCTATGATCTACGGTGCATTTAGAGCGTAATGTGCATTAGAGATCCATATCTTGCTGCTGAGTATGTATCATCCTTTCTACAGATGGCCTCCTGTTTACTTTCATAATTTCTTGCTTTTCAATTGAATATCTTCTTACCTTTGCCAGTAATATTTTTCCTGTGTCAGAATCTCAAAAACAAGCTCAAAGGAAGATGGATGCACCCCAGATGTAACAGCTGGAGAAGGGTGTAAGAGTTTTATTTTCATTTCAGCTTAGTTTGGCCCTACTGCCAATTTGGACCTACATTTCATATCTAGGCATTGTCGTTTGTTTTGTTCCCACTTTAATTTTGTACATGCAGTCAAGAACTAATGAGCATATAGGGATTTATCAGTCCTCATCAAACCATTATAAAGTTATGCATCCTTTTGTTTGATAGTTGATCAAAGATTTTCACACAACATCATAGAATATTACTTTGGGGGTTAAACATCTTGTTAAACATTAGTATGAACCAAAAGAAAAAGAGTAAATTTTAAATAAAGGAAAAATAGTTAAGCATAAAGCATATAATGGCCTAGTCAACATCAAACCTAAGTCTAATTGAGAATGCATTATAAGGTCTGGTAGTCTAAAATATGCTATTGTTGCCCGTTGATGTGCAAATGTTCAAGGGATGTGAATCTTTTAGTAAGGCACAGTTTACTGTTTTGTATCCTTGTGTCCATCTGAATGCAAACCCTATACAGGAGGCAGTGGAGGGAAGAAAAAAAAAAACATATTTACTGAAACATAAGACAAAATGAAATCTCCTGTTGCAGGAAGTCTGGCAAAGAAATAAGCAAACACAAAGCTAAATGCCAAATGGGAACAAAGACAGAGCAAAACTAAGCAAATCACAGTTGATAAAAGAAAACAGGTATCCAGCAAGGAAAAACTTCAGGGAGTATGTAAACTCTGAGGGAGTAAATAACTGGATACAAAGCAGGTGCTGTGGGAGCACAGAAAATAAAACTAACAGCAACAGACCAGAGGAATAACATGCAGAAGAATGCATTAATAGAGATAAAAAAAAATTAATACCTGGGATTGAGTTATGTGATATAATTATGGTACAGATTAGAATTTTCATTAGTGTGCATGTAATTAGTTTAGAAAACTCTGTGGAAATACTTGATACAAAACTGTACAAGATGGACTTTTTAGGGGTGGGTGGGGATCCCATAGTAGTGCGTGTTGTGATATGTTTTACTAGGAAATATGTTCTATTAAAAAAAGTTGTTGCTTTTTCTCAGCCATCTATAGAGTCCATGTGTTGTGAACCATATTTTTCTGCACTTACAACTGGTTTGTTTTTTCTACCAGCTTTCTACATCCACAGATGAGAAGTTTGTCCCAAAAAGGAAAACATATATGCAGATAAATTCATAGTCAGATTGGATTTGGGGCTGTGCTTTGACTAGAACATTTTAACACATACATCTAAATTGGATCTAAAATATTTCTTTTTTGTCATCCCTACTGTGTGTCTGGGGTTGTTGTCCTACAGGAAGGTGAATCTCCTTCTCTGATGAACAAAGATCCTTGCGGTATAAAACTGCCACCACCACGCTTCACTGTTGATAAATTGAAGGTAATGCGTTGTCAGTTTTTTGTGATTGAAATCTAGGAATTTAACTTTTCGATTAATCTGACCACAGCACCTTCTACGTTTTTGGTGTGCCCTCTACGTAGGTTGATGCAAACTATAAACAGGTGGTTCTCTTTCAGCGACTTAGCTCCAGTCACTCTTCCATAAAAGTCAGATTCTTTCATTTCAACAATAGTAACATACAAACTTTTAAAGTTAATTGTTGGATGGATATTATTAAATGTATTTAAGTTGTAAAAGGAGCTACACACAGAAAACATGCCACACTTTAGATTTTTCACATATTTTCTCTTCACAAATGTGATGATCACATAAAATTTCAATGACATGTTAGAATTGTATTAAGGTTTTTTTTTTTTATTCAGCTCTTGTATTTTTGCCTGATTTTACTCCAGCATAGAGCTGGGACTGTTGGGCAGGTGTATGTGTGTGAGAGAGGGTCCTGGTTTAGTGAGTAACTTCATGTTCCCTGTCTCCCTTGGGGCCACACCGAGGGTCCAAGGTACCAGCTTCAGCGGTTGGCAGATTTGGGCCAATTAAATAGAAAAAAAGGGAGCAGCTAGATATGCATGGATTTAAACACATATGCACAGACGTTGACTCTGTGGCAGTATCCTGCCCAGGTCAAGCCTGACAGAACACACCTTGTAAACCTGCCTGATTTCTACACACACGCTGATCCGTTTTCACTCTCTCTGTTTCACATTTCACCACAGCAGAACTGCCTGCACTCTATCAACACAAACACATGCCTCATCTTTATATAACTTGCAGTGTTATGCTCACAAACATATCCACTGCAGATGCAACTCCAACTTTTTTTTTTTCCTTCATACAATTTCTTTTTTCTCCCTCCGGGATAGTTGGTTGATCCAGCCCTACACAGATTCAAGTCTGCCTGGGAATATATATATCAAAAACCGCGTACATATTCTCCTACAGACTCTGACTCTGAACAAGGGCTCAATGTCACCAGGCTGCAAACTCCATCAGTGCATCCATGGCCGACGACCCCCCCCAAACCCCCCACCCCCGGCCTCCCTCCCGCTCGTATCTCTTCAGAGATGCAGCAATGAGGAAGCCTTTGTTGTGTTTTCACAAGTCTTCAAGGTTATTCTCACGTTTCCTCTGTAGCAGAAAAGGGCAGTCAGGAGCTGTTGTTATTTTGCCTTTTTTTGTTTTTGTAATGAACACCTTCGCGGCCTGCTTGCTGCTGCACAACCGCAACAGAAATTCTCAATCCTTCGTCGAGAAGCCCGTTCAATTATTCATACTGCTATTGCGGTGCTCTGGCAGAGAGAGTAGGAGAGGGGAAGGGAGAGGGGTGGAGGAGGACTGGAGCAGGGAGAGGAGCGGGAGGAAGAACTAGAGGGGAGTGGGTGTTTTCTAAGACAGGGGGGCTTCACAGATGGAATATGTATGTGTTCAGAGGAAGAGGATACACATCCTTATGCATCGTCTTCATCTGCATAGATTTACCCCTGCGTTAACTTAAGTTGCTCTGTTTAAATGGTATCATTATTTCTTGTCTTCATTTTCTTCTCGTCTTCACCTCATCTGGGCTCAGACTCTATGATTATTGGATGAAAACAACCTCAGAAATCTTCATACTGACCTTGACTAAGAAATCTGTCTTTGCCTAACCCCTGCAGGAGGATGCATCGGCCAATTTACAGTTCGCTCCACACTTTACAACCCCCTGAGGGGGAGGACTGTTAAAGGCAAGTCTTATATCTGGCCCAAACCAACCTCTCAAACCTCTTGCCCCACTCATGAAGTATTCCTCTCATTTTATCTTTTTACCTCCCTCTTCTTCCCTTATCTTTTTATTCTCATGCCCTTTTTTTTTTTTTTTTTTTTATTCTTGTCAGTTTTCTCAGTGCAGTTGAGCCCTGTGCGAGAGCAACCCCCCCTTCTCTGGAGGAAAAGAGCGGGAACATAAGAGAGGGAAAACGATTTATGGCAAATGAAGGGAGTGCAAGGGAAAACCAAAGGAAAGAGCATGCGCCAGCCAAGCCGTGGTTACAGTGAGAGAAATAAAAGTGATGGAGGTGGAGGAAGTGAACGAGGGAGGAGGGTGTAAAAAAGTCTGACAGCACAATGCAGAGGAACACTCCAAAGAGGCCAAAGCAGGCCGGTGTTTGACTCAACTATATATTTACTGCAGGGTTCAAAATGACAACAGTCCATCACCACAAATATGATCAATCACTGGTAGAAAACATATTTCTACAAGGCAAAAAAAAAAAAATCATTGTTTACTACAATAGAAAAGCAGACAACCATTCATGCTGCTGATCCTATATGTCGCACATAGCAGAGCAGCATGAATATCAATCACTCAGGTCATGTATTCTGTAAACAAATCAGTGTCAGCCAGGTGACCCTTATCTAAAGATGAAAACAGCAGATGTTTTAGATGCAGGTTATCATGGGCTCCTTGGAAAATCAGACTATGGCATTTTGAATGCTATAAAAACAGGAAAAACTACAATTCAAATGGACAAAAAAAAATGTATTTGCCATAAAACTTTAGACCTTAATGCAGCAGCTCATTAATGCAACAATAAAATGTTGCTAAGTTTTTAGAGAAAAATGTACCTGGCCCAATCCTACTTCCTAATTTTTTATCTAGATCAGCTCGTGCTTTTTCCAGGTTTTCATTTGGAACAGAATGAGAAGTGTTACTGATGCGTTTATGTGTATAGATTAGTTTTGCTAAGTTTTTTAATTTTTTTAAACATTACAAAGCAGGAGATTTATATATTTGAAAGGTTTCTATGCAAGAACTAATCAGGTCTTAGGTCTATAGTTCTAACTGATAGATATGTAGATGTTAAAGGTTTTATATACTAATAAAAAAAATAAGCACAATGTAGAAGATCTATTTCTGGCTCAGTCTGCCGTTTCCCTTGTTCCTACCCTTAAATAATGACTCAAACACAAACTGGTATCTTATCCCTTCCAACTTAAAGTTTTCACAACCTTAACATTATATACGTATATATTTTAGTCTGATTCAACCAGAAAAACTGGTAAATAGTAGAATAAGTCATCCAGATTCCTGAGCTATGTCCTCCTTTGTTTAACTCACTCCACAGGGTTTTTTTTTTAATAGGAAATAGGTCTGGAGCCTGAGATGGGGGAAAGTCAATTTCTATCCTAAAAATTGACTTACAAATTGGAAAACTGGCTCATAGAATAATGGATCCTAAACCATGATGAGCAACAGGTAGCTCTTTTTGCCAGTTGTTAATTTTTTATTTTTTATTTTTCAAAACATTTTGGTAGTTCATTTTGATCAGACAGAAAATACTTGTTTTCTTTTCTCTTTATTTTGTGGATATGTCAGAGAGAGACAGAGATAAGGATCCATCCTGTGAGAGATGAGTTATAACTCAGCAGGGCTGGAGGTCACACACACAATCCCTTCAAAAAGCATATAAAAAAGGATTGAGCAAATAATCTGAATATATGAATTTTCCTATGTGTTTTTAATTTTGCAGGAGAAGTTCAGGTTTGCATGAACTGACTTAGATGTCCCAGTGGATCTGCAGTACTGTAGCCCACACACCAGACTGCTGTGAGCTTTACATTTTTGTGTCAACTTTAAATGAGCTTAATTAGCCAAGCAGGCATCCATTTGCAGATAGGTAAAATAGACATTTTTTAATTCTAAATAAAGTAAAAATAAAAAATTTTCTCATTTGAGAAACTGTTTAAATTGTGACATCATATGCATTTCATGAAACATCTGTTGCTGTGTTCCAAAAATTCAGCTTGTTCAAATCTGTTCTGAGCATCTTCATAACTGAAAACCCTAAACAGATTTAAAGTTCAATGCTTTTGTTGCAGTTTTACTGGATAATGAGGTTACACAGTTTTATTTTTGCTCAAATAGCTTTGTTATTTTATTTCTCAACAGCATCAAGTTTCAGTCAGATGTTCTCATGAGTGGTTTTAGTGAAACACTCTAACCAAACATTATTGCAAACCCATGAAGAGATGAATGAGTGCAGATTTTAGACTCTTCCTGTTCTACAATTATTGTTTCTATGTAAATGAAGCACTTTGTCATGGTTTTGTTTCTGTTTAATTTTTATCTTTTAGTTTCCATTTTGTGTTATTCTAGTTATTTTTTATTGTATTTAAGTTTCTTGGTTTTTTCTTGTTTGCCCGTTGCCGTATTTTGTCAGTCTCCTTTTCCCTAGCTCCCTTCTAGACTCCTCTGTTCACACCTGCTCTCAATCTGCTGATTAGCCTGGTCTTTGTTTCTCTCTACCATACATGCACCTCCTGCTCAGTCACTGTTGCTGGTTTGTCGTAATTTCTTTGCCCTTGTTGTGAGTATTCCTGCTTCTCAGTTTTTTGCTGATTTTGTGGATTTATTTATTTATTTATTTTTATTTTTTTTGCTTCTGTTACCCCTTTTTGTTATTAAATCTGCAAGAAACCACCTTCAGCTTCAGTCTCTGCGATTGGATCCTTCAAACCTCCACCCAACCTGACATAGTCATAGCTAAAAATCAGAAATATGTCACCATCTCAACACAGTGGATGTTTCATGTGGTTAGCTGCAGTGGGCCTTAGGAAAGATCTTAGTACCAACATGATGGTGGACGGTCTGCGATAGAATAATTTATGAGGTGCTTTTACAGAGGAATACACACTGGGGAGCACATGAGGGGTAATGTGGAGTTCAGTAGGACAAAGAAAATAAAAACTTTCCTGCACACCCTTCTAACCACTTAGCCACCCAAATATTTTTAATTTCATAATCCCTGGTGAGAAGTGCTCAACTTGAGCTTTTCTACTTTTTTTCTCTTATATACCCACTCCTTTTCTGTATAGATTACTGTATGTAGATCACACTCACAAAAAATGTTTAATAAAATAGATTAATTAGCTAATAAGACAAAAACCTATGAATTGATTTCACCTGTAATTGTTCTAAGAAGCTCTTAGTAGCTGTTTAATTTTTGTTTCGCTTAAACATAATATAATATAAAGTAGTTACCGTTCTGTACAAACGGTCACAGATTTCTCACGTTTTGGCATCTCAAATACGACCTGAATGATTACAATAATGCCTGTTACAAAAGTAGATTTTTTAAAAGCCAGATTAGGTCCAAAATAAAAGCAATTCCTCACTCATTTTTAGACTTATGGCAGCAGTTCCAGTTTAACTTTAACGAAAACAACAAACTTTTCAAAAAAATCCATCTGAATGAATTCTTGCCCGCTCTTCTTTGCAGGATTAACTGAGTCACACTGGAGGATATTTATTTATTTAGTCACTACCTTACAGTACTTGTATGGGTCATATATTCTTGAACACTTCTTAATCTTCTTTTGTTTGGCCATTCAGTCGGGTATTTGCTGGTGCTTTGGAATACTGTATTGGCCTCCTGTAGAGTCAAAAAGTTAATTAAAGATTATTATTGGGGTTCAGACATTTACCTTTGGGTGTTTCTGCTGAGGAGCAGATTCATCATCCCATCAGCAACATTTTTGGACAGGCTCTTACTGCTTAAAGGTGCAGTTAAGGATTTTCGCTTTTTTTTTTTTATAAAACCTGCCCTATCCACTTTTAAAAAAAATGCACATGCACAACCCTGTACCCGCTCCTGAGAGGGAACACTTATTAAATGCGTGTCAGAGCATGCACAATCCCTTCTCTCCTTGTGCACACTCTGTTTAAAAGTTGCTGTTTTCATAGCTCATACAAGCTTACTTTGCCTGAACGTTCGCCCTAACCCCTAAATCCCTCATTCACTATATAGAGTGGGGACTATATAGTGGATTTTATAGCAAAGTTAACTGATGATCACTGCTTTTTGCTCCATTGGTCACCTCCGTTGGAGGTGTGCAGGAACGTCCTCCTCCACTGCGTGGTGCCTGCGCCATTTTTATTATTAGTGGCCGCTGTTGGGTAGCGACAGCCTGCAGCAGGCCCTTGTTAAAGCAAATTTCTTTGCGTAGAGAGCTCTCCATGCAAAGCATTCCGGGATTTATCTGCCTCTTCTGGGACCTTTCTTTTCTTCTTATACACTTCTTAGACACTTTTTCTTTTACAACCCTCGGCCATTTTCAAAGAACCGTGGTGACAAACGCAAGTTTCAATGAATGTGTGAAACCGTAACCCACCACACACATGTGCCTGAAAGTGCACATCTGCGGAAAAAGATAACTGGGGATGAGCACGTACTGTAGGTAGGTAGGCCTTACGTCAACATATCACCTGAATGATTGACAATTAGGAGGACTACCGGTACTTATTTTGATGATCCATCCGGAAAAAGAAAATCCTCCACTATACATTTAATAAATCATGAAGATGGGGCTTTAGACGTTACTCTGAAATATTTTGTAAACTCTTGAATAAACTGTAAATGGTAGGAATAGTTCAGTTTGATATGCAGTCTGTGGTCCTCCCTGCATGCTGCTGTTTGCATGTTCAGGAAAACTATAGTGAATGATGGAGTTTATTACCAGGCTACCACTTCCTCTGCAGCTGAATATGATATCACTTTAATCTAGTTTAGTGAAGCTGATGCTGTTATAGAAGTTAAATCCTGCATTTCTCTTTGCACATCTTTAATCATATGATGTTTTTCCCAATACTATAAATTTGCACAAAAAATATAAGCTAACTTGAAATTAGAGAATATTAATTTGCCAAAAACGTACAACTACATTTGATGTAGTTGCATTTCTATCGCATGAAGATAGTCTGCTGTGTTATCCAACATGGCTCCTGCTGCTGTTTCTGGTCTTTGAATGTGCCGTTTCACACCTACTGAAGGGATTTTTATTTTTTTAATCCCTGTCATATTTGGTCGGTACATGGGCTGCTGCTGTAGTGGACTTGTGAAGCCCTCTGAGACAGCTGTGTGATGCTTTGGCTAGAAATAGAGAGGAATTACACTTGAGTTGTTCAAAATAAAGAAAAAAGGAGGCCTTCATCCACCTTGAGCCCAGGCTGCCCAGGAAGCCTCATTATCCCCCCTGCATCCTTCCTGGAAGCTGCTGCTGATCAGTAAATGCCACAAGTTTCACTCCCAGCTGAGAGAGCTCTCGCTGCAGGAGGAGAGAAGAGGGATTAGCCTCTCTTTTTATGTTTTTTTTTTCTTTTTTTTGGAGGTGGGAGTCCACTTTTAAGGGTCTCTTACAGTTTCAGTCCCTTTAACTAGTTCAAGTCTTGCAGCCCCACACCAAGCGGCCAACAGCACTGCATCACTTCATCACAGGCCGATATTTGACACAGTGTCGGAAAATATTCTTCTCTCTGTTATTTATAGAGCAAACAGTACCAAAACCCTGAGTGCAGGATGCTGTTTTGTTACCCTAATATTAACAAGAGCAATTGCAGCAGCACCAAAGGGAAGCATGGTCTGTGTCCCGCCTCTGCCACAGGGGACAGCTTGTGAATTAATGAGATGTCAGCCAAGGTGTCACATTTTTATCCACTCAATCTCTCCGAAAGAAAATAACAACCCTCAGAGAGGAACCGATACATTGTAGCACCATGAATCTTTTCTACTTCAATGGAGTAACTCTGGAGGTCTCATCATAAAAAAATGTATGCCCTTTTTCTGACATTTAAAGATTATCTTTAATTAGTTATGTAGATAATGTAGTTATTAACTCTGATGTGATATGAATGAACATAAAAGGACTTAAGAGCAATACTGTGATGGAAGAGGCTGAATGTGTCGTCCTTGTTTCAATTCAATTCCAAAACAATTAATCTCAAAGGCTATAATTCTTGCAGGGGTTTCTTCAGTTAGTTGTTGGGTAGATAGATGGCTACATGGCTGTAGGAATGGTAAATGGTTGTAGGAAGGAAGCAACTGCTTTGGTTTGGTCCGCAGACGCTCTTTAGTTCTTTTATAGTCTCATAAAGAGGATGCTCATTGTTCTCCATGATCTTCTTCACTTTATAAAGCATTCTTTGTGAAATAATCTGCAGAATTTCTAGAAGAGTTCCTAGAACAGAGCCGATCTTCTTTATTAGCTTGTTGAGCTCTTTTTAAGTAGCTTGCTCTTATGCTGTTCTCCAGCAAACAATGAAGGAAGATATCACACTCTCCACAGCAGACTTTTAGAAGATATTTAGCATATTGCTGCTAAGAGTGAATGAGCTTGGCTTCCTTAGGAAGATAATTAACTCAAGCCTACAGGTGCTGGTCATAAAATTAGAATATCATGAAAAAGTAGATTGATTTCAGTAATTCCATTTAAAAAGTGAAAGTTGTATATTATATTCATACATTACATACAAACTCATATATTTCAGATGTTTATTTTGTTTAATTTTGATGATTACAAATGACAACAAATGAAAATCTCAAATTCATCATATCAGAAAATTAGAATATTGTGAAAAGGTTCAAAATTGATGGCCCCTGGTGCCACACTCTAATCAGCTAATTAACTCAAACCACCTGCAAAAGCCTTTAAATGGTCTTTCAGTCTAGTTCTATAGGCTACACAATCATGGGGAAGACTGCTGACTTGACAGTTGTCCAAAAGACGACCATCGACACCTTGCACAAGGAGGGCAAGACACAAAAGGTCATCGCTAAAGAGGCTGGCTGTTCACAGAGCTCAGTGTCCAAGCACATTAATAGAGAGGCGAAGGGAAGGAAAAGATGTGGTCGAAAAAAGTGTACAAGCAAGAGAGATAACCGCACCCTGGAGAGGATTGTGAAACAAAACCCATTCAAAAATGTGGGGGAGATTCACAAAGAGTGGACTGCAGCTGGAGTGAGTGCTTCAAGAACCACCACACACAGACGTATGAAAGACATGGGTTTCTGCTGTCGCATTCCTTGTGTCAAGCCACTCTTGAACCACAGACAGCGTCAGAAGCGTCTTGCCTGGGCTAAAGAGAAACAGGACTGGACTGCTGGTGAGTGGTCCAAAGTCATGTTCTCTGATGAAAGTAAATTTTGCATTTCCTTTGGAAATCAAGGTCCCAGAGTCTGGAGGAAAAGAAGAGAGGCACTTCATCCACGTTGCTTGAAGTCCAGTGTAAAGTTTCCACAGTCAGTGATGGTTTGGGGTGCCATGTCATCTGCTGGTGTTGGTCCATTGTGTTTTCTGAGGTCCAGGGTCAACGCAGCCACATACCAGGAAGTTTTAGAGCACTTCATGCTTCCTGCAGCTGACCAACTTTTTGGAGATGCAGATTTCATTTTCCAACAGGACTTGGCACCTGCACACAGTGCCAAAGCTACCAGTACCTGGTTGAAGGACCATGGTATCCCTGTTCTTAATTGGCCAGCAAACTCTCCTGACCTTAACCCCATAGAAAATCTATGGGGTATTGTGAAGAAGAAGATGCAATACACCAGACCCAACAATTCAGAAGAGCTAAAAGCCACTATTAGAGCAACCTGGGCTATCATAACACCTGAGCAGTGCCACAGACTGATCGACTCCATGCCACGCCGCATTGCTGCAGTAATACAGGCCAAAGGAGGCCCAACTAAATACTGAGTGCTGTACATGCTCATACTTTTCATGTTCATACTTTTCAGTTGGCCAACATTTCTATAAATCCTTTGTTTTTATTGGTCTTCAGTAATATTCTAATTTTCTGATATGATGAATTTGAGATTTTCATTTGTTGTCATTTGTAATCATCAAAATTAAACAAAATAAACATCTGAAATATATGAGTTTGTATGTAATGTATGAATATAATATACAAGTTTCACTTTTTAAATGGAATTACTGAAATCAATCTACTTTTTCATGATATTCTAATTTTATGACCAGCACCTGTACATTACCGTGTTAACATGCTTTTCAATCCTTCCTGCACATTCTTTTCAAACTAAACTTTGCTTTAAACTGTTGTGTGCTTGGAAAAATATAAATTGTAATGTTAAAAATCTAAAAAAAATTTGACAGGTTAAAAACTTAAGATAAATCACAAGACAGAAGTCAATGTCACAAGTGAATAACTTTTATTTTAGAGTCACGGTATGTATAATAATACCATTAATATAATGTGACTTTTCTAGAGAATCATTATACATAGTTATTTTATACAGGGTTTCCACGGTCTGACATAATTTCAGAATTCCCTGACTTTTAACTGACTCAGGATTAGTTTTCCCTGACAAAATAAATGCAGCAAAGACAATAATAATAACATAGCAGGTCACCAATTTAACATGTTTAGCTCTATAACATTTAAATGCACCTCTCCAATGTCTAGAGAAAAAAAATAATGAACCTTTTTTAATGTTTGACCTGCATCACTGTACAGAAGACTGCCATTACTCCACTAGCAGGACCCCCATTACTCCATGGGGGTCCTGCTAGTGGAGCTTGATGAGTTGTAGATGGTTGAGTGAGCAGCAACTGCTGCAATGATCCAGGAGAACAAAAACAGCAACCAGCCCTTCTGACAAATATGGAGCTTTTTGAAAGTCATCAATTTCACCTTCTTACTTAGAACCTTTGTTCCATTTTTCACTTTGCTAAAAGTTTTCCAATATGAAACTTTACCACGATATGTCTAATGTTCCTAGAAAGAATCACTCTATATGTTTACATTACAACCAAATAATTAAATCATCCAGGACATGTGATCTTTAGGGAAAAACATATGAAACATACGTCACCTGGTCAGCAGAAAATCTCTAACAACCTGTCAGGAGCTTCTCACCCTGTGCCTTCAGCTATGTGGAAAGGTTAGTGCTTATGGTGAAATTACAATGTAATCAGTTGACTTTCTGCATCTGCAGCCTTACCTCGGCTTTTTCATCATGGAAAGTTGTCAGTCTACTGTTCATGGAAGAGATGGCTTCATTTTTCAGACAAGGGTTTAAACTTCTTTAAGCTGTCTGGATCTATTTTAGTCTGTCTACTTAAAATTCTGTGCAAAGCAGAAATGCAATCACACTTCAAAAATACCTTCCATCACGGCTCTGTGGCTTTACGGCAGACAGGCATCTGCTGTATGCAGTGATTATGTAGCAGGGTGTTGTGGAGTATGGAGTGGTGTCAAAAGGTGAGGCAGGCTTGTGTGGTCCGCCCAACCCAGCTAAAGCTTTGGCTGTTACTCAATGAACAGTGCCCAGAGAGAGATGAGCCTTCTGGTCTCAGTTTTACATCAAGATGAAAAGATTGTTTTCTAGGGGAGCAAAGCAACTTTTTTCTGAAAAGTTTTATTCCTAAAAGTTTAATATCTGATGTGTTTTCTCCTGAAGATTAATGATTGAGGTGGGTCATTACTCTTTCTCGAGACTGCACAGTCTGTCTAAATGTTGCTTCTGAAAACTTTAAATTGCAGGTACCATGCCGAATTTGAGGATGATGAGCGATTTTAAGGCAGATTTACCTTTATTTCATTTCATTGACTCTAACACGAATTTAAAGCAATATGTCTTATATACATTGTAAAACAGTCTAAAATTATATATAGACACATTGTATTAAGACGATATTAAAGGTTAAAAAATTCTGAAACTTGTTGTTTTGGCATTTTCTCTGACAATTTAGAAGTGTGATGTATTTTTGTACCACTGCAGATATGGAGCAGAGCTTTTCAAGAGCTCATGGACCTTTCAGTGAGTGGCATTAATACACTGAAAGGTGCTTGTTAACTAGCATAAACCATAAGAAGAAATGTGAGTGGATAGGTTCAGGTTCAATTTAGAAAAACAAAAAATAAAATTGGGGCGTCATTCAACCAATTTCCAAAAGACTTTGACACTTCAACACACTTCGTTTATGCCACAACCAATTCAAAGAAGGCGCCTCCAACCCTCAGATATTGTGGTCATTTGACTGCATCCCAAAGAGGTAGGGTTTTTGCTCAGAGTTTATAAAAGAAAGGAGGATAACTTTTAACAAAAACCTTTTAACATTTTGCCTCAACTCTCTAGCTTTCATTTTTTTCTTTTTCTTTTTTGTTTCATTCTCTGTGTTAATTAGATATGAAATATCTAATAACGTCTTTGAGCTAAACAAGGTCACACTTGGCATCCTTTGTTTATTGAAAGAAAACCCGAAGTACAGAAGTAAATCAGATTTGATAAAAGTTATAATAAATAAGAATTCTATGAAAATAAATAAAATTCAGACTTGGGTTTTCCACCACTACTCAACAGGACTTTAAAATAAAATACATTTATGAAACACATATTATTTTTGAAATTTAAGATCCATGGGACTGTGATTGACCTTCTTTGACGTGGCCACAGAACAAAACAAAGAAAAAACTCAAGGGACATCAGTCTGGCCGTGCTTTGGTGACGCAGTGGTTAGCGCACACGACCCCTGTATGGAGGCCTTAGTCCTCGACGCAGGCATTCCGGGTTTGAATCTGGCCTGTGGTCCTTTCCCATATGTCTCTCCCCCTCTCATATACCCCCTTTCCTGTCAGCCTACTGTCCATAAAAACAAGCCACTAGTGCCGTAAAAACTAAAAAAAATAAAAAGGAACATCAGTGTCAGATCAAACCACATGTCACTGTTTGAGCTGTGTATCAAATAGACTAAATGGGAGACGACAAGAAGGACACTATTTTTTAAAAATAAATCATAAAAAAGTCAGACTAGAATTTGCCAAACTCCGTGTTAACAAGCCACTAAGCTTCTAGTTCGCCTATTGACAAACATGAAACATTTTGCTAAGGTATATCAGCCCTATGTTCTGGAATTTCTTTGCTTCCTCTGGCATAGGGTGTCTAAGTCTCTGCAGAGATTTTAGAGAGAAATGTTCTGCCCACTGTCAGAAAGCTTGGTCTGAGCTTGATCTCTTCATGGGTCTTGAAACAGGATAATGACCCAAAACACACAGCTAAAAAAACGTCCCAAAATTGCATAGAGGAAACATTGGACTACTCTGAAATGGCCTTCTATGAGTCCAGACCTAAATCCTATGGGGAAATTCAAACAGTAAAACATACATTGCATTGCTGGCCCTCCAACAGACTGCACTCTCCTTTATAAAGAGCTTTTAGTATGATTCCCTTACTTTGACTGTGAGAATGTTCAGTTAGATGTTAAAATGTTTGAGTCTGTTCAGAAACAAGTCCTTCTCAAGAAAAGAGGATATGGCTCCACTTTACTTTATTAGGATTGTTGTTATCATCATGCTTTTATGGAAAACACATCTACCATCAAGGTGGTGGATATATCCTGGGATCCATATTATATCATTCAGAAACAGATCCACCTCAGTCAAAGCAAATTCCTTTCTTGGATTTCTGGTATTTTATCTTGCAGAGTCTATATTCTGGGGAAACAGAACATTGGGAGGAGGTGACGGTGGTGCTGTGCCTCCCAGGAGCTTCAGTACTTGCTGACATTTACTCATGACTGACGTGAGCTTGAATAGTGCCCTCTCCGCTGAGATAATTTCTCAAACTGTCACGTTGGACTGAGGGCAGACTGCATAAATTCACTTTAAACGCTGGCATATAATGGTTATAAAAAAAAGTATAAGACAGAACAGGAGTCAAATGCAGCTAAAATTAGTCTTAAAAAAATTATCTTTGGTTGAATTCTAAAAAGCATATTACATTAAATATGGTTTAGAGCCTGTTTGCTGCCTTAAATGATGTATTAGATCTTAAGTCCCAGCTGTTTGCAATTTGCCATAGTTACTCTATATAACATAACTCTAAGATGGACTTACCAAGTATGTGGAAGTTGAGAGTATATCCATTACTTTCATTCTTCATGAAGAATGCATACTTTGAAAACCACAGAGAAACTTAGGGTGGAAGAACTGCTTCTTTTTATTTAGTAGAGACAGGAAAGCTGGTCTGAAAACAGAACAGTGGAGGAAAATCAGTTAAGAATGTGACAGAAGGTTGACTGTACTAAAATACAAAAAAACTTGCAGAAAGAACAACAATTAAGTTGTTCAGATTTAAACCCAAGGAAGCCGGCTTAAAATTTAGACCTAAATCCCAATGGGAATCTGCTAGCGCTTAAAAAAGATGTCCAACCCGATGCTGTCCACCCAGCCTCACTAGTCTTGAGTTAATCTATAGAGAATAATAGATAAATGTTTTCTATAAGTGCAATGCAACCATAGACATATCTGAAAAATACCTCCACGTGTTCTTTCAATACATCTGCCTGCTGCATTCTCCAATTTTCCTTAAAACAAATAAGAAAATTGTGTTTCCTTACACTTCAAAATTCTCAACTATTTTGTGTTACTTTAATACAGAAAAGAAAAAAAGGAAAAATAATTGGATCCTAAAACTGAAAGTGTATAAATATTTTTAAGGCACTTTAAAAAATTGCAAGCTAGCTTTTAAATACGCTAGTTTAGCAAAAAGTCGTGTGAGGTAAAACTTAGCAAGTAAGGTGAACTTTGGCACCTGCAGGTGTAGTTTTGACTGCACTCACTTGATAATAACTAAACTTTATATATCTCACATTGGAGAAATTTACCTCTGCATTTAACCCATCCTCTTGGGTAGCAGTGGGCTGCCATCGTCGGGTACCCTGGGAGCAGTGTGGGGGTAAAAGTTCTTTGCTCAGGGACCCAGAGCGGCAGTCTGTGGGATTGGGGCTCGAACTCAGAACCTCAGGATTCCAAGCTCTATGCCCTAACCAGTAGAACACCACTCCCCCACTAGGCTGCCACTTCCAAAATTGATGACTGATATGATTAAGGTACTTTTTTTTTTGTCCAGCTGCCTCCATGACTCAAGTGCAGGACTCATGCTTTATAGCAGCATCAACCTTTACAAGACGCGCCACTGCACTAATATGCATCTGTAAATCCCTCTCTACCTCTGGACAGACCACCTCTCCCTCTTTACTGCCTGATATGGAGGAAATGCCCCTGTTTCTCTTTGAAGCACATAAAGCCAGAGATACTTTATGTCATTTGGTATCACAATTTTATTACAAAAATTAAATTCTTCATCTGTCAGTTTTGCCATGCTTGGAGCATATAACAATACAGTAAAAAACCCAGACCCAGAGAGGATAGTAAAGCAGATTTCAACAATGCTTTCACAGCACTCTGTCAGTCATGCTGTTACTATACAGACACTGTAACATTCCTAATACAGAGTAGTACAAACACCTGCCAAAACACATCATGTCAGATAACAAACTGTAATTAAATCACATTTACCAACAAGAGAGAAGAATAAGAAACTTAACCCAGCAAAAAAAAAAATCAATAAATGAGGGAAAAACGCAAAACTAGGAAACACTGAATCTGCAACTGAAAACATACCAAATGTGCTGAATATTCATACCAGCCCAAGGCACCCAGGCTTTGTAGCAATGTTGGCGAGTTAACGACATTCTTACAGCAAAATAAATAAAATAAAAACTCAGAACAATGATTCCAAATTGACTTTTAACCGCAGTCTGACTTTGTGCAATGTCCTTCATCCTTTGCATTGTCCTCTTTATCAGTCACAGTGCAATTTCCGGAGGGTGGGGTAGGGTGGGGTGGGGCAGGGGACGTTGGGCTTTGTAAAGCAACGGAGGGCCCAGGAGGAGTCTTGGGGTCATCAGGAGCTGTACCGCATCAGACATCACAGCGCCAAACCCTGACAGAGATTGGACGGACAGCATAATCTCCCGCTTTCCAAGGTAACAAGGAAGGGAAGAGGCTGATGGGATCGGTTATTTAATTCCTCACTTGGATTGTAAATCGTCAAAACATGAGGCGCAGATTGCCAGCTGCCAGTCCAAGACGAAAATAAGCCCGAATGAAGTGCTTTAAACTGAACATCCGAAAAAATAAGAAAATTAAAACAGCAGATACCAATATTTTCTCACAGATGCCTCCGAGAGGAATGAGATTTTCTTTTTTTCTTTTTTTTTTTCGCCCCTCCTCAAGTTGAGAGCTGTTGTTTGTGCACAGGAATACCAAAGAGTGACATAAATCCCAGATTTAAGCTTACCAATAACACTCTAAACAAAGGTCAAATGAGGACGGAAAAGACAAAAGCTCAGAAATACATGGAGGCATTTTTTTCTGAAAACCAAGAGATACGGCTCAGTTGATTGAGCCGCATGGCTCGAAGGTCCATTTAGTAGCTCCGCCAAATATTTCAATGTTGCTCTCTGTCCAGGAGAAGACGTTACCGGTAGGTGCTTTGCTGTTGCAGGTTGCCAAATAGGAGATTTCATTGACTGAGAGTTTCCTGTTCCAGATGTTTAAGTGTGCCAGTTCACCGACGTAAGCTTGTGTCGCATCAAAGCCTCCTCCCAGTGTGTCCTGTGGAGCAAGATGAGAAATTGTCAGGATATGAAACTATATTACAAAACATACCAAAGTGATCCCATCTGTTTAACATTTTGTCGTATTACAACAACCAACTTCAAACTTCCAAAACTGCATTTATGAGATACAGTTTTCCAAGTCGTTCACAAATTTAAATATAAATATGACAGTATTTATGTTGAGACCCCTTTACTCTGACATCACTAAATACATTTTAACCCAACCAATTCTCTTCAAACCTTCCAAAATGAGCAAATAGTGTAGGGGACATGGCAGAAGGGAAGCTAGTAAGAGATGATGAGAAGCTAGAAAGAACATGAAGGATGTTGGTATAAGAGTTGACACTGAGGTTAAGTTTCACTTTCCAGCAAAACCTCACCAGAGAAGGCAGAACTACAGCACATTGGCAAAGATCAAGATTTTCCTGTGCTATAATTGGACCAGTGAAAGTCCAGACCTGAACCCAATAGAGCATCTCAGAAAAAAGATGAGGTTTGCCACCCCCTGAGGTCCTTCATCTATTAATATCAAACATTTCTCCAAAAAAACAGGTTGTCTCTTTTTCTCTTTCTTTTTTTTTGGGGGGGGTATCAAATTAAAGGAGGTTAATAAAACAGCATCACACATTTTTAAGATGCTCATTTATAATTGCCTGTGTAGATTCTCAGTCATCCAAGTCATGGCAACCACTAAACAGCCTTAAATTGGAAGACAATTGGAAGCACACCAGACTTATGCTCGGTTTTTTTGAAGGCGTTTTCACGCCTATCCAGGAGTATTTAGCAACTCTTTTGGCTTGCACCACAGTTATTTATAAAAATTTTTGTCTTTTCATGCTACTTTGCAATACTTTTTCCAAACAGTGGCATTAAATTGAGCCCAATTGGCTCCTAAACACATTTATTTGGAAACCATTACAGGAAAGTGACCATTAAAATCAGAAGAAATTAACTTTCACCAAAGTTCAATACTAATTTTCTGCTCGCTAATTTAAGTCTTTATTGCATCATGCTGTGCAGAAATCCTCTGAATGAAAGCAAGCCGTCAGCTGTGTTTCTAGTTTCCAATTTAGTCTTAGCAGACAAAACAATCTTAAATAAACACAGTAGTTAGTCAGCTAAAGGACACATCCTAAGAATCCGCTTGGTCTTATATTCTGACTATCTCCATTTCTAATCTGTTGGCAAAATTAAACAGGTGAATTGTTTCGGAAGCAGTTTCCAAAAGCTGTGTCTGGGGGAATTGCAGCGATTGCAATCACTGATTAAAAAAAATATCCATAAAAAAATAAAGTATTCACCTGCTCTTGTCCCAGAACAAGCACTCCATCTGGTTTGATGGGGTGATATGGTGCCAGATTCTCCCCACTACCCCGCTTCACTCCATCCTGGAAGGCCTCCCACATCCCGTCACGAGTGGTCCACGTGATGCAGAGATGATGCCATTTTCCATCATTGATGAGGAACGGCAGCTTTGCAACCTGAAGAGAGAAGATATCTCCTGAGTGCACCGACTTTTCATCCTTGTAATAATATCCTGCTCTGGGTATACAATAGCGTGAATGCTCAACAGCCTCTCTTCCTTCTGCTGAATCACTTCCTCTTTCATGTCTCATCTTTTAAAGAAAAAATTGCCTCTATTGAACAATTCATCACCTGTTTTTATCCTTTCTCCAGTCTCCCCACTCTGACTCATCCAAGTATTATAAAAGAGTAATAAAGTCTTTTTCCATCTTTCAGATCTCTAATAACTAATATGTAGCCAATCTAACCAGTCGAATAATATGAACATTGAATGATTCTGACATTAAAACCCACCTTGTCATTGATGAGGAACTCCATGGGGTTGTTCCCCCACTCAATCAGCACAAGTTCATTAGCTTGGCCCGGAACTGCGTAGGAAAAGGGCGTTCCCACCCCAGGTGAGGCGTTGGACTTTATCCACAGACACACACTGAAAGAGTACATTTCAGGAAGACTCCTCTTGGCTTTGGCATACATGTAGTTGGTTCTCAAAGGGAAGGTAAGCTGGAAGCTGTCTGCTGGCCTGGTCTCTTTGCCTGCAGGTTAAAGAGGCAATGGTTTAGTTTGACCTTATTGCGACCTATAATCCCTAACATAGAACAATAATATTTATGTTGTTGCAGTTAAAACATATGTAAGAAAGAGGATATTAATATAAATCATATATTGACCATAATTATGTATAATTTATCTATTGTAATATTTACTTATATGATATAGAAAGAAAGAAAACAGCGTTACAGGTTAACTGAATTTCCCTGCAGCAAAGAAATCAGACAGGGCGTTTTACATTTGCATAATAACATTCTGGCTTCTTTCTACTTTTGAGATTTTTGCTGATGTAGAGGATGCCCCTGTCTCCTCCCTCATGCTCTCATTTACATTTAAAGCAGGCGTATTCACGTGTTGAAATCCTGAAAAGACCCTGTGCTCCAGAATGCGCCAGTTCAAAGCGCACACTTCAAACTTCTTTCACTACATTTGACCTCTGCAGCAAAGATTCCCTTGGCATGTACAATCCTGAAAAAAATAACGCAACCCTTATTGGCAATTACTTCATCATATTTAGTGGCAATTACTTCATCATAGTTACTTTAACACAATTGTTTTTATGTTAGAAGGGTAGGACATAAAACAATTGTGTTAAAATAACTAAATGGGACTAAGCAAATTCCAAAACCGGTTGCATTATTTTTTTCAGTTTTTTGCTTTTGGCAATGCAATGCTTCCTGATTCTTGTTAAAAATTAAATGGTTTTACCTCACCTTTTTTCCTAAATAGTTTAGGAATCCTCTTGCACGATGATTCATTATCAATATCACTAAACTGCATTTGATCTAGCTTTATATTTGCCAACAAATGCGCGAAAGAAACGTCGATTAAGGCAGAGGTCCTTGCGCGTAATGTTAATCCAGACGCACCTTTCTCCAGGTCTGAGATCCTGTGGTGCAGAGAGGTCAGGGTGGACTCCACTCTGTTCCTTGCGTCGGTCTCGTTCCTCTGTCCCGGTTTGTTTTCCTCCAACGTGTTGACCCGGGACAGAACCTGCTTCTCCATGTCATCTATCTTGTTCTGCAGCAGATCCTTCAGGCTGTTCGTCTGCGCGCTGTTATTTCCTCGACTGTACTGCTGCATTTGACAGAGGGAGACAGATATTGAGATAAAGACAAAGAGGAGAAACCCACCTTGTTCGGATTCCTGTGAAAGTGTTCTTTATATAAATCTGAAGTTAATAAATGCAGATGACTAACCACAAGTTATTCAGAGACAATACTTCTTGGTTAAATAAAACACAGATTTCAAAGCGAGGTGCTCGTTTAAATGAACTTCGGAGCGGTGAGCCTCTCTCTTTTCAGCCTACCTCCAGGTTCTCCAGTCTCTGTTTGAGCGTCTGTAAAGTCTGTCCCAGTTGCGCCAGAGTGTCTGCGGTGCCCCGGGATACATCCCCCATGGTGTTCTTGGCCCCTGGCCGTCTCCCACCGGGTCCCGCTGCAGCCGGGAGACTCTGGCTTTCGCAGCGGCTCAGCTTGGACTTTAGATCCTTGATAGTCTCCTTTTGGTTCACGATGGTCTCCTTCTGCTGCAGCACGGTCTCCCGCAGCTGAATGATTGTGGTTTTCAGGTCTTCCGCCGGCCCGCTGTTCTGCATGGCCGCGGTGCACAAGTCCACATCTTTGGGAACTGACGTGCAAATGAACTGCGTCTGTCCAAAGTCCTGTGCGGAGCCCTCTGCAGCAAACAGGCAGGAGATGAAGAAAAGTTTCCATGAAAATCCTTCCATGGTCCTGCTCCTTTGTGAAAACTGACGAGAGAAAGGTTTCAGCACCACGGAGCTGTCCACTGAAAACTGTGCGGCTCTGCTGCTGTGCGCGCTTTATATAGGGGACAGGAAGGAGCGCAGATCCACCGCATCACTGAGGGGAGGCAGCGGGTCCTGCAACACCTACTGAGTCCCCCCACCCCACCCCACCCCACCCCCCTACTTAAGGTCGCACTCGCTGTGTTCATGCGCATAGAAGGCGCGCATAAGAGAAGAGAAACGGATAAAACAGGACTCCTTAATAAATCTAAGCCCGAATCAAGTGGATTGAACATTTTTTCACCTTTTGCTTTCAATTTCAAAGAAAAATGTGAACTCTATTGCTCCCCCACTTGGGACTTATAGAATAGGAAATGGCCACCACTTACAGCCCATTTCATAAGTAATACTTAGCCTACTCACAATATGAGATAGTAAATGTTTCGGTAAGCTGCTCCTTTGTTATTTATTATTTATTGTTATTTTTCCGATTTTCTCTTTCTTTCTTTCCTTTTTTCCTTCTTTCTTTCTAAATTTCTTTCTTTCTAAATTTCTTTCTTTCTTCTATTGTGAAATCGTAGTCACTTAGACAGTTAAGTGTCAAGAAAGTTTTGTGATTAAATTTTACTTTAGAAACAAACTAGTAGAACTGAACTATATAGATAAGTTTTCTTGATTTAAAAAACACCGCAGGAACGTATGTAACATGGTGGTAATTTGCCGCTGTTTTGTTATTAATTTGTATTTTTTTTGTTTCTTTACCAATTATCAAATTGTTATACTTACAAAAATCTCAGGGTTTGTAGTCAGCTTCAGCTAAATTATATTTATAGTAAATTTATGAGTAAACGTTACATTATCAGATTATTAAGATATAAAGCTTCTTAATCCAAAAATACACAAATGTAGCGCATTTCAATTTTCCCTCACTTTTCTTCAGGTTCTTTTGGTCCACCTTAAACTGACCGACTCTCTGTGTAAACCATGAGAGCAGCCCATTCCAGCAGCAGACTTCCTAACTCCACTATATTTCTCCATAGCTGCATGAGCTTCATGATTATCTACACAACAAAAAAGAAAAGAAAACTTTTATATCTATCAAACATATTATAGTTCAACAGAATCCTCCCGTTTCTTAAAAATAAATCATTAAACTAGATTAACACCACTATTTCTTTGCCCCGCCTCTATCAGTTCTATCAGCATTTCTGATCCCACAACCTGAAAGGGAGTCATGTTAATTCCCACCACTACAACAGCGGAGGCGCTGAAAGGAAAGGAAAACGTATCCAAATAATTAAACAGACTCTTATGTAGCCTAACCATGTCCCGCGGGTCTGGCATTAATAAATAAGATAGCCTACCCAGCAGAGGAAGGAGCACAACACTTCAGCGGATATCATACTGGGAAGGCAAATCACCACTGATGGATATGGAAGGGTAAGAGGGAAAACTTTGGGAGGAAAAAAAACAGGTTGAATTCAGAAGCAATTATTCCCTCCACACTTTCTACTGTATATGACTTATTTGATCAAATATCCTTTTTATTTCTCCTGTCCACTGAAAAAAGCAGTGGTGTGGCCATAAAAATGAGAGAAGAGCTAAAGATTTTTAACAAAAACAATATTTTGCATGATAATTCAAAACGTTTTTTTTCTTGAAATATAGGACATTGCAATACAAAAAAAAATGTAAAATATGAAACCCTTTAAAGATACACCAGGAATGGTTTTTAAAACTATTTCCACAGCTTTAGTATAAAAGATGAATAGCAGAGCTTTGTGTTATTTGGGCGAGGGTGTCATAGGGGCAACATCAAGAGATTAAAAAAAAATCTGTTTCATGACTAACATTGTTGAGGAAAATACAGTTACTCCTAAAAGGTTTGACTGTGAAGCCTGTATGTAATTTTCATCATCTGTACTATCCAAGACAAGTTTAAGTACAAAAAATAAAATATCCAGTAAGAAAAGTAGCAGAACTAGAAAACAACCCCTGACTTTTAATAATTAAAAAGTTGCTTTTAAAAAGCAAGACAAAAAAAAACTAATTCATAAAAAAACAGCATAACTTTTTAATAGATATTGTGAAATAATACAATTCTGCATGTAAATAAAGTTTATCTGGTTTTGAATGAGAAGAAGTTATTAATAATAGTTCAGATTGAAGATATCCGAGTGGCCTTAAATATTATACAACAAACAAGAACATTTTGTTATGAGCCATTAAGACTATACTCTTCAAAGAAGTCCCAGACTAATAAAGCAAGTTTAATAGGAGAATCTGTCAGTGCTACCGTTTCCTTTTCTAAATGGTGCTCACAGAAAGCAAACAAAAAGAAACCTGCAAAACATATAATCTTGTTGCTGGTTATCACTTTTTATTTTAACCAGAGCTAATTTATACAGCATAGCTTTAAAATGACAAGCCTGTCATTTGTATACAGTACAGCAGCTCAGAGAGGACACTAATCAGTAATCTCACATTATCTACACTCACCAGCTTACATTTACCCCTGATTGCAGGAGCTAAAATTGTTCTTATCCACAGGGCTCAACCTCTGCACCAGCTTTCACATAGAATAGTCTTAATAGAAAAATCACAGGTTTGCAGACAGCTGAGGAGCTCTGACCGCCTCGCTCAGAGTCTAATCACTTCCCCATCCCTGTCTGTGTCCGAGCTCTGCCTAAAACAGCCAAAAGAGCACTGCAAAAGTGTGTCTATTTTCTCGCCAACATTTCTGTGTTCTTTCCCTTTGCTGTAGCATTTAAGGCAGCATTTTGCAGAGTTCTGTATGTGGGATGAAAAGGAGCCTTGCAGTTTGCTGTAATTTGTTTAATCATCGATCCAACAAGTTTCTAATCAGCGAGTTGCCACGCTGAAGGCAGGGAACTGTGGCTGTAACAAATGGTTAATGACAGAGTCTAATTGGTGAATCGCAGGACAGGCATGTAACAGATACACCTTATCTCTTCACATTTAGGCCAGAGGGATTTTTATTTGCCATTGGGACTCCTTATAAGAAGAGCTACAAATCATGGGGTAATGCTATAAGCAGCTACAGAAGTAATGTTAGGCTTGTTTACCAAGAAACGAGTAGTTTTCAATGGATTTAATCAGGCAGATCCAATGTTTAACATGCGTTAGCAGCATTTAACTATCCGCAGAGATCTCAAATTCAGACCAGACAGGTTGACCAATGTACAAGAACATCTCAGAAATTTTTTTTTTCTCAAAGTGAAAGTTAATTCCAAGTAATTACTAACAGGATGATTCTGGAAGGCATGTCCATGGATTTCTTTCACTCATTACATAGTTAGAGCTTCTTTTTCTCTGCTGCTTTGACTTTGGAACTGATATAACACAGAGATCCAATAAGAGCAGATGACATGGCCACCACATGACCAAAGACAATACTGGACCAGCAGTAACTTGGATTCTGTGCATCTCTCTTCCTCCCAGTTTCAGAAACCTGTTTAAGGAAATGCAAAGATTACACCCATGTGAAAAGAGGACTTTGGACCATGGACCAACCACCCTTACCTTATCTCCATAGCCCATACTATAAGCTTCTGACTTGTCCTGTTCACACAAGGTTTAACACAAGGACCATAAGGTTTGAAGCTCAACTTGATAACTCTATGTAAGACTGCTTTTAGAGCTCCAACTGAAGCTACAGTCCACACCAGAAAAAAAAAAAAAAAACCTGAAAGAGCTCTGCATCTTCTTGACCAGACATTTCCCTACCACTTAACTTCCATTAATAAGCAAAAACACAGAACTTTATGCACAACCAGCTTCTTGAACAATGACATCTACCAGCTCAACCTCCTTGTACGTAGATGGTGCCAATAAAGAGTATTGTGTAAAGAACATATAACATATCTGTGTTTAACATTATTTTTAATAGCTGTAGACCATAATCTAATAAATAATATAATATATATATATATATATATATATATATATATATATATATATATATATATATATATATATATATATATATATATATATATATATATATATATATATATATATATATATATATATAGAGAGAGAGAGAGAGAGAGAGAGAGAGAGAGAGATAAGATAAGATAAAGATAAATCCACCTTTTAAAGATCTTTAAGTTGCAGTATTAGAATGAGACAATTGAAGGATACAACCACAAAGTCTTGTACACAAATATGAAAAATAAAATATGATAGCCCTAATGATCCCTCTTACACTTTGTTAGGCATCCTTTGCTATTTTGGAGGTTTTGATACATTTGAAATATAAAATGATGATGTTTAAACAGGGTACTTTCATCCTCAGTACAGATTATTTGATGAATAATGTAAAGTGACAGTCAGGATAAACACAATTTGTTAATCCAGATGATTTGTGACTCACTAATTAGCTATAGAAATAAGCTGTATTAATGCAAGTGCAAAACAATTATCAAGCAGGAAATGTAACACTGGAGGATCAGCAGTGATTGCAGGACTTAGATAAATGATTGTTTTTTTGTCATGACTCAGAACAGAGGGATGCAGTATGCAGGCAAGAAAGACAGTGGGATAACTTCAAAAAGGGTTTATTAAAACACTGACGGATGTGCAGCAGCAGGGTGTCTGAGGCAGGAAACTCTGCAGAGAGGGAAACAGGTTAATGACCACGAAAACCTGACAGAGGATAATCTGAAAGTGTGAGTCACTAACCTGGTTTATAGCTCAGTATGCGCCCAAAGAACGAGATGGATACCAACCGGTCGGCTGACAAGACGCAGCAGTAGCCGCATAGAGCCTTGAACATATCAGAACTGACAGGAAATCGGATCTTAGGTGTGTTATTCCTCACCTAAGTGTTTTAGATTATGAAAGATAGAAAAACCTGTTTTCAAATGAGTCTTTCAGATAACTAAGTAGAAGATTTACATTTATGGGTCTGGCTATGAGGCTCCTTTTAAAGCTTTGACTCCTGAGAACAACAGAGAGAGCCACGTTGAGGCGGTCGGAAGATAACTCCGGAAAACATCTCAGCCTTGCAGGCCTCACATACTCATTTAGGATATCTGTTTCATTAACATGTAGAAGACATTGGACAAAGAACCACTAAGGCCAGAACCCCTAACGGCCAACACGACTCAAAGGCTTCAAGACTTTGGTCAAATATTCTGTGCATGGCTGAGTGAGGAGTTATTTCCTACAGAGGTCAGATTTTTTTAAAGGTGTTTAAGTTTTACATAATAGAGTAAAATTTACGAGGCAGTTCAGAAAAAGAACATAACACCTTCAGTCTTTCTCTCAGGTGGTAGGGTGATGATCTGGGAATCCTCTGCTGCTTCAAGGTCTGAATGTCTTACTTTGATTGATGGAAAAATGATATCTGCTCTCTAACAGAATGTCTTGAAAGGTGATGTCCAGTCTTGAGAATTTCTTCAGATTCTGCAGCAGGATAGTGACGTAGAGCACACATGCAAGTCTACGTTTCAATGGATGTATGAAATAAAGGTCTGTCTGAAAGTCTGCAAGTCTGGATTTCCATCAGGTTACCACCTTGCAGCATGAGCTTAAACAGACAGTTAGATTACAGAAACACTCCAAATTGGCTAAATAAAATCCAAGTGGCTAAAAAATCGTTCTGAGTGATGTTAAAGTATCATACCCGTTTTTTGGAATGACAACACCAAAGATGCTGCAGCCAGTTATGGGATGTAAGTACTTTTAACCCTTCCATGTTTCACAGTTTTCTTAAATTAATAAACAAAATAAGCATTACAAAACTGGTGTGTGAGGTTATTTTGGTGTCTGAGCCTGTTTGTGTGCAGTGTAGGTCATGCTCTCTCTCTCTGATAGGTGTGGCTTGGGAGGAGCTGGCTGCACACAGCTGAGACTGACCTTCATCTGGAGCAGTATTTAAAGCCTGGTTTCCTGTGTGCTCACTGCCTGATGGTCACCAGTTAGTTGATAGATTTGCCAACTTCTCTACCTTGTGGAAATAATTACTTCAGCTTTTGAAATTGTAAATATTAATCCTACTTGTGCTCTGTCTACCCAGGATCCAGCTCCAAATCAGTCTCCAGCTACTAAGCCACACCACCCACCTCCCTCTTCTACAGCTGCTGCAGAGAGCTTGCCTTCCACCTCAAACTGCCCTTGCTTCTAGAGACGCCTTCCTTCCCTGTCTGCCAGTGAACCAAAACATAAACTTTGCTCCTTTCTCCTAGCCTGGCTGTCTGCATTGTCGGTCCAGCACATAGCTCCTCATAGTTATTGCTCATCCAATATTGACGATCTCTAACATTGCAGTTTGACAAGAAACCAGAGGAATTTTTTATGGACACAAATTTTTCCAAGCTCTGTAGCTCTATTCAATATTCATCTCTTATCCCAGGCAATAAAGTTGAGCTGCAGCACCATATGCTCAACATGTTTCTTGTCGTTATCATCACGTGGATCTCACTACTTTGCTGCAGCACCCAGAAAAACTGCTGCATAAACTACGAGCCAAACAATTCAGCTTTCCAAAGCTGTCACAAAGACAGAAGAGCATGCCAATGGCTCTTGATGTTTTGCAGTCATTTTCATGAGCACACTCTGCAATGTTTGGAGTTTGGGATAAGCTTTACTGTTGACCTGCTCTTCCCTGCAGAGCACAAGGTCAGATTTTGCATATGAGTGCATCAGCCAGCAGTTCAGGCCAGACTCCAGGGGAACAAGTATGGAAAAGGGCTGAAATCCATAATGATCAGTCTCTCGAGCTCACTGAATAATGCAAAGCTTTATAATAAAACCTCCTCTCTAATGGCAGATACTGATAAGATCCATTTCACTCACTGGCACAGAAAAGCTTATTTTTGCTTATTTATCCACAAAGTGTGATAGCGGAGACGCCAGTGACTGTTCACCATGTGGCCCTGTCCTCTAGAGTCTCTCGGATGCTTTGCAGTAAAACAGTCAACTAAGGTTCACTATTTAGCTATTTAAAAAAAATCTACTTGTGTTTGAGAAAAATCTTGTTTTACAATTCGAAAGGAGTGTGTTTGCTTTTCATTCTCTAAATCTATCAGCTTTCCTGTTGTGTTTGCTCCTTCCAGGTTCCACAGAGCAAGCTTTACCTTTTTCACCTCTGACTGCTGAGAATCAGAACATGCTGCCTTACAAGAAAGATGCTACTGGTGGAGCCATGATGTCTTCATTCCAATATTTCAACACATAGGGTGATGGAGGGGGAGGCTGTGGAGAGTCCTGAGCTGGGGAATAATCTGCTGCTCTGCAGGAATTCTCACCAGGGATGTACGGGAACATAACAGGCAGTTACACACACATACACAAAAATAAGCAAGCTTCATAAGCAGGTTCCTCTCTTTGAGTTCTTATTTCCCCTTTCATGCCTGTTTGACTCATGACTCACAGCAAGGAAGGATTCAGGCTTAAACATTTTGCTTCAGCATCAATGCACAGTGATCTCATAGACTGGAATAAAGTTTAATTGATGTCCAGCAGAAAGTCCGGCAGTAATGTATGGCCTCTCATTAGAATCCTAAAGTGACAGCAGTATTATGCATTCCACAAGCCGTTTAGCTAATCGCATCATAATTCTCCAAAGCTTGGGCAATGACACTTTTGGAAAGACAGCACAATTCTTCAAGCTGCTTGTTTTGGACTTCCTCCAAAAGCAACTCTTTACTCATAAAGTCTAACTCTCCACAGGTTCAAAGCCAATAAAAGAAAATGAAACTGGAACAAGAATTTAATGTGATTCCTGTTTAATAGACTTTGAGACCCATGTGTTATGGGTCCAAGGGCTTTATTATAATGACAATATTAATATGTCAAGAAAATGCTTTATGGTAGCTTTAGGAGAACGGCTGAGCATAATCCCCAAACGTTGCAAATGTATTATTTTTCAACTTAATTTTTTAATTACAAACACAAACTTTAGTTGAATTTCACATAACAACAGGAGTAGATCATAATTGCAAGGTAGAAGGAAAATCACACATTGATTTATTTCTTCTTCTTTTTTTTTCTACAGTTTAACCTTTACAATTCAAGGTATGTGTCTCTCTTTTTGTTCACTTTGAAAACCAGATATAATTAATTAGAACAGGAACAAAGAATGGTCCCTCTAGAGGAGCTCTGTTGCTAAGGTATGTGATGAACCATGCAATCATGTAAAAGAAGAATATCTGGGAAACCCAAGTGTTTGGTGGAAACACCTTCTGAGCACAATGTCCAATGGATAAAACATGGGGATGGCAGCATCATGCTGTGGATGGGAAACAGGAAAATGAAACCTGTTAGCGGCTGTAAAAGCCTTGAGAACAACACCAAACTTCCTACCAAAGCTTGGAACTCTCAGAACCACTGAGATCAAAATCCAGCCAAATCCCTCCAAAAAGTTGCAAACCAGAATATCTGATAACTGAGTTTGAGCACTGGAAAAACGATCTAGAAATTAGTAAAAAATTTGTTAAATTAAGTGTATTTACCCTTAATCTGAGAAGGTAAATGAGATGATTTGCCAATGGAATGAGTATTTTTACTCATTCCATTAAAATAAGATATTTAGATAAAATGCTCTTGTAATAAGACAATGCATTTGCATATTCTTATCTTAAATGTAAATTGTCTTGTTCCATTGGCACAATGTATATTTTACCTTCTCAATTCAAGAACAAATGCACTTATTTTGATAAAAAAAATTACTTATTTAGATTTAGATTTTTTACAGTGAGCTAGTTCAAGAAGGATTTGTTCAGAGATGTACACTTGCAGCTGTTACTGAGAGAGGACTCAGTAGGACTGAACAAAAGAATAGCAACAATTTATGGATTTTTTTTTGTTTGTAAAACATTTGTTTTGTATTTATGTACCACCATCGGGCATGCATGTACTTGCATGGCATGTCATTTTGCTTTATTCTGGTTAATTTATCGCCCTAATACATCAGATCCATTTAGACACCCTAAAATGTTAAATCTATCCCCTATCTAGATGGTTTTAGAAGAAAAAATTCTACTGATGACTGTGAGTTGAAGTACTGTTAATGTTTGTGATTGTATTTCATCATCGGTTGCAGGCAAAGAAAGGAAACAGCAACCAGCAATCCCGTATTTGTAAATAATATGCATTTGTTTAATCTGGTGTTATTTATGTTTAGCGTTTATTGTGTCGTGGCCATTCATGTAAAAATTCTGTAAATCACAAGTTTCTTTTAGATTTCTGTTTAGTTTTATTTTGTAGACAGAATATATTTAAGTCAGTTTGAATATATTTATAATTTAAATAAAATTTTTATATTTGGAATTGTTGTGATTACTTTGGTAAATTTTAGACCTGTCCATTCATTTAGAAGATGAGGAACACACGGCAGGGAAGATGGCTTTTTGGATGTTGCTCATATATCTGGTGTGAGGACAGGAGGTGGTAAAAATATTTTTCTGAGCACTTTTGATCAGATTTTGAAGGCTGTAACAGCAGATTAAGTTAACTTTCCGTTTTTATTAAAGCTTTAAGATACTTTTAGTTATTATTTGTCCTGTTTTTTTTTTTGTTTTTTTTTAAATAATTGAAATAAACAATATATATTTTTCCAAGTCAGAAGTGTGTATATGAATCACCACCTGTCGCCACCAACGGTCCTCAGGAAATTTATGGTTTTGGAACATGGAAGGCCACAACATATTGTGTCATTAAAGCAATAGATAACAACAACATTTTTTGATTACAGTGGTTCAAATTAGGCTTAAACTTGGTTGTGTTGCCTGGCAACTGGGGTTTTATTATTCAGATGATATATGTGAGTCTGATGTATTAAGTGAGTACATAGGGCAGAGACCTGCAGAAGTATTTAAGGTGCTTGAATTTCTTTTTTTTATTTTCTTACAAATTCAAAACACTACATCACAAGCAGAACACAAGGAAACGATACTGGTAGGATTGACTGGATGATGTGACCAAGAGCTGACAGAGATATTCAAGATCGGGAGATTAGAGTAAGTCGTTGGCTAGAACCAGGATATGGCTGTTAGAGAAGGCAAGTAACCAAAGTTGAACTGAGGAAGTGATACCCATAAATAGTACCACAATAAATAAATATGTCACACAGATTAGAGAAATCATGATAAGTAAATACAAGCACTTTCTTGCTGGAATGAAGCTCTAAGCTTCTTTTTTTTTTTCTTACTGAACCATCAAAAACAGCCTCAAAGCAGCATTTTCTATCAAAGCCAGTTTAAAGAGCAGAGGGAGGCTTTAAAATGAAGATAGGAGAGCAGAGCAATCTGATTACCAGGTCACTCAGCAATATTGCTCCTGACTATCTACACATTTCTTTAGTAATAAGATTTTTTGGGCATGAAAGGCAAAGGGTGGCTTCTTTAGAAAAGTGCCAAAGTCTATCATCAACAATAGGGGTTATGATAGATCTACTCTAATTCAACCTGGGTCAAAATTAAACGTACACACACCAACACAATTTGTTTAAACGTCCTTTAGCAGGTTGCAATATCTGACTTCTGCATTTCAAAAAAAGTAGGGTTCTTTTAAATGGCTTTATTTAGATAAAGACTGAGACCACAGAATCAAGGAAGTAAATCAAGCGATCTTTAATGTGTGGTCGGGATTGGAGCTCTGTTGCAGAGAAATCACAAACTTATTGTAGCACCAATAGGATCCTAGCATCAATCTATAATTGACCTTTGTTCTTATCAGAGTTTATGTTTGCTTTTGCTTTTTTCCAAATCAAAAAAGGTTGCTGAGATACAGTCATCTGGAGTATTGATGTGATAAATAACTTCCTCAAAGGGGCAGTTTACAGACGTTAGGCTCTGTATGCTGTTATGGAAAATGTATTTGTCTCTTTACAGATGTCTACACTTTAACTTAATACCCTTATCTTAAGTATAAGATCTTTAAAATGTGTGGTATCAACTATAGTACGAAGTAACATGAGGAAATAGGAGGAGGAAAAAATGATAACCAAATCAAGGCAGTCTTGTATAAAAAATAAAAATAAAAAGCAAAAAAGTAAAGTATAGTATCACCTGTTTTCTATCATGGCTTAAATGCAGCAACCATGTTATTGGTAAGCTTGGTTTCCTATCCACAACTGAAGGATCAAGATGTCCCCTGACTAGAACTGTCTGAGTATATTAAGCCATCTAAAATATTTTAAAAAGCAATGCATTATCCTTTAAATACAAGTCAGTTCAAGAACATATCATAACATTAATACGGTTTAACATCTATTAGTCTGGAGAGGGATTGATAAAGGTAATTCTATGGCTTTGGGACTCCAGTAATCCATACCATTAGCAAAAACGTAGAAAACATTGAAAAAACACTACTCTTCCTAAGAGTATCTTCCAAAACTACTTTCTTTCTTGTAACATTAAGAAGGGGATTTGGACAGATATGTTATCCAAGAGAGAAATCCAATGGCAAAAACGCCTCTTACCAATTACCAATGTCAGGCTCACATCTCAATGATCCTCTAGACATCCAAAAAACGAGAGAAAAAAAAAAGTAAAACAAGTTCTTGGTCGTTTTGTTTCTGATAATGAACTCTGAAACAAAATAAGCTTTGTACCCTGAAAACAAGTTTGAAAATCTTGTGACATTTATGTTGAAGTTAAGCATATGTCAACTTCTATATGTTGCTTTAAATATACTGTATAGAAGTGAAACTGTGTAAAAACATTGTATTTCCCTCAATGTTTTCAATTGTTCTTTTCAATATGTGACTCTGAAACTCTCACTGTTAGGGTTCTGTTTGTCTGGTTTGTTTTTTGTTTTTCTTTTAGTTTCTCCTTCCACCTGTAGATGGTGCCCCTTCCCCGTTTTGGCCTGGAGGGTTGTTTCCGGTTTTCCTTCCACACCTGCGGCTCATTGGGTCATCACCAGAGGAGTATTTGAGCAGCGGACTGTCACCACCTCGACGCCAGAGTGTTTGCCAGTATTGGGTACTCTAGCCAAACTGAGATTAGCTGAGCCTAACCATTGTGCCTTTGGCTCTCTGAGTCCAAGTTTGTCTTTTTCTCCTTTGTGTTCTCTGGTTGGATAACCCTCCTGATCCGCTGGATAAGCTTGGTCCTTCTACCCTCTTGGAAGGAAATATTCGTGTCTCTCTGAGCAAGGGGAAACCTTCACCTGATCCGTTCAAGCCCACCACTGGAAAAACCTGTGACAGTCCGCTCCGTTGCTCCTCTGGACCAGAGATGGGAAGTAACGAAGTACAAATACTTCGTTACTGTACTCAAGTAGATTTTTCTGATATTTTTACTTTACTTTACTACTTATTTTTATGGCGACTTTTTACTTCTACTCCTTACATTTTTACACAAATATCTGTACTTTCTACTCCTTACATTTTAAAAAATTGGCTCGTTACTTTAGTTTTGAATCATTTCAATGGAGTTACCGTTATTATTTTTCACGTCATCAATACCAAATTCAATCTAATTGGATGGGAATCTACGTTGCATTTGACGCACCACTACAAGATGAATCGACAGATTCTGCTGTATTCATTGACGGCAAATCGTTGCAGCTTGGTGGCGGTGGCGTTAGCATAGTAGCATGGACGACGAGATGATTGAAAATGAACACAACGGAGATCTAGTCCTATTGGCAGACATCCATTTAAAATGTAGGCAACGGCATGAAAAAAGTGGTTTCTACTTTTACTTTTATACTTTAAGTAAATTTACAAGCCTGTACTTTGTTACTTTTACTTGAGTAAAGAAGTTTAATCAGTACTTCCACTTTTACCAGAGTATTTTTTAACACAAGTATCTGTACTTTTACTCAAGTACGGAGAGTGAGTACTTTTGCCATCTCTGCTCTGGACCCTCTGCCTGTCTGTACTCTGGACAATACCCCCATAAACTGGACCCAAGGATCTTCCAAGAACCCCTCGAATGTGAGTCGTTACTGAACCATTCATCAACCTTGATCATTTTCCCTACGGCCCTTGAACTCATCCTTGTCATTTCCCCCCTAGAGTTTCCGGTTCCGGTTCACCTGATCGCTGGATCCTCCTCTGAAAAAAACCTGTTCAACCTATCTCTCTCTCTGAGCTTGTAACCTCTGCAATAAACCAGTTAACTTATTCCCTTTGTCTCTGAGTGGTTATCTGCATGTGGGTCAGATCTCTGAAGCCCATCATGACACTCACAGTCTTATATCCAACCTTTAAGTGTGCTGCGGCATCATCCACACATAAACATAAATGCCTCCACATTAGTTATTTAGTGCACCCTAATTGAGCAACGGTTTCCACAGAGTTTTGTGGCATTAAAATAAAGTTACAGCACTTGGTGTTTAGTGGCTTGAGCTCAGTCACTGCTCTGTGGGAGCAGGTGTGTTTTAGGAGTCAATAACACTGAGAAGATGAAACCCTGTAAAGCAATGGAGTGGAAGTAGGTAGTACTCTTGGCATATCCCCTCTTAATTACAAGAAGCCAACGTGTCTACTTGTAAAATACTAGTTCTCTACGGCACCTCTTCTGCATCCATGGAGGGGTTTCTCTATTTAAAAGAAGATTAGATTTTAAGCAGAGTTAAACTGATCTCAGGTTACTGAGAAAAGAAACAGGTTGAAAAAGATTTTTTTACAGATTCCAGTTTTTTTATGCAAATAAAAACAATGAATATTAAGAAATATAAAACTTTAATGTTTATTAAGAATAAGAATTATTAATTTGCTCATTATCTCTGTTATGCTTGTGAGTCTGGCAGATGTTTTATGTGTGTTTTTGGAAATAAAATGATCTGTTTTATGTATGTGTGGCAGCAACATTCAGTCTATTTTTTTCTACAACAAACCAGACCAATTTTTTTTTCTGCAGACTAATGCTGGTAAAATTTGTTTAAGATCTAAATTATGCATCCTGTTGAAACACTGCTCAGTAATCTCAGTGACATAAATACACCAAAGAGACTAGTGATAAGCTACCCATGCATAATAAAGATGCCCGGGTTCTTTTCTCTGTTCTTTTTTTTTGACGAGCCCTGATGTCATATTTGGACTTAAAAGCTCATATCTTAATCCCACACATGTCTAGTTATTTTTTAGTACTTGCTTATATGTAGAAAATAATTAATTTATTTTGTAATATGCCTTGTGGAGTCAAAGCTCTACTTGAAAAACCAGTTTATATTTTTTTCCAGAAGAATTTATGTGTATGATTATAAAATCAACTTCAGACAGTTGTTATAATATATATCCCACCTTATTGTAACTTTTGCCAGACATTTCTTTATGTATAACTAGTTTTCTCTCTTTAACAACATCTCATTATTATCATATACAGTAACTCCATACTGTGGCTGGCAAACCATCACACCAGTCATTTCATTAGCTTACCATTAGTCCAGTTTGCTTTTGTTTGTTTTCTTACTATATTCGGTCCTCAAGGACAAATAGCTATTTCAACAATACTTAAAATTTTTTTTTTTTTTTTTTTAAATCCTTGCTTACGTTCTTTCTGCATAGAGTTTGCATGTTCTCCTCGAGCATCCATGAGTCCTCTCCGGATACTCTGGCTTCCTCCCACAGCCCATAAACATGACTGTGAGATTAATTGGCTTCTCTAAATTGGTGATAAGCCCCAGCCCCACTGTGTTACTGAAGGTCAAGCGAGAAAAGATGGATACATAAAGTCAAGATTTTACTTACTTTTTTAGCACTAGACTTACAAAGGAGATAGTAGTAAATACATTCAGATGCAAACAAACCCAACATATCAAACAGATGGGAGGAGTTTACAGGTGTTTTGCACCAATTTGATACCTTTCACGCCATAAACACTTCAGGGGATGAAGTGATCAAAGAGATAGAGAAAAATGTCTTTCACTTTTATCTATTTTAATGAAACAGAAATCTATGCAGACACTCCTAAAAACTTTATGGCCACCTGATTGGAAGAATCGGGCTGGAGTATTGTTTCTCTACCAATATATCATGCCAGAGGTTGTAAAAGATACTGGAATAATGTCTCTATTGAACTGATTAGTTTAGAAGAGGAAGCCTTTGGTGGTTAAAATGTAACAAATTAGAACATTTTGAAATCTCAACAAAGATTGTACTAAATTGTGATTATATTAGAATGCAAAAAATACATAATTATATGAAGTAATATATATAATAGGTCATAATTACTTTTCTTACTGTGTTCTGGTAGCTGGCAGTCATCATTCATAGGTTTTTTGTTTCCTTTAAGAGGTTCAGGCTCCAATTGGGACAATGCTCCAGCCTCCCATATTTGACTTAAAAAGGCAAGTTTATTTGTGTTGTAAAATTTGGTATAAAGATAATTCAAAGTGCTTTACATGAATAAAAAAGTGAAAGAGGAGGAAAATGAAAGCAAGTAAAGCTAAAAACAAGATAAAAGCAGTAAAGGAGCTGTTAACAACCAAAGCAAACATAAGTTATTCATTTTGTAACATCTATGACCCATTTATGTTTATGTTTAAACCACCTGGTTACCGTTTTTACTCCTTGTTTTCTATCACCAAATTATTGCCAGCTTTCAGCAGAAAATTTTTTTTGTACAGTCTGCATAGGAAAGCTATATCTAAATTCAAGACATTTAACAAGTCTACAGTATAGTACAGTATAGTTTTAATGCTTTTACCAAGTGCACAGCTCTATATATGTGCTATGGGATCTTATTATGCTAATTTTCCTGCATGCTTTAATGTGGCATAAAAATGTTGTTAACTTCAGAAGTATGTCCATTTTGGCTTGATTTTGATACACTGCACAAATGCAAACAGACGACGCAAACAGACGACTGTTCAGGAATAGTGTTTATTCCTGTTAGTGTCATGGTTTTGGTTCTGTTGTCCTTTACTTTGCTCCATGTTTCCTAGTTTTATTGGTTAAATTCCTATTTTGTTGTAGTTTCTAGATTTATGTTAGTTCTCAGGGTTTTCTGTTGTTTTCTACTGTTGCCGTCTTGTGTGTGTGTTCCTTTCCCCTTGGCTCCCTCGTCTCCTCTCACACCTGCTCCTTGTCAGCTCGTTAGCCCTGCCTTTGTCTCGGTCAGCCATATATACTGGCCCTCTGCTGTCACTCCTTGTTGTTTCCATGTTGTTGCTGGTACTGTCGTCACTGTTCTCTGCTTACCTCGTCTCTCCATGGCTCCTTGTGTGTGTTTTCCCCTGATGTCCCCATGCTTCTGGTCTGTGTTACATTTTAGTTGGATTCCTGCCTTTGTTGACTGCTTTCATCATTAAAACTACAAGAAATCACCTCAGCCTCTCTGCCTCTGCATTTGGGTCCTCTAAACCAGCGGTCCCCAACCACCGGGCCGCGGACCGGTACCAGTCCGTCGGTCATTTGGTACCGGGCTGCACGATCAGAGTCTGAGTGATGTTTTATTTTGAAAAATATTTTAAAAAATGCGGTATTCTCTCCCAATTACATCAGTCGGTGCATCTGTGCCTCTTGACACAGTTTAATTCAGTTCAAGACTCATCCTGTGTATAACATCCTATCTTTGTGAAGCGGGATTTTCTGCGGTTACAGCGACCAAAACAAAGCTACGGAGCAGACTGGCTATCAGGAGCACACTTCGTGTGTCATTGTCTCTGATTACGCCTAGATGGGACCGGCTTTTTGTTTTATTTTTATGCTGTTTGTGTTTGATTTTATGCCAGTCGTATCATTTTACTAGATTGTATTAACCCCACCCCCGAACCCCCAGAATGTGGACTGTGTTATTGTCCCAAGAAAACCCCAATGAACCTCAGCTCATATCTGATCTTCATGGAAACGGTTTTACGTGTGTGCAGCAGTTCACAGTCTTCTTCAGTACCAACGCTCTCCGACCTCTCTCACATTCTCCTAAACCTCTCGGGTACAGCCTGCTAAATCTGCTGAACCCCTACAGACCCATGCGCCATCCTCTTCATCTCTCAAGTAAGCAAATTAATCATTCATCAGTTATCATCAACCATCTCCTTCCTGATCAGTGTGCTTTTTCCCCTCAGAGCAACTAGAAAGTTCATCTGACTTCCTGCATTCTACGCTTCCAGATTCTTGTTGCTTTTGTAAAAAAAAACGTTAAAACTCACTGGTTCTCCATGTGACTCTGCATGTCGGTCAAAAAGCTAAAAACCAGCATGACAACAGTAATGACCTCTTACTGTCTATGTCCGTCTAACTCTTTATTCTAACGTTTTTTGCCCTGTCTTTGAGAAAAGCAGACTGAAATAAGTCATCCCTTTACCTCTCTAAAGTGCTTCCTTAAAAAAAAAAAGTTATTAGCATGATGCATTAGATTATTAATTGACTTTGATTCTATGTTCCCTAAATGAGAACTGAGTTTGCTTGTATCCTGAAGCTGAATGGGCAGGTTTTTTTTTTTTTTTTAAAGTAAAATTGGGGAGGAGATTAATACTGTTATCATTTTGAATTCATTGAAACATTTTTTTATTCTCATTAAGGAATTTCAATGAAGTAGCTTTTGGACTGTACACATCCAACCCACCTAAAGGTTTTGTCATGGAGTGTTTTTCTGCCCTTTAATAAAATACAGCACCATCATTGTCAACTAAGTGGTCCATGCTGGTTTGCTTTGGTACTTCAAAACACCCACAACTCTGGGTTTCTGGTTGGGTGGGGATTGGGAACTATTTGCTGGGGACTCATCTCCACTCTTGTGAACTTGTTCAGTTGATGAGTGTGAACATGTGGCTCTGGTCTTCAGTGAGGAACAAAGCCTAAGAGCTCATCCTTGTCAGTGTGTCTGTGTGAATGAGCCTCAAGTGCTAAAAAGCCCTTTATTATGGCCTTGTGGAACACAAAGTAACACCACCATTATTTGAGGCATCACTTCAAAACCCATGGTCGCATTCGAGGGCCTCTCATCTTCCTCTTTTTCTTCCACCTCTCTCTGCTATACATGTGAGAGGTTTATCACGTTTTCCATTCATTAAAATTGATAAGCTCTTATATCTAAAAATTACAAAATGTCCTGTCTTTTTCCACACTTGGCAGTTATTTATCCTCTAACAACAAATACAGTTCTGGTCGAATATTTAAATCTATGGATATTAAATTCGTTTTTGACTTTTAAAGGTTAATTTTAACTATTCATTCATCAGAGATGGGTAATGACAGCTGTATTGGTTTTTCAATAAAGAATTGGTTGAGAGAGTTTTAATACTGGATGTTCATTCAATGCGACGTTAAAACTACACAAACCCAAACATGTGCAAACATTTTATATGGCATGATATTCTCAGTGGAATCAAAGCTATCACTAATTTATGTAGCTTTAAACAAGTTTTTGGCATACTTCTGGCTAAATATTTGACCGTTGTTCTCCGCAGAATTTTAGTTAATTAATACTTGCTTGTTTTCTGCCACTGACTTTGAAGAAACATCAGAAAGTGTTTGATTTGGAGGTGGTGGCTTTTGATTGGCTACACAAATGATCTGTTTTTTCAATTAAAATCCAGGTTTGATTTTCATTTTTAGATCATTTTTCCATTTTAAACAGCTTATTCACATTAATGTATAACTATGTTTGAGGCATTCATGTTAATGTTAAATTAAATATATCCCAGCCTGTAAAAGATTAAGGAAAATAAAAACAAAAAAAAATCTTCATTTCTGAATGAAACAATCACCACCAGAAAGCTGGTAGATAACAGTAAGGTTTAATATGAACTCATTTATCAAAGCTGAAAAGATTTTCATGGGGTGGATGTGTGCACCATGATACCAGTATGTTTGTTATGAATCAATCAGTTCCTTAGTTGCTATTGATTGTTTTGTCAGCAGATTTCATGAGGAAGATGAAGGTTTTAAAGCTAACAAATGTTACCGTTGCTTCTCTATGTTTTAAAATGAAACAGTCTGTAGGCAGCTGTGTACAAAAATGAGCTGTACCATGGCTTGTTACAACATATTTCAGGGATCTTAAACCTAAAAAAAACCTGACACAATGTAAATTTTGACAATTTCTTTGGATCATGATCTTGGCACAGATGCCTGGGCTGATCACTCATTTCACACACCTTCTTAGCTTTGCCCAGTTCTCATTACCACTCATCTTATCCACCTGCTCAGGCCTCTATGTAACCAGACTTCAGACCAGTCATCAGTGCCAGATAGTTTTGAGCAGTGTGGTGAGACTTACTTAAGCGAACTTGTGTTCTGATTGCCTGATCCTGACCTGTTTTCCCTCTGGACCACTGCGCCTGCCTTTTTTACCGTCTGATCTGTTTGTCTGATCTGTCTTCTGACTCCTACCTGATCTCTGCTTGCTTGTGTACCGATACCTTTTCCCAGCAACTGAGTCTGCCTGCTCTCGTCCAGCATGTCAGCCCCATTTTGTACAGAACCTGAAACTGTTACCTGACTCAGTGTGGATTCTCCTTCGGCACCTCACTGGATCTCTGACCTCCTGGCTCTGACAACCAACCGTGTCTCTGAAATTGGCTTTGCTCTCTGGATTGTCCTGCCTACATCCCTCTGCTTGGTTCTGATCTCCTACCTTTTCTCTGACCTCCAATATACCTGCATCTGGGACTGGTTGTGTGGCAGCCAGCTGGCCTGAACAATCCTGTACCTCTGGACTTAGAATAAACTATAAGACCAGAGTTTCCTTCCTCAGACGCCAAAGCCGTCCACTCGATTCTGTTGTTGATAAAACATTCTGATAAATCTAACTGTTTTGTCCGCCCCAAATTACTGGATCCTTCTGTTCTGGTCTCTCACAAATCATTATAAAGGCAAAACAAGAAGCTTTTATCAGAATCTAAACCTTAGATTATCTCTAAACAAATTATTAATTTCTAATCAATTTTAACAGTGAAAATTTTATTTGAAAATTGACACTACCACATGAAAAACCATGTTTTATAAGGACACTTCTTTACTCCACACACTCTTTGTTCCTTCCAGTTCTACTGGTTAAGCCTAATCAAACGCTCACTATCTCTAAAGACTATTCCTTTGTCTTCTTTTGGTCCATGGTTTACCTGCTCTTGAAGAGTTTTTTCCTTGTTACAGTTATACACAATGCTGTGTAAGTCTATCACATGAAATATCAATAAAACACTGAAGTGATTCCTGTGGGCCAAAAAAAACAAGAGGTTCAAAGAGTATAAAAGCTTTTGCAAAGCACTGTATGTAAATATCAACCATATTACCACATGGCAACTGTAAGAGGCCTTGTATGTGAAATCTGATTTTTAAAGTGTACAGAATAACAATTTATTATTGTCAGTCAACCTTGAAGATGAGTTATTAGTGCCAACATTCTCAGTGGAGCCCTTCAGAGAGTAAATACCTATCATCATTAAGCTATGTATCACAAATCATTAATCACAAAGGCTATGTTTATCTATCAATATTCTACAACTTTGGTTTAAAAACACCAACAAAGGACCTAATTAGCACTGGCCTTTTTTGTTTTGGTTTCTGACCTTTTATATGGAATACCATGCAATAAAAAATAATCAATGTTAACTGTTATAAACATTAAATAGTGTTTGTTTGTTTTTAATTCAAAATCTACTTCCAAAACATTTTAATTCTTAATGTTTTATTGATTTTAGACAGAGATGAGAGGGATTATATCCTTTAAAATGACAGATGGTTGTCTATGACCCTAGTGTCTCTGGTTTCTTGTATCCCGCTGGTGGATTACATGAACGCGGTTCTTCATATGAACACCAGCCTGCTTGAATTCATTTATCACTCTTTTCTCTCTCTCGCCTTCCAGCAATCAATCTGAGGAAGCAGGAGTTTTTTGCCTCTCCTGTTCCTGTCTTTTTTACAGAGAGCTTTCAGCATCCAGCATGGCTGTCATGCTGTTCCCTGTGTGACAGAAGAGTGGATAAGAATGAGGAGAGGAGACCAAGCTCCCCTTTTTACCTTTCCTTTAGCTGCCTTCCAGCCAACTCAGGGTCCCTACCTCTATTGCAACCCCAGTGATTGGATCGGTTTCCCAGTGCAGCAACAGACACCGAGGCATGGAAGGCTACAGGAACAAATGAGGTCAGAAGTATCTTTGAGTTAGCTCCAAGCAACAGGTCATTGGAAAGATTTTTCCATTGGTGAATGCAGAGAGAGTGATTATTTTTTTTCACATTTTCCTATTTGTAGGTAAGCCGACCACCTAGCAAAGCTGCTAGTGATCACAGTGCCATACAGTCATCTGTGCCCATAACAGGCCGCATTCTGCTTAATGATATTCATCAAGGCCTTGGAGCAAACTTCTTTATTGATCGAGAGCAAACTGGTAAACATGTTGATTGTATTCTCTCAATTAACCGTCTCTCTGTGAAATCATGATCGACCACCTGAGCAAGTACATGAAGTCTGTGGTTACCTTTGGTTTCGGGGGTGCAGACGCAGCAGCTTTTTTCCTCTCCACATGTCTTCCTTTAGTAAAAAAGCATTTGGCTCCAGCTGTTTGAAAACTAAGCGCTCATATAAACACACTGGTCACTTGACTCATGCAGGTTCTGAGTGAAATTGACTTGCAGTAGAAGAAAAACAACAAAAAAAAGTGTCTGAAAAGCCCTCATTAGAAAAATAAACAAATCCACCCAAGAAAAGCAATTCTTTATAAATATATAAGGTTTATGGCATGAAAGTATCATATAGTTGTCATTTTTTATGCCACAATGTTTGATAAAGACTTTTTCATGAGAACTTAAGATCTTGAATAAAACTGAATAACACTGAGGTGGGGGTGAGGACTCTTTTTATTAAACAAGTGTTTTGTTGGCCACATCTTAATTAAATGTGCTTACCGGTAGTTTATTTCCTAACTAGGGCTAAGCAATTAATCGATAAAAATTATTAATTTAATTCTCTGTTTAGAGACTTAAATTTGTGAAAATCTGGATTTTTATTTTGAACTTCTTGTCATTTCATCTGTTCTTTTCTTTTTGTTCTTAGATGTGTACTCAGAGGTGGATAGTAACTAGTTATATTTACTTTTTGAGAAAAACGTACTTTAAGGAGTAGTTTTTCTGCATCATATGTTTTACTTTTACTTCAGTTAAAATGTGATGAGATATCACTACTCTTGCTTGAGTAAAATGTTTAGCTACTCTACCCATCATGGGTAACTTCACCCAATGAAAAACAGGAAAATGCACCAAAGAGACAAGCTCCTACAGTTAAAGACTCTGTTCTCTAGCTTCTTCATTTTAATGTTATTTTCTTTTTCTTTTTGCTGATCCTTTCATGCCATTTGGAGGTCAAAATAATGCAAACAGTTAACTGAATCATGTGCCAGAAAGTAACCAAGCAGGGCCCCTTAGACAGCTGCAAAGGGAGAACATGCAAACTCCATGCAGAAAGACAGCAGGTCGGGAATTGAACCTGGGATCAAGCAGCAGCACTATCCACTGCAAGTAACTTGTAATATATTGATCTATACTGATCTACTTATATAACAGTCTATCACTGATGACATCAGAGTTTTTATAGCAAAATATCTTGTTTTACTTTCACTTGAAATGATCCTTTAATTACTGGACATACTGGATACTAATTTAATTTTATCTTATTTGCAAAATTTGCAGACAACATTGACATGATTTTAAAACATTAAACCTGATGATTTCATGATCAGGATTGATTTTTATGAGTTATTTGTTGGAGTAAAAATAGGATGCAGTACACTACTCTCACTTGAATACAACCTTTGGGTACTTGACCCACTTGTCTTTACTTATAATTGATAAACTGACTGCGTGTGTAACATCACTAGTTGCAAACATTTAGTTTGTTATATTTTCATTGTTTATTTTGAAAAAATGCTGAAAGTGAAATTATTTTACCAGCTTGAAATTTGCGTTGCATTTTTAAAACCTGTTTACCTCCCAGATAGGATGATTGAATAAAAAGCTAGTTCTTGAAAGTAATACTTAAGTCGTTATTTGTACTATGAAACTTTCAGGAGAAAAAAAGATGTATTAATGGATCTGGTAAGAACAAAAATCAGGGATTAGATTTTTAAACCATATCTCCCAATCTTTGATGCTCAGTTGAGCAGTGGATAGCAAGAAGGTTCTGGGTTCGATTCCCAACCCAGGGTCTTTCTGCATGTTCTCCCTGAGCATGCGTGGGTTCTCTCCGGGTACTCCGGCTTCCTCCCACAGTCCAAAAACATGACTGTTAGGGTTATTGGCTTCTCTAAAGTCCCCTTAGGTGTGAGTTTGTGCGTGAACGGTTGTTTGTCTCTGTGTTGTCCTGCGATGGACTGGCAACCTGTCCAGGATGTACCCCGCCTCTCGCCCGTAGACAGCTGGAGATAGGCACCAGTACCCCTCATGACCCCACTTGGGACAAGAATATTAAAAAATGGATGGATAGATGGATGGATCTCCCAATCCTTATTTCAATATGGGATATTACCTTTTTCACTCCCAGCTCTCTCCTTTAACTGTCTGAAGTGCTCCTTAAATTTCATGTTTTTTCACTAATGTATTATTCACAGAACAGCTGTCATTCATAATAAATGGACACTGGATTTTAATTATTTTATCAGAGCAGGAGGGGCTGAGCACAAAGTGTGGGCACGCCACACTTTTCAGATTTTTAATTCAAAATAAAAAAAAAAATAATAATTTAAATAATAAATTACTATTATTATTAAAAATAAATCCAATAAATCACACGTTTTGATTCCCCTTGACACAAACGTGCAGTCGCTCTATCAGTTGTAATGTTTGTTTTGGTGCATGACAGGAAACGGTGATGACGTTTCACGGCAGCTTCAGTGCATTCTGGGTCTAACCCAACATGGCTGCGCCCTTGCTGAAGCGCTGAAGAAGTGCCTCTCCGGAGATATTCCCGCGTCTGTGTTTAGTTTCCCAGAAACACTTCGGACAAAATCAGCTCGTGGGCTCGCTGAGGCGCAGGACCCCCCTCGTCCATAAGTGTGGCCGTCTCCTCGCGCGGCTGTGGCAGACTGTCCGTGTGAAGATGGGCCTCGTCTCCAGCCCTGTCCCATAGCAAAGAGCCCCGGGGAGAGGAGCCGCAGGTTCCCCTGCAAACACGCACCGGTCCAGCTCGCCTTTGACGGTTTCGACCTCCTCTACCGGCTTTGGACGCTGCCCTACAGTTTCCTGACCAGGATATTCTGCACTACGGTGTCTGTCATTGTCCGGAGACGGAGAGCTTCTTCCCCATCCCGGGTTGGTCATCCCACCGCACCAAGGTCTGCATCCGCACGCTTCGCTAGCACCACTTAGCACCATTTCTGAACATCTGCTCCTTCTCCTTTATCTCTCTGCTCGTTTGCTGTGTAAACTACAGGGAGGAGTTTTGATAGAAATAGCCTCGGTCAGTCACAGTGGAGCGGAGCAGCTAGTGGAGCTAACAGGATGCAGCCTGCAGCTTTTGTTTGGACAACTTTTACGAGGAGATAGCGCGGAGCACCATGATCACCATGATCACTGGTGCAAGTGAACACACAGCAACCCCCTCCCTTGCAATAAGAACTCGTTTAAACAATTGCAGGAAGCCATTACAAACAAATGACTTTAATTATGAAGTTTTAAAATAATGATCTTATGTGACCCCGAGTCTTTTTCAGATAAATCATAACCTTTTGGCAGAGAAGAATATCAGCTGCCTGATATTATTTGCTTTGTCTTTCTTGCATGGTGCATCAGTTCTCTGATCATTGGTGCATTCAGCAGCCATTCATTTAGCTCATGCATTGCCCTCCACCCATTAAATATCCTTTTAATATATTTTTTTCAGTTATTTTTTTTAATGTTTTCTTTTAGTATAAACTGAGACTTTTTGTATCATGTGTTATCATTGTTGCACTTTATCCCAGCGACCCCCCCCCCCCCCCAACAACATTGGCTGCAGAAATTAGCACTTAAACTCAGCTGAACATATCGTGGATCAGTTAGACCGATGTCTAAAGGCCAATTTATACTTCTGATGCATAGCCTCTACAACCGTACAATCCTTACTATAAGTCGGATGGTCCGAAACCTGCTCAGACCTCAAGCAGAAGTGCGCAGACAAAAAGCAGCTGTGAATGGTCCTTGGTATGCCTTTCCGGCTGTCTGTGTGGTCGTCCTTTTTAATTCGGCGCCGGGTCACGGCATTTTTAAAAATCGAGGAATAACAACAATGGATACTCTAGCTATCTCTGTGACCGTGATATCTTCCAGATGCGCCATTGTTGTTTTGGGAAATAAACACTTCCACTCACGCCAAAGAAGTTCTCGTGACTGTCCGCTGAAGTTCTCGCGAGTTCTCGAACATACATCAAATGTTGCTTGGGTCTGGTCACGAACCAGTTTTGCTGGTATGCTTCTGCAACGTCAGTCTGGAATTTCGAGGGACGCATAGCAGTTTCCGCCAAAGTGGAAAGGGGAGCCTATTCGAGAACTCGAGAGAACTTTAGCGGATATTCACAAGAACTTCAGTGGTGTGGGCGGGAGTGTTTATCTTCCAAAACAACAATGGCGTGTCTTCAAGATATCACGGTCAGGGAGATGTATCTGGAGTTGCTAGACATCGAAGAGGACCAGGTTCTGTTAATGGAGTTGGCAAAAAGAGTTGTTCCTTTTAAAAATGGTGCGCACCGAATCGAGAAGGACGACCACACAGACAGCCGGAAAGGCTACCAAGGACCAATCACAGCTGCTGTTTGTCCGCGCACTTCACCTTGAGGTCTGCGCAGGTTTGTAACCGTCCTACGCGTAATCAGGATTTTTTTGAGATGCGCGACAACGGTTTTAGAGCCTCTGCACGGGGGCCGTGGTCAAGCATAGAGACAGCTTGGACAGTTGCAGAGGCTATGCGTCAGAAGCATAAATTGGCCTTTAGACTTCTGCAACCGCACACATCAAATGTCTCTTACATCCGGTCGCGAAAACCTAAAAACCTTTCATAGCATTTGATTCCTATGGAATAAATAGGCCTCAGTGACATTAGGAAAACATTGCCAGATACATTAAGAGTTATGAAGTAAAAGCACAACATGAAATATTGCACCCATATACATTCTTTGCCACTGTGATATTGTACCCATAGATAATGCGTTGAAAACATACTTTTCTAAAAATTAAGAAATATCTGTAAGCACAGTTATTAATTGTAGAGATCAACAAATCGTATAAGGACTCACATTATTGTTCTTGTTTAATTTAAGTCAGATTTCAAAAACTGTACTTGTTTTTTCTCCTCTGATTTGGCTTGTGATCTCTGTTGGGTTAATTGACTGAAGCCTTTAGGATTGAGACCCATCACCCATCTAATAACAACTCCCTCAGATCTCTGCTTCTGCATGTGATGTATTGGAGTCACTTGACCACATTGTTACTCCACCGACTAAAAATAGATGGAAAATTACTCAGAATAATTGATGATGGAACATCCTGTGTGAACAAAAGTACTTTTTTGCGACCAAGAAGGTTAGGATTGAATATTTTTTCTCCACAATGATGATCTAACAGCTAAATTGGTCTTCACAGTGAGATTTATGTTAGTCGTCTACTACCTTTTTTCTCACAGTTTGTCATATACAGTGTCACACCTATACTATGAGGGGATAATGCACCAATGGTCTACCTATGAAGGTGGTCTGGGCTGAACATAGGGCTGGGCGATATGCCTAGAAATAAAATCTCTGATTATTTTATTTAGTTATTTTTTTTTTGTATTTCAATTTAAAAAAATTTTCAGACCTCATCCTTAATAAGGAAAGCAACAGCAAGGTGACTTCATTGCAGTACTTGTTACTGGGTAGCTCTTATCTGGTTTCTACTGTTTTAATCATATTAATAAACCTCATCTTCTCTATGGTACATATGGGCACCATGTCTTTAACTATGTGCAAAGCAACTATTTCAGGGATTGTTCTTCACCGTGCCCCTTTCCTGTGATATGCGATAACTTGTGCAATAGATTCAGCTACAGTGTGCTGTTTTTTAGCTGTAGTTTGTTGGTCACTTTGGTTTTGTTCACCTTGGAGAAATTAGCCTTTTTTCAGATTCGACTAGATGCCTCTGTTTGAGGTGTTGGAAAAGGTTTGTGCCGGCTGTCTTTCACTGCAATGGTATTTAGGCAAATGTTGCAGCATAGGGTCTCAGACGACCCATTCCAGTTCCAAACAACAGATGACACATTCCTGCACCAAAAAACGGCAAATTAACTTATTAGATACATTTTTGCCCTGGCTTAGCTGAACAAGATGGCAATCAGGCAAATCAAGCGAACCAGCGCAGGTCGAATGGAAACTGCCAAGTTGCACGGTTAATTAGGGGTCCAATAATTGCAGATGTTTAAAAATAGTGACCTGATTTTGGCCAATGGTGTATATTTTTTATATTGTTGTTTTTGTAATTGACACTGTCAGGTCATAATAACCTTTTAATGTTAGAATCTTAAGTTTATTGAAAACCCTTAGCTAATAAACTGTGTACATCAGTGCTGCATTGTGCTGTCTGTCCCATCTATTAATTGGACTATTTTCCTCACATTTGTAGCAATCATCGGTTTAGGAGTATTTACTAGTTATTTTTAGTGTTGACTTCCTCAATATTGTGACCTCATCCAGAGAAACTGACATCAGAGGCTCTGCCCTGAAAAGCTCTCTGCTGACTCTCTTCTCCTACTTAAAGTGTTTCGCTTTTGGAGCGTCAATCAATTTTTTAATCAAACAATGTTGAAATTTGAATTTTTTATGACCCAGTGACATAAAGGTATTGTCAAATCGTAATAAAACACTAAAAAGATGACGCACACTTTTTTAAATCCAATTTTAATGCTTTTTCTGCTTTTAGCAACTCTTTATAACGTAGGAAAAAATAATATTAGGCTATGAGCCGGTATGAAGTTCTGACAGTGTGATAACCCTTAGCAACAATTTCATGGTATTTAATGCCTCAATTAGGAAAGAAAGGGGAAATAAGAGATGGTGCTAAATTATGGGCTGATCTTCAGCATCATCTCTGTAGCCATAGTCAACTTTAATTATCAGTTTAAGACGTTTTTAGATCTGAAATTCCACTCCCTTAAAGGATCTCACTCCGCTTTTCATAGTCTTTTGCACTAATTACGTTATTAGGCTCTAGTGACCCTTTGTTAGAGTTAGTATTTTTGTTTATCAAGATTGTTTGGTACAGATATTTAGGTATGATCCCTATGTGAGCCTTATGTCCGAGGAGGGGGCCGTTAGAGCAGAGTTCCTTTGTCGGCTCAAACATGAAAATGAAGCTACTGAAGCCTCTTATCCGAAATTCCAACCTAAACTAACTTATCCAGGGTTTGGGAATCTCTAGAACCAGCTACTTAAATCAGTATAATTTTTGGACCTCTGGCCTCCTTTGCAGAATATTCCCCCATTTGCTCTGTTTATAGTGAATACAGTTGGGAGAAATCCTCTCCCTCCATGATTGCGCCACTGTCAAGTCATCAGTCAGTCACAGCCGAGGCCTCTTCCAGCCCTGATCCCCCCCCCTTGCATGTCACCTGGTTCACCGAGCACTGCCTCCATAACGAGCACTTTTCACATATTATAAATGAGTGTAAAGAAGGCCCTGGTCCTGCATGACTTGTTCTTTAAACGATCCTAGTGAAACAATAAAAACATTATTTAGGCCTCTTACATACACTATATTGCCAAAAGTATTTGCTCACCCATCCAAATTATTGGAATCAGGTGTTCCAATCACTTCCATGGCCACAGGTGTATAAATTCAAGCACCTAGGCATGCAGACTGTTTTTACAAACATTTGTGAAAGAATGGGTCGCTCTCAGGAGCTCAGTGAATTCCAGCGTGGAACTGTGATAGGATGCCACCTGTGCAACAAATCCAGTCGTGAAATTTCCTCGCTCCTAAATATTCCACAGTCAACTGTCAGCTGTATTATAAGAAAATGGAAGTGTTTGGGAACGACAGCAACTCAGCCACGAAGTGGTAGGCCACGTAAACTGACGGAGCGGGGTCAGCGGATGCTGAAGCGCATAGTGCGAAGAGGTCGCCAACTTTCTGCAGAGTCAATCACTACAGACCTCCAAACTTCATGTGGCCTTCAGATTAGCTCAAGAACAGTGCGCAGAGAGCTTCATGGAATGGGTTTCCATGGTCGAGCAGCTGCATCCAAGCCATACATCACCAAGTGCAATGCAAAGCGTCGGATGCGGTGGTGTAAAGCACGCCGCCACTGGACTCTAGAGCAGTGGAGACGCGTTCTCTGGAGTGACGAATCGCGCTTCTCCATCTGGCAATCTGATGGACGGGTCTGGGTTTGGCGGTTGCCAGGAGAACGGTACTTGTCTGACTGCATTGTGCCAAGTGTAAAGTTTGGTGGAGGGGGGATTATGGTGTGGGGTTGTTTTTCAGGAGCTGGGCTTGGCCCCTTAGTTCCAGTGAAAGGAACTCTGAATGCTTCAGCATACCAAGACATTTTGGACAATTCCATGCTCCCAACTTTGTGGGAACAGTTTGGAGCTGGCCCCTTCCTCTTCCAACATGACTGTGCACCAGTGCACAAAGCAAGGTCCATAAAGACATGGATGACAGAGTCTGGTGTGGATGAACTTGACTGGCCTGCACAGAGTCCTGACCTCAACCCGATAGAACACCTTTGGGATGAATTAGAGCGGAGACTGAGAGCCAGGCCTTCTCGTCCAACATCAGTGTGCGACCTCACAAATGCGCTTCTGGAAGAATGGTCAAAAATTCCCATAAACACACTCCTAAACCTTGTGGACAGCCTTCCCAGAAGAGTTGAAGCTGTTCTAGCTGCAAAGGGTGGACCGACGTCATATTGAACCCTATGGATTAGGAACGGGATGTCACTTAAGCTCATATGTGAGTCAAGGCAGGTGAGCAAATACTTTTGGCAATATAGTGTATATATGATAGGGCTTAGAGCATCGACAATGGATGGATGGCAGGGGTAGATAAGATTGTAAATAAGATGGTGGATAAGATTGTTTCCCCATGTTAGTATCTGCTGATTGCCCATCACCCAAAAATATGGCAATTGGTGCAGATTGATCAGAGGACCAATGGAAGGAAGCAAATTGTATTTAACAGCCGAGCCTGTAAAAGAACAACACTGCATAAAGATCTCTATTAAAACTCAAATTAAACCCTAAATAAGTTTTCATGGTTTAGTTCAAAAAACGCAATCTTTAATTATCTGACCGGAATTTGAACATTTCAGAACAGTTGAATAACTTGCAAAAAGTATACAGTATGATAGGTGGGCTGATCGGTTGCGAAATATCTGCACTGCAGTGGGTTTGGTGTCAGTTTTCTTTTTTTTTTTAGAGTGTGTTTTGATGGCAGACTAAAAAGCATGACTTATAAACATCATAGAAAAATAGGATTGTAGAAGTTGTAAAAAGCAGACGTTGGAAATGAGTGACCTCAGTATTCTCAGGACTTTTACTGGTGTACAAACGGGGTGGTGTGTCCAGACAGGCTGCAGTCATTTCTAGAGCTAAGTGGAAAAATGTGATGCTGTGAGTCAAGAGTTAAAGCTAAACTGGATGGTCTATTTCTATCAGACCTATGTGATAGAATAAAATAAAGATCTGAATTAACTGATCTGAATACAGTATAGCTTAATGAAATTAATGCTTCCTTAAAGCAGAATATTTCTGTTTATTAAAGAAAGAAATTTTCTAATACAAAGTGATTGCTTTGGGAAATTCCTTGTGGTTGGTTTTATTTTACATTTATGATGTAGAGAAGACCGATACATTGGCCGGACGCGTTTGTTTTCTTCTATCGAATGTTCAGCAGTCATGCATTGCTGCTACTTCCATTTTCTGTCCATTCTTGATATTTCTTTTGACTTGTGTTTTTTGGTCAAACTAATGCTTGTGCAACATTTATTATTATGTCATCTTTTTCCTGTAAATGGAGGAAGGAAAAGCAATATCGTCTCCAACAGTCGGCCCAGAAATATCAGCAGCACACTTAGTGGATCAAGGTGGTATCAAAATAATCAGTATCAGCATCAGCCTTTAAAAATCATGTTTACTTTTCTTTTTTTCCCCAAAAAAGTTGACCAGATTTATTTATTCTTTTTTTTTTTTTCCCGTTTGGTTTTTGCCAGCATATAACAAAGAAAGGTCTAATCTTTTTACTGTTTGTTTGTTTTGTTTTCAACTTATACTGAGTCCTTTATTTTCTTTTTAAATTAGAAGTGAGGTCAAAAATTGTTCAGAAAGAAAGTCAGACAGTGTTTCAAGAAAGAACAGGTAAAGAAGATAAAATCAGTAACCTTATCTATTCCTTAAAGTGCTGTTTTTCCTGTAGGGATTTTTTAGCTTTTTTGGCAGATACCCGATCCTGCTGTGATGACTTCCAGTTTTAACTGATTTATTATTTATGATCAACCGTCCCATTAACAACAAAGAAAAATGTCTTAATTTGAAATTGCACAGATATTAAGGGGGATACCAAGATTTGTTATTAGGTGAAGCTTAAGGACACAACGGAAGATATGATTGGGCCTTTTCAGAGCTGGGGCTAGCATACATCCGGTTTATTCTGGTCATGATGAGTTTTAATGGCGGTATACGGATCAGTCACTGAGAATTGATTAAAGATGCTTTGAGATGTTTTCCAATAGATTCTGATGCATATTTGTACAATAATTCTCTGCAGACCACAGAAGCTCATCACATCTGTTGCATTTAACCCCTTTTAGGGCCCTGATGAAAATGGACTCGGAGCTGCTTCATTCCCCAGCCGTGGGGCTGACTGAGGAAGAGGAGGCAGACATGAATGACTGGAAGCTTCCCTTGACCTTCATGAAGAAAAGGCACTTGGAGAAGATCGAGGGCTCCAAGGCGTTAGCGCAGAGCTGGAGGATGAAAGACAGGGTAAAGTGCTTGCTTGTTTACGTCTGGGTTACCACAGCAGGGCCAGAGCTTTATAGTCTACAGGGGAAAGCCTCCATGTTCAGAGAACAAGTTAGAAGATGAAGAGTTCACCACGATAAAGATTACCCTAAAAAAAAAAATTAAAAGAAACATTGAGTTGCTGCTATAATAGCAGTTTTGGAATGCAGATGTATACTCTGATTTAGTCAACCTAAAAAAAAACATAAAATAAACTAATGATTAATGAGGACCAATGAGACTCAATGTTTTAATGGATCCTGCAAGAGACTAAAAAATTTTAGCTGTAAATTCTGTCTTTTTTTCCTTATTTCAAAAAAAAAAATTATCACTGGATGTGATTCAAAATGGAAAATAGACTTTTTTAATCCATAGCTGAACATATTTCCAGAGTCCCATCATCATTAGGTGTAACAACACCAGTAGCAGACTGGGTAGAGTAGGTGCACCCTGTACTCAGGCTGTCAGCCCTCAACCCAGCTATCAACGATTCAGCTCCAAGCTCAGGCCAGTTAATCCAAGTTCTTCCTCCTCTCTATGCCTGCTTTCCTGTCTAATATCTGTCGAAAAACCAACTAGTGGCACCAAAAATGACCCTGACTGCATCCTTCAACCTGCAGTGATTGTGATTGTGGAACCAATCTTTCCACAGCTTCTTTATACAACATTACATCTTTACATTATTATTTTCTGTGGACACTGACAGTAGTAAAATCCCTTAACCCCAATAAAGGTGCATATAATGGATACAGAGGTTGGTAACTACTTTCCTTCTAATTTATGATTTGTAAGAATTTTGGCCTTTTCCCCCCATTTTGTTCCCTTTTTTACCAGATACTTATTCAGATAAAGATGCTTTTGTCATAACCGGGTATTTTACTTATAGAACCTCTCAGAAAATGTCTTTTGATTTGTCATTTTAGTTTTAGGACGAAAAAATTCGATAGAACTCCTTTTGACCTCTTTTATTGCATATTTTTTCACGCAAAGTTACGCACGTATGGAGGACCAGCTCTACCATATTTAGAAATAAATACAGAAATAACTAAATGCTCAATAAATAAATAAGCATACAATTAATTCCCCACAAAAATACAATAAATAAATGTAGGTTGAAATTAAGTTATACAGTGAGAGATAAATGTATATATATCTCTTAATTAGCTTCTTTATTTATTGACCTTTGTAATAATTACCTTATTTATTTATGTGCATGTTATAATGTTTTTGTCTGTTTTATTCTTCCTTTGTAATTTTTTACCCTATTTATTTCTTCAATGCTTTTTATGTCTGCCTGTCTTTCTAAATATCTGTATGCATTTCTAACCTGACAACAGCCAGATGCATGTCTCGCTCCGCCTAGCTCCACTCACATACATCTGGGAACCCGCCATAGGAATTGACTTTACTGAAGGCTGGGCCTTATCAAAACTCCTTGCATATGATTGGATAAGCCACTTGTCTGTCATCTTTATTGACGTGCTATTTCAACCACTCACACCGAAGCTAACCCGTGACGCTGTGAGAGGAGGAGCCATTTGGTAGATCAAGCTCTTGCCAAATCCGGTCGGGAGAAGGGCGAAAACATCGTTTCCACCAACAAAAGCCTTCAAAGCCGTTCTCTGATGTTCTTTTAATGAAACAATATCAGATAGATTGGACAACACAGAAGAAATAGCAGCATCAATGCTAACGCTTGCTTCCTCAATGCGAGCCGCCATTGTTGTTGGAATCTCACGGTCGCTTCTCCACTCCAGGACACACCCACCCTGCGTCCTGATTGGACAGACCATAAATTCGGTTGGGGAAATCACTTTCAATGAGCGGGTTCCCAGATGTATGTGAGTGGAGCTGGGCGGAGCGAGACATGCATCTGGCTGTTGTCAGCTTAATGCATTTCTGCCTCTTTATGTAAATGAGGAAGGGTCGACTTCTGCACATTGGTTGGATAGCATTTATGCCAGCGGCCACAGTCACAACAAAAATGGCTACCTACGTTGATGTTGTCAGTGAGCTGAGGCATTTAGCAACTGTTTTTGATAAATGCTAATGTTAAAAAAAAAATATAGACTTTATTATTTTTCGTTTGGACGCTCTGGCAGAACGTGTGTTTCAGTTAGCGGCACACATGGACACAGATGTCGACAATGTAGTTTTTCAGAATCTGGAGGAAGAAGCTCATCTTCTTAACTCACAGAGCTCAGGGTATTAAGTTAAAAGTTCTCTTTTCTGTTGCAGTTGTTCAAGAAAATTATGTTTTGAGATAATTTAAGGAAGAACATTATACTTTTAAGTATCATTATATGGTCCAATTACTAATTTAATGCGTCATTTAAAAAAAAGTTTTCGAAGTTGAGAGGCCGCGGCAACCAGCGGAGCTCCGAGGGTAACGGCAGCTAGGTCTAATCCTAGCCCGTCTGTAGCAGCCCTATCTCGGCATAGCCGCGTGTGAAGGACAGTGGCTATGGTGGTGATATTTATTTTTTTATTTGGCAAAATGTTCAGTTGATTTGTGTTTATCTGACTGTGTTAATTGTTATTCCCCCACCAAATGAAAAAAGTCGGAATTTATTATAATCTAGAGACTATTAACAGGAGGTGACCAGCCGAGCATTTAGTGACCTCATCAGTACGCTTCTGTTCCAATTGAACCAGCTGCATGCTCCCGTTCTCCCTGAGTCCCGACTTTCCCGAGTTCTTCTCAAGAACATATTTGGCAAGGACACGAGTCCGCACTCGCGTTCTTATGAATTGAGAAACGGCCAGTGACTTCAGACTCTCCTCTCCTGTAAACCGATGCAGTAAAATGCTAACCAACCACTGGGTAGAAGTTGACCATCTAAGACTCATTTGCATAATGAGGCAGGAATTTATACAGAAATCTAAAAACGCCAGGCAGAAATAAATAGCGTTTAATAAATAAATAGGGTAAAAAAAATGCAAAGGAAGAATAGAACAGGCAAAAATATTATAACATGCACATAAATAAATAATTTAAAAAAAGGTAATTAATAAATAAAGTTAAAAATAATAACGGACAAGAAATAAATAAGGTAATTATTACAAAGGCGAATAAATAAAGAAGCTAATTATGAGATGTATTTATATGTTTATGTCTCATTGTATAATTTAATTTCTACCTAGATTTATTTGTTTATTGTACTTTTGGGGGCAATTAATTGTATGCTTTTTTATTTATTTCTGTATTTATTTTTAAAAATATGGTAGTGATGGTCCTCCATATACACGGCAATTTCACTTGTGTGATAAATTTGTGGAGCATTTGCAAAAAAGACTTGGTAAACAATGTCATGTCAATAATTAGGATGCCAATACCACAATCTGAAAGCTGATGTTAAATCAAAAGGTGTTTTGATCAAATTTTTGAGGTTTGTGCACCGTAACTGTTACGGTGTTGTTAGTTTAGCTTTTTTTTTTTTGTCTCTAACATTGGCTAAAAGGTTTGAAAAGTAGTTTTTCCTGTTTGCACATTTCCACAGAAACTTGACGTGCCATCACGACGGAGGAGGATTTTTAAAGGCCTTTAAATATATCAAAACCTTGAAAGGTTAAAATCTTTTTGGCTAAAACAAAGTAAAATGGGAATATAGAATTTGTGCATGAATCAATGCACCAACCTCAGAGTCAAACCACCGGGACGCTGTTATTTCTATCAGTCCTAAAACTGGAGGAACAGTCTCTGTTCAGCAGTAGCAAAGTCCACCTATCAGCACCTCACTAACTACCATGTTCTCTGTTATCATGCCGTTTCAGTCTTAGAGGCTCTTACCTTTTGTACTGAGATCAGCAGATACCAGCCTTAGCTCTAAGATTTAGCCCATGCATGCATGGAGGTGTTATCTCTGAGTGCATTCCTGAAGCTGGGGCTCTGTGTACCGAAAACATCCAAACACAATGTTCTACCGATCAAATTAAGTTTCCGTCAGCTAGTCACATTGTACTTTTGAAGGGTTATTGTTTCTGCCCCAGGATACTGTAGCAGATCACTGTCGTTCTGCTTTGCTACTCAAGTGCTAATTCATTTCTTTCTGCTGTAGGCTACTTGTTCAATGTTTTAAAGTCCTTTAAGCTATCCTGCTTTATGAACGGCTGTTTGATCTGCTGCTTGGCTTCTAGCTCGATTATTTAATCTCCTCTCTGCTACAAGGTGCTAGCGTTATAATGATGGCAAGTGTCACTTACTCATACATAACCCTTGCTAACTCTTCACCCATTGTAGAAATTCACCCGGCATTACAAATGAAACACACGGCTGCTGTTAGGACACTGGTTGAATTAGACTGCTCAGCGGCCGCTGCAGAGTCGAGCTGCGGGGAAATGAAGACATCATTAAATGCGAGGCTGCTATTGATTCAAAAGGGGTAATAAAGGCAGAGTGAAATTGACATTCCTATCAGAAAGTTGAGCTTAATCTACTCTATTTTTTTCCTATTATTGCCGAAGGCATTTTCAGGCCCCAGCCCTGCATTTATTAACATGTGAGAAATCTGCACATTTCGGGAAAATGTAAAACTGCGTGCGTAAGAGGTTTTAAGCTAAAAAAAAATTGGCTTTTATTTAAAAACAAAATGCTCTTAATCTGTTTTGCAAGATGATATAAGAAAAAAAAGAAAAACATCTGGGATGTCTCTGAGATTGCACATGATCACCACTGGTTTACAGAAACTTCCCACTGAAGGTTTCTTGCCTTCTAGAGTTTGGACTCAGTTATCAGGAGAATATGCAATGCCTGCTTATGCTTTGGCTGATTTGAACCGCTGCTTATTATCCGCAGAGGCTACCGTGTCAAGCCAAGTGATAAACTAGAAGTTAAGCCTGGTGAGAGCAGCGTACAGCAGCAGGCTTATGAGTGGACTTTAAGTGATGTTCTTCACTGTGGGAAATCAAAGGTCTCTCAGACACACACAGAGGACGACTCCAGAGGCTTCACTATTACTTGCCTCATTGGCCATTGTTGTTTCTTTCCCTCCTGGGGGCTTGGGAAGAAGCTAAAAGAATGAAACAAAAACCCACTGCTTGGTCTGTGCATTTGCTTTTTCCTTTGTTGTAGGTTGCTTGCATTTAAAGTGTTTCTGCATACTTTTATGTATTTAAGTATAATAGCCAAACATTAATTGTTAGCAAACTTCAGCTTAAAGCTGAACTCCAAATATCAAACATATCTGGACAAAGTTTTCTTGCTCTTTTAAAGGTACAAACATTGTTTCTTCAAGTTTTCACTCGCAAAAAAAACGGAGAAGTTTCATTATGTTAACTGGTAAAGATTTGTCTCTGTCCCTTTGTCACGGTAAACATGGCTGTTTTTAAACACGTTTTTATTTCCGGCACAATGACCAATAGCAGCAGAAGATTGTGCTTTATGCAACATTTTCATATTGTTGTTGTAAATCTCTTACTTTTTATACTACCCTGGGTTAATATGAATGCGCCGCATCAGAATCAACAAACGTTTTTAAGTTTAGTAAATTATCCTCGTAGACCTGATGCAGTCCACCTGTGTGTAAAGGGCGGATTATACATCTGCAACCGCACACACCAAACGTCTCTTGCATCTGATCGCGAACCAGTTCGCTGGTATGCTTCTGCAGTGTCGGTCTGGAATTTCTAGGGACGCACATCAGTTTCCAGACAAAGCGCTATTCGAGAACTCACGAGAACTTCTTCTGGTCACGCATTAATATATTAAAAAAACAATGATTTGATCGATTTGGGGATAAACAGGATTTTTACCATTACGTCATCCACCACGATAAGTGGCGCAAATATCCCCATGTCGGTAAATTCTGATTGACACCAATAAACCTTCCACACAAAATGTCTACGTATGTGCAGACGGCAGAGGTCACAGATTAGCAGACCACCTGCTCGCTAATCCAGACCCAACCTGATTTCAAACATTTATAAATTACCGAATGTTGTCCGACGGCCGTGTCTAATTTCACTTGCGCCGCTTCACCTGTTTTTACAGTAAAGTCCTCCGGGACCAAGCTACACGTGATGCCAATTAGCCAATGAGCTTTGTTAGTCAGGGCTGTTGCCGCTAGCTACTTTTAGACACAGCAGGCAAAGTTGTGGCAAGCCGGGCGATGGGAAAGAAGATGAGAAAAAGTGAAAGAAAGTGTAGACCGCTGCAAGAACTGCGCTGAACTGGTGAAAAAAAGCGAAACAGTGCTCAAAGATGACTGCACATTTTGAATATGTCTGGCTTAACCTACGGCTGTGAAACTGGATTCTCCACCATAAACATAATCAAAAATAAATACGGATCCAGGCTCAAAACGAGGACCTTGATTGGCTTGAGAATGGCTTTGTCACCAATCAGACCCAGGTTTAAAGCCTCGCAGGGCAGCATAAAGCCCACTGCTCTCATTAAGCCATAAAAAAATAAAATAAATGGTCAGTTCAGGTGTTTTATAAAATATGTGAATCTATTGTGTATATACCAAAACTGAACGATTGTTGCTCTCTACTTAAAAAACACTTTAGATTTTAAAATAGAAAAATTTTCTTTTTTTTTTTTTTATATATAAATTTTTTTTTTTACGGCAGTGTATAACATTGATGCATTAACTCCTCATTTTATTTCAGTGTTAAATTATTTTTTAAGTAACAGATCATAATTAAAAATGTCTGGACCTTTACTGGTTGTTGATTTTCTTTATTCGGACCCCCCTGATTTTTAAATGGTTACCCCCGCTGTACTGCATACATCACTTCCCCCTTTCCTCATTCGTTAAAGTGGAAGTTGAGGTGACTAAATTTTCTTGAGAGACTATATTTGTGTACTGTAAAACTTTCAGTCTGCTTTAGTCAAGAGCAGCTTAACACTCAGGATTAATGCTTTAATCTGTAATTTAATTTGTTAGTTTAATGCATTGACTCTAGGGTATATTACACAGAAAGATCAGAAATTTTTATTTTTGAAGGTCAGTCACCAGTTGTGTCGGATCCAGGTGAAGATAAACTGATTTACAGTGGTGAACATTTGATGATTGGCTTTATCTCTTATTTAAAAATTTTGAATAATACTTAATGAGATGTTATGAGAAGATAAATCAAGTAAAAGAGATGTTTCCAATGCTGGATTCATACACTGTTATTGTTTGAGAAAGAGATGCATTGGAGCTGTGCGGTCTGACTCCCGTTTTATGTGTAGTCATTGATGTCAATGCTGCACCAACCCTCTCGTGGTTACGCTATGCTGGCTTTATTTATGATAGCTCAAACTGTCTTCGGCTGCCTGGGTCTTGATTTGTGAATGGCCAGAGGCAGGTTTTTATGGCGGTATTGGTGAACTACTCTGATCATGCCTTTTTAACAGGAAGAATGTGCCTGAAGACTCAATTTGAAATTGTGTCTTGGTCTGGTTTATGACTAGATACTATGCCCATTTGTTTCTTTAGTTATTAGTTATTTAGTTGTTTTTTTTATTACTTAGGCCACCTATCAATATATCAGTGCACAATTCTTTGGATATACAGTAAGATACAAGAAGTGAAGTGATAAGTAAGGAATCTACCCAACAAAAGCATCTTGGAAAAACCTGGAACAAAAAAAGAAGGCTCTTTAAGCAAACCTGTTACTAATTCAGTTAAATTAAAACTTCCATGTTTAATTTGTATACGTCATCTGTGATGCACTCATAAAAAGTAGGGTCATACGGTTTAAAGGATGAAATTAAAGGCCTTAACTGTTTTATTGAAAATAAAACTCTCTATCTAAGATCCTGCAACCCTTCGTATTTAATTTGTTCATTGTTTGTTTCATTAGATTATTCAATAGGGAGAAAGTTTCAAACTGATAATAACAGGTAAAAGCTTAGTAGCTTCATTTCTATAAGTTGTCTAAATGGAACCAGAAGTTTGTTGTTATGAAGTAATGTTTGGAAAAGGATCCTATTTCATTAAAACACAAATCAGTTCGGAGAGTTAGTGGAAGACTAATCCTTATTGAATTCAAATTTGCTTCAACCCCTTATTAAAGCTCAGTTTAATTGTTCTGTCTTGGATTATGTAGACTACACACCACATAAAACCAATTAAATGCAGTTGTCACCAAAAGTTTTTGGGTGTAAACCATCATCTGTCTCCCTCTCCATGATGTAAGCTGTGGCAAAATATTACAAAGAAACGCTTCTTCTCATATCTGAAGTGCATTGACTTGCAATAGTTTTTAGAGAGACTGGGGAAATGGTGGTGTGTGCTGCACCAAAGACTGAAACCACTGCTGGATGTGTGTGTGTGACCCTGAAGCCCTCAGGCTGCGCTGCGGGAGAAGCCATCCCACCACCAGAATCAATACAGCCAGAGGGGCTGGACTGTACCTCAGTAAGGGACTGCTTTACAACACACTCCATCACAGCATCAAGAAATGTAACCTTAAAACGTTCTCCCTCACACAAGAAATAGCTGTTTATCAACACTTGAACTGATTTCACATGAAGTAGCTGCAAAAATCGAATTTTTGCTAAGTCATAGAAAGATTGAGCCGTCATCACAGAAAGCACAATTAAATGTATTTCATTCATTTATTAAACTATTTTTCAACTACATATTTCTAAAATATGTAAAAAAAGAGAATTAAACAAATAATAAATGTAATAATAAATAGAAATAAACGGATAATTATCAGCTTTTTAATTTGTATTTTATAAAAAATTGACATTATTCTATATCTATATATTAATGGCATTAGGATAATCCTGCTCATGATATTGCTGATCAGCTGTTTAGCATGTCTCCACTGTTTGGAAGGCATCCTTGCAGGCATCACCCTAATCTTTAGCTTCCTCCAAAGATTGCCAAGAAGGGAGTCCTGCTCTGGGTCACTACAAATGTAACTTCTAGTTAGGGCGGGGCAATATATTGAATATAGTGTATGTATACTGTATGTCTTGAGTTTTCCCATGCATGATAGTTAAAATTACTCTGTTGCAACCATTGAGTACAAATTTGCATGATGACATTAAGCCGTCTGCATCTATTTCACTGAGAGTTTGATTTTTGCCACACACTTTAAAAAAATCTTAATCCCCTTCCTCCAAACAGGATTATTTTCTGCATGGCCCACACACTACAGCAGCTGTCAAACGAAATATGGCGACAGCAGGTGTTTCAGCTAAGCAATATAAGGCAGTGGTTTGGATTTCATGCCGAGGACATCGAACAAAAGGCAATACTTTAAGACGTGCCGTAAAACCATTGCTGCAAAAGGTAGTGGTACAAATTTATTCCATTGCCTAAAAAGTCATCCGCTGCTAAATGAAGAATGTAGTAAATTCAGCATGTCAGCGTCTCCCCGTGCACCAATTAAAATGTTAAATAAATCAGCTGTGAAGCAGATGATGTTGGAAAAAAGCTATCCTATATGAGAGAACACACAGATTGCTGATTTATTATGTGATTTCAAATTTATTTAGATGCTCCTATACCTGCGATGTAATGTGGTTCTTGTTTTGCAGTCGTTATCTAAACTTCTTAGCGCTTCTTTAAAATTCCCAGTATGTAAAGGTCAATGCAAATAGTATTGAGATAACTCTCTAATTTTTGGACAAAATTACAACTTTTGGTTTTGTAATTTGAGGTTAGTTTCTTTTTTCATTTTGCATTTTTTTTTATTATGCACAAAACAGCCCTTTTTTAATTTGACATTTTATTCAGTATTGCATGTTTTTACTTTGTTTCCTCTTGTTTGGAAACAAAGTAAAAAAAAAACAGAAGGCATAATGTGGCAGTATCATTTGTGAAAAGCTTTGAGCTTCTTAAAATAAAATGTTTTAAATTTGAAATGAAAACATTTGAATGTATGACATTTTCCCTTTTGCAAATCATGTGCGTCATATCAATTTTGTTTTTACCTTCTTTGTTTTTAAAGCCAAAATGCATCCAAACATCACTTGACATGTGATGGAGCCGGGCGCATTTTGTCAGTCTCCTCCATATTTTATTTATTCATAAAAAAAAGAAATATTAAGAATCGATGGCGTCACACTGAAAAAAAAATAGAGGTTGACAGAACTTAAATTTTCTAGGCAACGTGATGCATTTGGTTTTTTGAGTTTTCCTTACTTAAATTCACTGTGGTTGAGTTTACAAAGATTTTTGAGTTCTGCCAACTTAGGTTTTTGGAGTGTTACCCGGTACATAGAAATTTTGAGTTCTACCAACTTAGGTTTTTGAGTTTCACCTTTAAGTTCTGAGTTCTATCAACTTTGTTTTATGAGTTTGACATATAGATTTTGAGTTCTACAAACTCAGATTTTGTAGTGTTATCTGCAAGTTGAGTTCTATCAACTCAGTTTTTTTAGTCCAACCAATCGTCTTCACTACCAATCATTCAACACACAAAAAATTATGTTAATACAACATTTTTATTGCTTCAAGTCAAACATTGTATCAATAGATACAGTATAAAACCATGTTCAACAACATAATCTTAACTGCACAGATCAAAGTAACCTGACACTGGACCAGAATGTTCTAGATTCGTAAGAGGGAGTGATGATGAGGGAAAAAACAGTAAGACACCGATTTAGTAAGAGGAAAACACACAGGTAATTTTTTGTGAAGTAAGTGTATTAACATATATGAAAAAATAACAGTTTTACAAATTTGGACGGCCTTCAGTTTGTTTTTTTCAATTGTAGTCTCTTTAAATTGGGTGCACCCTTTAAAAAAAATAAAATGAAATAAAATGTCTTGTTTCCCAACGGTAAAAGAAAAAGGTTTTCCCTTTTTATCTCTGAGTTTTTCTTTTTAGTCCTACCACTCCGACAGGACGATGAATGCAAGAAAAGAAAGTCCTCTTCAGTCCAAATCCTTCTCTTCAGTCCAAATCCAGATGTTCACACGGTTGGCTCGCCATCTCCATTTAAGGAGAGAATCCAGAATCCAGGGTATCCAAAAAACCCAGCCTGCATAGCACAACAGGGCTTAGTTAAATCCATTCACTTCTTGTTCTTAACTGTATAGTTTATATCTCTCCAATTATGATAAATTTCAGTGTGTAATGTAACTTTTCTAACTCATTACGAATTAACTGCTGCATTACAGGGTTAACATATAAAATGTTAATGTCACTGTTTTTCTTGTAAAGCAAATAAAATCATGAAAGCAAAAAATCCACATGTAAATAATTATAAAACCACTTACAGTTAAACAGTAAATACCCACATCGGATTAAGAAAGTAAAATAATGTAGTCTTGTAATATTCTATACTTTGCAGCACTCACCGGGAAAAGAAAAGATTCAGAAAACTGGTAAGGTCCCAGGGTCGTTCCTCCGTGGTTCTCCAGATGCATAAAAGCACAATGTCCGCCAATCTTCTCAAACCCGAGGGAAAAAGGCTGTGCACTTGAAGAAAGGGATAGGAAACCCCGTACCGTAGTGGGCGTGTCCATGAACATAAGCAGTGTGCATGCCCATGAGTTTACAGTTGAGGGAACTCAAAAAATCTTGTATAGGCGATTTAAAACTCCTTGTTAAACCAACTTCTGAGAATTTGAGTTGGGCAAACGTGTATTTATTTGTTAGATGTCAAATTTATATTTCTGAGTCGGATTACAATACAATTGTGTGTTAGAACAACAATTGCCATTTACTTTTTTAACAGTGCAAGAATCGATGCAGTAGATCACAAAAATTAGAATGGCGATGCATCGTCATGACGATTATTTTGCACCCCCCTACTTAAAGCAGAATCTTATTGGATCATGTTGTATGTTTTTGTTTGAAAGATTTGTCTAAATATTCCTGTATTTCTACTTTAATTATACTTTAATAAATAGTTTAGTATACATTTTATCTTCTAAATAAACATTTTGTGATCAGTTTAACATTACAGAAAAAGAAGCAGAACAGAAATGGTACGACCAAGTTTTTCCTCTTTCATGTTGTTAAACAGTGTGTGATGTATTAATAACTTTTGCTTTTCATTTCTAGAAATGCTGGGAATATACGCTTATCCCACTGATCAGGTTAGGGATTGGCATCTAAAATGACTGTTTAGGGACAAAAAAAAGTCCTAATCCAGATTTTTTTTATGAATTATAACAAACTTGTAAGTGAAACTGCCCCTATAATTTCTGGATTCCTTGATTGTATTTCAGAAGGGCTTAACTTTATTGTTCTAATTTAAAGTCTGCTAAAAAGTTTATTTTTTTTTCCTGTTCTGAGCTCCTGTAGCTTCAAATGTTCCTCTTTCTGAGCAACAGGAGCTCGTTTAGACTTTACTCACTTCTCTTTTCTCGCTCTCAAACAAGTTGTCTCAACCTCAGAATAATAAAATCTATAAGTCATCAATATTCAGCCCATTGTAATAATGGGGAAATGAGGCCAGTGGTCTGTGCTGTATCATTAGTTGAATTCAATCGGGTTCATGCAGCTCATTAGCGAGTGTATGGACTTCCAGTCACAGGGACATGAGTATGTTTGCAGTTTTCTGATAATAATTAGATGGTAGTGATTTTTATATCTGTGTGTTGCTTTGTAATAGTGAGTGTTTGGGATTTACGCAGGGAGAGCTTCAGATCAAAGCAAGTTCCCATCCTGTTGAAGTGTTGCTGAGCAGAATGCTGAATGCAGCTCTCTCTGGCTTTGATGGTCCTTTAAATTATTTATGCCAGTGAAGCTTTTACATTTTATACTTTGGTGGGATTTCTGAATATTCCTAAATTGTTTTGTTTGCATGACTTGCATCCTTCTTAACTCTCAACATGGTCTTCCACTGCCCTCTAGGTATTGGCTTTTATTGGTAAAATGCAATCTGGGTCAATTTGCTCTATGATTTTCTTACTCTGGCTGCAGGTTTATTACTGGCTTTGTGTTGCCAGAGCTCAAGTTAACTGGTGGCAACACAAGCATCAGTTTTACTACATCTTGCAGAAGTTAGAGACATTTGGCTATATTTATTTACTGGAAGACTTTTTAATGAATCGTTGAAAGGAACTTGAAAAGTTCCTAAAAACCGTGTGCATCAAAAGTACCAAATGGTGAATGGGGACAAAATAAGGAATGTTGCATAAAAGGTTGATCAGGTTTTTTGGACTTAAAACAATATTGCCAGTTCTTGCACTCTGGTTTTTATGGCGGTTTTTACTCTGGCAAATTTCCCAAATCAACCACCTGTGTTTAATTGATGTCTAAAAATAATACATTCGGTGTCTGGAATACTTCACTCTATGCACTCTGCTGCATGTTTGTGGGGAAGAAAACCCAGCTTAAGAATTGTGCTAAAGGTTCAATGTTGCAACATGCTCGCTCAGTATGAGGGAATGGAGCAGTTGGACTTCCTCAGGTGGAAAACTTTTTCCAAAGTTTCACATCAGCCTGAATCTGACTGCATCGTTTTATGTCTGGAATTGAACTGGAATTTAATTGTGTATAAATCTTAATTTGGTGATTGATCAGAACCATTTGTCTTGCGAAATGCCTTGAGATGAATTGATGCTGCATAAATAAGCTTTTGGAGCCTGACATCTGCTTTCTAGATTTATATTAATTAAAGCATGATTGCTTTTCAATGTGTTATTTTTAAATATTGGTGTAGCATACATAGCTTATGTAGAACATACGTATCTTTATTATTTATCCCCATAAGGTTTACGAAGAGTTAAAGGATTTTAGAGGCAAGAGACACAATGGAGGGAACACAGATTATCCTTTCTTTTATATGATAAACAAACTTTATTTAAATAATTCTTTTTGGTCATATTAACCACTCAAATTATTACTAGTTACATATATCTATTCGACTCACAGATCTTTATTTTCTCTCTGATTCATAAATTTGGAGGCAACTCTGGGTTCAGCGTCTTGCCAATTGGCTCTTTCTCAGGGTAGAGTTTGATGTCTCTCATTTGGGAAAACTTACTTGTATAAATTTTATATTTTAATAGCCTGGTTGGCTGGTTGATGGAATCAATTTTACACATTTTGAAGCTGTCATAAAAGCAAAGACTTTAATTGATCTGGATAAATACTGAGTAAAGTTCCTGAAGCGGAGAATGTTTAACTTTAGTCAGTGAGTCTTGTTTGTATATTTATTCTGTAATATTATTCTTTTTTGATTAAATAGTTAACTGCATAACAGGCAACATTGTGGAAGCTTTTTTTATTTATTTCACTCACTAAAAAGATTTGCAAACCATTTATCTTCCTTACAGATTTTTTTTCTTTCACTCCTTAATCTTATATAAAGTGAAAAATGTTTTTTTTTTTCATTTTTTTTTTAAAGAATTATATTTAGTCTCAGCTCAATTAAAATGTTTCACTTGTTGCCGCTTCTACTAGCTACAGAAAGACTCCGAAAGATCGATGTGCCCCACCTGTTTAATAACCTTCATTCACTGGCGACCTGTTAAACGGATTAATCAGTACTTATCGATCGGGCCAGCGAGCTGTGATGACAGGCGTCTAAAAAGGCCCCTTAGAGAAAAGGCTTGGAAATCTCTAGAGTCTCATGTCGTTATGAACAAGAAGATATTGGCATCTAGTTTTAATGTGCAGCCCTGAAGTGGAGACACACATGAGTTGGATAGAAGTTATTTCATGGTGTCCTTTTCTTTCTAATGCTCTGAATTCTTTGCGCTCCATTTAAACCCATTTCTATAAACAAACAACAGATATTTGAAGCAAATCTTTCTTCCTTCTCCTTTGTTTAGTGCACAAAAGATAACCTACGAGATTATTGGAAATCCATACGGTTCAGTGCTGCTCCTAAAATGTAATTTTGCTCATATTACTCCTAAATGGGCGCTTTACTACTTGGAGTTGACCTACCAACCAGGCTAATGCTTTGGCTGAAGCTCTTGTTGTTTCCCACCTGAGGAATCCCTGCATAAACCGCATTTATTACATTCTTTAGTTTGTCTCATTTATGATTTTAAGTTCGTCATTACAAATGTTTATCATACATATTTTTGTGCCTTTAGTCAAAGTTGAATTCAGTTGTGAATTCAGAAACACTTGTATGTTGCATGGATTTCTGCTTTCTGTAAATGTCTAAAAATAAGAGTAGAATTAATTATTTAGAAAGTGTCAAAGTATATCATGTTGTTTTTGCATAGGAAAGCTTAACAATAATGAAATAAAACTCTTGTTTATCTTGCCATAAAACGGTATATCGTAAAGTATAGTCATCATGGGTGGAATGTGATCCTTTGCAAGGACTTCTTGTAATATTAAAAAGCCATAAAGTATCTTGCCAAAGGGAAACCTGCTTTATGAAGTGCTTTTTAGTAGCTGGATCAGAATGTAATTATGTCTGGTTCAAAGGTCTTAAGCTTGTATTATTACCCTTAATATGATGATGTGTGCTTTAAAGAAAGATACTGAGAGGATAAGATTACAATGACAGACGGCCATTAGATGATATATATGTGTTTTTGTAGTTGTGTTGCAGATAAATGTTCTCTGTGGCATCTTTCTGATTTGAAATGTTATTATTTTAACTGGTCTTTTTTAAAGGATGTTAATGTTTCACCGAAGCCTGTTTTTCATGATCACTGATCTAACAGAATTAGGCCTGAGAACAATTACTGCCCTCCGTCGTTTAGTATAAGCCATTGTTAAAATATTATAATATATTGACTTTAACCCGTGAGATGTTAACCAGTGCAGTTAGGAGCACAGACACCTTGCTGTTTTGAACTTCCCTTATACATGTGTGGTATGAGGAAAACAGTGAGGACTGTTTTTGTTCAGATATGCTTAAAGCATTTTTTTTCTCCTTATCATGAATTTGGGGGCATTTCTGAAAAAACTTGAATCAACACCAAAAGGCCCTGGCCATTAGCCTGATCAACCAGACTAAATGTGAGATTAAATGTGTAATAAACAAGCCGTTGTTTTTTAAACCATGTCTGTGCCTATGCCCAATGCTCTGACCAATAAGGGCAACTGACTGTGACGTAGTAAGCATGACAGAAAGCAGGTGAAAAATGATTGAGTGTAGAGCTTCTTCCGGCTCACGTTTCAATGAAAACCCCAAGTCTAATTCTTCCAAAACTGATTCCGAAGCTGAGACAAACGAAAACTGCTCGATAGTTGTTGCCATCTTCCCTGTTGTGCTTTCTCCAGCGTCGGGCAGCTTTGTCGTCACGCCCTGAAAACCCCGCCCGCTTTGCATCCAAAAATGTAAAACACATCTCTGCGTAGTGATTGGCCCGCCAGTTCTAGGGCCTGCGCCATTGATCAAGGCTAGACCAACTTGCAGGCAAAAATGATTTTGGCCACTGGTGGGTGGGGCTAGTTTACTAGGCTACCTGGCCATGTAATTTTCCATAAAATCATAGGAATACGTGTCTGCACCATCTAGATCAAAAGGCAATTAAAATGTGTTTTTGCAATACTTCATCCAAGCCCGTTAGATTTCCTATCAGTCTTCTTCAGCTTTAACATCTCAGTAAGTAGGCTCAATATCAAATGTGAGCACAAAGGACGGGAGGATCCTGTTTGAGTAAAGTATATGATTACCAAACAAAGTTTTGTTTTGCAACATAAAAGCAAAGAAAAGATTCCCCCTTGATGTTTATATCTAGTCCCAGGAACTAGCAGTAGGTTTGAGCTCTTAGTGATTTAAGCAGTAGGGCTGCAGCTATTGATTGTTTTAATAATCAGTTCAACTATTGATTTTTTAAATTTATTTATTTTTTTATCTAAAGAGATACTTTAAGTAACTTAAGATATTCAAATGAATAAACATTTCAAATATAGGAAAAAAATGGTCTTGTACATTTTAAATTCATTGCATATGCCATAAAGTATAGAAAATGTGCACATATAATTTATTTATATAACTATGCATATTTTCCATTTGTGAATTTTTAGTTTATATTGGCATAGATTTCTCCTAATTATTGCTTTAAGTAGGTTATTTTTTTTAGAAAATGGCATGTTCTTGATTCTGGGTAACATTAATCTAGTACTGATTTAAATCTATTATATATTAGCTGAAGATTATTTCTATAGTCGGCTGATCACAGTTGATCATTTAAAGCCCAAATAAGAGGCAATTTGAGATTTAAAAGTTGCCTCTTGAATCCTGAGTCAGGATATAAAGGTGAAACTAAAATGAACTGCAACCAGTGCAAAGACATTAAAAATGTAAGAGCTCTGTTGAACTCTTAGTCTGTAGAAGTTGTGATTCTTAATGCAGGGTTGCAGAGCAACTGAGGGTAATCTTGGTTATTCATGTTTTCTTTTGTTGAAACATGTTAAAAAAGAATATAAACAACACCTAAGATGCAGGGAAGGAGATCTTAGAGTTCTTATTGCAAATGTGTTTTATGAGTCTTATTCATTTATCAAAAATCAAAACATAGATTCCTTTTTTTTGTCTTGAAGCAGAAGTCTGTCATTAAGTTGCACCATTAGTAGAATCACAGATTTGCAAGGTAACCGTCAGATAATTTCGGTGCTGAAAAATCAGATAGAGGTGTTCTTAACCCAGACGTTTTACTTTAGACTTTCAAAAAGAGGTAGGCCTTTATACCTTTTGACAACTTGAGGCTCCCAGTATGTGGTAAAAGGCTGATTATATTATGATGCAGGACTTCATAACTGAAAAATAAAAACATTAAGGACACAATGAAATAAAGAGTGCATCTAACTTTCCTCAGTGGACAGGAGTGATGGTTTGAGTTGATCTGTTTTTTATGCAGATGCAAAATAAAAAGCCTCAGCGACAAACCAAATATTAATTCAGTATGCTTTTTTTGATATATTTTATAGTGTCTGATATCAGAGCCATTAAGCAGAACCACTTTAGTGATTTTGACAAATGCAAAAACTTACTGCATTGTATTTTGGAAATAAACCTTTTGAAAGTCACCACCACACATACTATTAAGTTGCAATATATTTATCTCAGTTTTATTTATAGAGCCCTTTAAAAGAACCACAGCTGCAACAAAGTGCTGTGCATTCCAAGTAAAGTTAAAATTGTATAAAAACAACATCGAAGCTTAAATGACTAAAACCAATAAAATAAAGTACATTAATTAAAACAAATAAAACCACATAAAATAAAACAAACCACAAACACTTCAAAGTTTATATCAGTTCCGTCAGTCAAAAAAAAAGGCATTAAAGTAAAGAATATAGTCATTGTACTGTGCTTTTTACATGCAAAAGCCAATACATACCGGACCTAATACCTATAAATAAACAAAATTAAAAGCTATTGCTTTCAGTAATTATTACAGGGCCCAGATTTGTTACCTATTTAAGTCTGTTTTAAGTTTATGGTCACTTTACCCAAACAGATCACCAAAGAGTTAAAGTTGACAGCCTCTCTCAGGTTACATCAGTTTTAATATGAGCTATGAATGTTGATGACGGCCCTCCTACTTCTTTTGTTTTTTTTGAAGGGGAGTTTTGGTACATGTCTGTTTTATAGCTTGAAATAAACAAGCAAATAAATCAATGAGGACAATGTTGGAAGCATCTCTTTGCTGTCACACTTAAATGCCACGTTGTATTGTGAAAAATCCCATGTTTATCTGCTTTATTCAAGTGCAAATGAGCTCCAGATGTTTTCTAAATTACCTGCGTCAGATGCAGAATAAAAACAAATAATGTGAGGGCTGTCAGGGCTGTTTTTGATAGGATTTTAATTTTAGCTTAAATCTTTTTTCCCCAGTAAGTCACTTGGTTGTAATCATGATCAATGCCGTTGTGATGCTTTGTTTCTAAAGATGCGACCAGTCTTTCGTGAGTTATCGAGTGTCTCAAGCATTTTCAGGAACAGATTAATGTAATAAGGGGAAACCCTAGAATATTTCTTGCAGTTTGAATTGACATTTTACCTGGAGTGATACCATGGTCTCCCTTCCCCCTGTGGAATTTTGGTTTCATTTCTCCCAACTGTAATGCCATTTTCTGAGCCTGTATTTTAAAAGGGCAAATGTCATGTTTTTCTTTGTTGTTAAACCACATATTTTCCCCAATAGTTTGAGTCTAAGCTTGGGGAGAGAAGAAAAACATATATTGGCATGTGATGCATTTAAGATTATATATATATTTCCATTACAATCAATACTTGAGACATCTGACCTTTGACTTCTGCCATATTGTTAAGTGTATCTATCGCTAATATACTTTTGTATTGATCTGTTGTGCTTTAACATACTTCTATATGATTTGCAGCAATTCAGGCATTGTACCATTCTTGGTTGATTTTCACCTTAAATTGCCAAAAAGGTAAAATTGAAGTTGCAGTGATAGGCAAACACAGGTTAACCCTTGTCAACCAGGAAAATATTTTCATACTTTCTATAACTTTTCTCCACCAACTTTCCTACAAAAAAAGAGAAAATGCTGTTTAAAATACTCCATTTGGTAAAGATTTTATTTCTTATTTTATTTCTGTCTATCGCTGTAGATAGACGGATCCGTTCAGCTGCTCCTATAATGCCAAAGCTGCAGCGGTCTGTTGTGGTGAAGGGAGAGCAGGCAAAGTTCTTGATTTACCGGTAGGTCTACGTTCCTACCTACCTATGGTTCTGAAATCTGGATCATGACTAAAAGAACGAGATCCCAGATAAAAGTGGCTGAAATGTGCCTACTCGGCACAGTGGCTGGGCTCTCCCCTAGAGAAAGGTTAATGAACTCAGTCATCCAATAGGGGCTCAAAGTAGAGCTGCTACTCCTCCACGCCGGCTCTGACATTTTTGTCTGATGTTTCCTGGACGCCTCCCCGGGAATTGTTCCAGTAGGAGGCCCATGGGATGACCCAGGACACGCTTGTGGGACTATGTCTCTGGGTTGGTCTAGGTGCCTCTTGGGCTCCCAGAGTAGGGCTTGGAAGATGTATCTTAGGAGAGGAGTCTAGGAGTCACTGCTGAGACTGCTGCCCCACGGTCTGGTCCGGATACAAAGGAAGACAATGAGAACTTTTCTTTTCCCATTGGCTCGAGCGTGCTTTACCCCTGATTATCTCACTACGTAAGCTAAGTTTAATCAGATTTTATGTTCAGATCTTCAAAGGTTTTTTTTACTTTGTTTATAAGTGTATTTACATCTGCTTAAAGATTCCAAACTACCAATACAGAGGGATTAGTACACTATGGAGGTTTTGTTAAAATCTTTGACTTGAAAACCCTCAAAGAACTTTTACATCCCCATAAGGCGTTAAGTCTTGACATCGATCCTGCAGGGAAGAAAAGGGCACAAATCAAACTTAAATGAGTGAACTAATGTAATATAGTGTGCCATAGTGTATAAGGCTGCTTATACGTGTCAAGTGTAGACCCGCTGAGTCCCACTAGCACACTGACCTTTTATTCATTTGGTGGGAAGACACAGGGGGCCTTAATTAGTTTCACAATAACACGTCTTCTAACCCTGCTCAGGCAGAAGGTTGCACTTATTCCTCAGTATACATACAGTACGTGCTCTGTGGGTCTACAGTATGGTTTTGTAACATTGCCTGCAAAAAGTTCACCTTTCTGTGGTGTTATAACATACACATTGAGGCGAGTGGTGTAAAACAACCGGCAGTGCTGCAGTGATAGAGACCGTTAAACACATTTTCTTTGTAATTATATTCTGCTTTCATATAAAAAAAAGGAAAAAGGGAGTGCACAAAGTTAAAGACCACAAGAACTGCTTCAATGGGACCATTCTGGAAGGAAACACGGCTCAACACAGAATCATTGATTTAGAGGGTTTTTTCGATTGTAGGGTAAAACAGAGTAAGTACAGTGTTTATTGCAGACTGTAGCTCTTTCAGTGGCATTGTTCAGGAGGGAGATACTGCTTTACAGAAAAGCACTGAATGAGGCGTTATTTCTGTTAACAAGAAAAAAATGCAATAAGGCAAAGGCTGTAATATCATCATACAGTGAAGAAACTGCCACAATGAGCCAGGGTTACTTTCTATAGGCAGGGAAAACGAAGAATGCACTAGGGCACTAATAGCTCTGTGAATAGCACCAACCAGGATTGAGACGCAGCTAAATAAGGAGAGGTGAGCCAGCAGTACTATGTATGGCAAAGGGAAACAAAGAGGGTACATGAGGCTACTGGCAACCATACTTCTGTCAGTGGCACCATCTGAGAAAGATAATGCAGAGGCAATGATCCAGCAGTACCTCAAATTAAGAAAAACTGGGAGGCGCCCAAAGTTAATGGTGAGAATAGCAGTAACAGTAAAGTGCAATCAGTGTTCGACCTGGATCAACATAATTTTAGTTGTCTCGTTTCACTGGGGGGAAAAAATGGAAGAAAACGTTGGCTACTCACAAAGGGTTGAGAGCTCCAAATGAGAAGCAGTCATTTCCCCTTTAATGTTCTTAAATGCAAGCCCACCTCCTTGAGTAGGGGACCTGATTCTGGCTCATTAGGAGCTGCAGGATGGATCCACACTGTCTGCATTGCTTGACATCTGGTGACCCGACAGAAGGAGTTTCAGGTGGCAGTGGCTCACTGCTTGTTCAATATTTAATTTGCACAGCAGGGATCCTAAGCTGTATTCTCATGGTTAATGGTGTGTGTCAGAACAAGCAACATAAACCACAAATCAATGGTTACTTTACTGCATTTTCCTGTTTATCTCTTTGCTCACTAACTGCATCAGTGTTAACATCTCTTATTATGCTGTTGACAGTAAAATGAATTCATTTTTGTGATATTTATGGGTGAATCTTGATTTGTATTGAAAAAGAAATGCATAAAAAAAGCAATAAATGTCGAAAATAAATCCTAGTGAAGTCTAACAAATCTGGTTACAGCTATGGTTGTTCAGGATCGTCCATCTCTTAAATTACGAGTATAAATTTGTAATCTAGGACAGAATTACATGACTTTTGTGTCCTTCCACAGATGAAGACGGTTAGTGTTGCTCTGGTATTGTGTCTCAATGTGGGAGTGGACCCTCCTGATGTGGTCAAGACATCCCCATGTGCCAGGCTGGAGTGTTGGATAGGTGAGTGAACCTTCCCTGTTATCATTCTTAAAAATGAGAAAAATCATCTTTTAAACGCAGCTTGAAGAGATTCCAAGAAATGCACAAATACACAATGAAACAGTTTTTGTTTATATTTTTACTACCAAACACATGAAGAAGAAATAAAAAGTGAACAGACATTTTAAATTATTTTCATAAGCTTCATTTGGATAACATGAGAGACTTGTCTGACCAACAGACAACAGATATTACAGGTATTTGGCCTATATGTCTATGACTGTTGACTGTAAAAGGCTCCCTTTGACATTTGAATACATGGGGAAGTTACGACATCATGTTTGCAGCCAAAAAATATGAACTAGTCTTTCTTTTGTGTGTGTTTTGTTTTCATGCACCGCTCCACTGATATGTCTAAAGTCTGTATAAATGCAGGAAATGTCTAGCTGCATGATTTATCTGTAGGCTTTGAAACTTTGAGCCATTGCTCCTCGCCATCTTTGCTCTTTCGGAGTATTAAGTTGACCTGAGTGGGCGTTGGTTCGGTATCTCTTAGTTAAGATGATATCCGCAACCCACACTCTCACCAAATTGGTGCGCCCAGGCTAGCTGCTGGGGTCACTTTAGAGATGCTTCCTCACTTTTGAGTCCAACAAACTGGTCAACTAAAAAGCCGTTTAGATTTTTTTTTTTACCTCAGTCTGAGAAATTTACAACCCTTAATATCAATGGGTTTTGTTGAATGTTTTAAAGTAAACCAACAAAACCAAATACATAATTGTGAAGTAAAAATTAAATGATGCAATTTTATTTACCTCCATGAAAAGGGTGAAAAAACATTTGCATTCACCGCTTTGTCTCTGAAAGAGCTAAATATAATCTCACCCAGCCAACTTCCTTCCTAAGTAAATTGTCTTCTTAATGTGGTCCAGCTGTGTGAATCTGATGTCAGTTCTCTGAAGGCCTCAACGGTGTGTTACAGGACATTAGTGAACAAACAGCATTGAGGAACCAGTCAAGGAGAAAGTTGTGGTGATGTTTAAAATGCAGTTTAGAGAGCAGCGTAAGATGTTCAATCCATTACCCAAAGACAGCGGCAAACAGGGGCAAGTGCCCCGGTAAAATTGGTTCCAGTTATGCCCCCTGTATTTAAGACAAAATGGTAAATCAGATTTTTATCATGATATGCCCTGGATCAGAAACTGTCACTTCTAGGTCAAATTAAACTATTAGTCATGTTTACAAATTTTGGCTATCAATTATTTCAAGTGTCCCGATTAAAATTGAATATTGCTCTGATATAAGCCAAAAAAATAATATTCCAGCCTGCATCTAAAATCTCCAATATTGTCATGCTGATAGAAACACTGCTTCACTTTAAAGTTGCTGCAAACCAATGATTAATACTATACGGGTCAATTGTTCTCATACCTATTTTTGTAAAGTATTGTTCTCCGTTTTAGTAATATCACTTGATCAAGCATTTTCTTACAGTATACGTTATCAAATGAGTAATAAAAGCATGTATGATTCATAAAAATATTGTATCAGGACAAATATCTGAATCGGTCCATTCTTGTGGCTGCAATATTTGTATCTTATCGGAAATAAAAAAGTTAGATCTGGTAATAAGCTTCATATGAGGATAGAATCACAGATTTTAGACCCCCGGTGCAAGCTGCAGCCTCCGATGCCACAGTAACTACTACTACTCCATCAATTAGTGCCCTGTTATTTATTCCTTTTCATTCCATTTCTCTGTTCTGTCCTCTCATAAACAAACACCAGCCCCACTCTTGCCCCCCTGTTAGTTTTGGTCACGACCTTGGTGTCCTAAATGGTAGTTATGGCCCTGCTCATGGGTCTCAACAAAGCCCGACGCGCACGCCCAGAAAATCTGACATAAATCACTCTTTCACTATCTAACAAATATACATCTTTGAATCCAGTTTTTTTTTTTTTTTACATTTTTTTTTTTGGGTCATTGAATAAGGTAATATAACGTTATATAAGTTTATTTTATGGCTGCAACTAACGATTATTCTAACAATAATTTTTTTCATTTAATCAAATAATAATTGGATAGCAAAAGATTGAGAAGATTTTTTTTGTAGAATTAAAACTAAAACTTTTCCACTTTAGTTAGTTATTGTCATATTGGAGTTATTGTCAGAAGACAAAATATTTATAAATGTTTGTACAATTTTGGTATAATCTATGTGGTTTGCTCTGTCAGCTAAAGGAATGTTTTAGTTTCTATAGTCCAGTTAATGATTAATCGATTAATAAATTAGTTGACGATTATTTCAAATATCGAATAATCCAGCAAATTTTTTTTAGTGCTAGCTGATTTATAAGGCATATTTTTGAAGATTTTTAATGCTGTTTAAAACAACTTAACTAATCTTTCATTTTTCTTCAGTTTTTCTGTGCCTACCTCATTGTTATAGACTTGAGTTGCTGATCTCATATTGTTTTTAAAAATTATTTCAATATAGAATTGATATCTGCATATGTGATAGTATTGTGCAGCTGGCCTGTGTGTACATGCTTGTATGTGTGTATGTGTGTAAGTAAGAGACTGCATTGTGGTTTGACTGCGTTTGTTTTTCCTGTCAGATCCTCTGTCAATGAGTCCACAGAAAGCCCTGGAGACCATCGGGGCAAACTTGCAGAAGCAGTATGAAAACTGGCAGCCCAGGGTGAGTGGAAAAAGCCTCTTCATTTTACTGGGTGTTAGCCAGAGCTACGTTGGCCACACACACATACTCGTTCTGCTATATCTAGTGAGGACCATGTGTTTGACTCCGATTGACTTCCAATTATTTTCAGTCATTTTCAACCCTTTCTATGACCTAACCCTAAACCTAACCATTAAGAATGCATACCTCACCCTAACCCAATTGACGCCTTAGCCCTAAACCTAACAGTTAGCAAAATAGCTTTTGAGGACCAGCAAAATGTCCTCACTTTGTTACAACTGCTCCTTAATCTGATGGGGAAATTGGAAAAATTGTCCTCACTCTATGGCTAGACAGCTACACATACACACACAACAATGGTTTATGTTGTTTGAAATATCAAGCTGAATTTCCCTATCTCTCAGTAATGCTAAATCGCAGCACAAAAACTTTTAAACTCTGTCTTGTATTGTCTCTTTTTATCAAGCATGCTCATCATTATTTGGATATTTAATCCTCTCTACCATCTCTCATAAATGTGTAGCTAATTTAAAAGATTTATTAAGGTCTGAGATCATCAACAGGCAATTTTTTTTTTTTTATTTTAGACTAAAGACTATCCATGCAATTTTTGTCAACAAAACTGAATTGATAATTTCCCCCCATTTTATTAAACCTTTGGTTGGTGAAAGCCCTGTTTTCCCTCTGTGACTGTTTCAAAACAGATTTCAAATGCAGTTTAAAGTTGATGCAAATATGGCTTCACAATTAATTGCATCTGGAAAATATTTGCAACGTGTATAAGAAATGTCAAATTTCAAACCACATTTTTGGTCTTTAACAAGAGTATGACACTAACTTTCTTCCTCCAGTGCTTTAGATGGAAGTAAAGGGATTGAACTGGGTTTTTAATCACAAAGAAGGGAGGAGACCGTTGTTGCTAGTGTGCAGCGCAATGGATGGGACTTAAAAATAAACACAACGATGTGGTAAGATGCAACAAGGGAGTCTTGACAAGAGGGCATTTAAGGCCATGAAAACGTTACCACCCTAAAGCTAAACATGTTAAAACTTGTAGTAACTGCAGAGGAAAACAGAAATTAAAATAGCAATTTTGGTTAAAAACAAGTTTTTGCAAAGCCACATATAAGCCTAAATCTCAGATTTTGGATTTCAGGTTATTAAGGTTGTGGTGTGTTTCCTGCTCTAGCGTACACGTAGTAAATGTTGGGTGTCAGTGCAGGCTTTCATGAATGAGGCAGTTTTTGGTCCACTGCTGATTCCGTTACACTGCAAGTTCAGTAAAAAGTCTAAAAATGTAAAGAAACCCTGAAACCATTTAAAGTAATAGCTGTATAATATTTAAAACTATAAAATGGTCATACTTAAAACATTAATAGTGCATCTTACAGCCAAACTAATAGTTTTCTACTATTTTCCCTGGTATCTGAGTTCAGTGTCCCTGATGATATTTAAGGCACTCTAAAATATTCCACTAAATGTATATTTTCCATGGAGTAAGATAAGAAAACATTTTCCTATCTGCATTGTATCTTTCCCACCACTATTACTGACTAAAGAGAATTTTCAAATGTTTGATTATATCCAATCACAAAGCTTTTGTATCATCTTGTTGGGCGTGTTTCTGAAAGCCGTGCGGCTGACCAATAGAAATAAAAATGAAAAATCCAATCAAGAGGGAGGCAGAAATGGAAACACGTGACTCTTTGGTGTGATGGTTCAGAAGAAATACATAAGGTAAGAGGAGGTGGAGGAAGAACGACTCCAGAGACGGAGCCGGGAAAGAAATGTTAGCTCGGGTTCGGTTGAACCGAGAGGTCAGCAGCAAATGGTGGTAGGAGCCCAGCAGCAGGAGGAGGAGGAGTGGGAGGGTGAGAAAGCTGTTCCTGTTTCCAGCCTGAGGATTCAGAGCTCTGCAGAATCACGACGGAGAGCAGATTTCGCCAACACACCTTACATAAAGTGTTTGAGAAAGTAATCAGTTATGCTGTGGTTATTAATCGCTTGTCACAGATGGGTAAATTCTGTAGTGGTAAATAATTGTGCATGAGTCGGGTCGGTAAATATTTTACCTGACAGGAAATTATCATGCATTGTTTTTGCACATTTCTGTGTACTGCCTGTAGCGTTTATCGGTAACAGCGGCGTTTGCGACGGCTGAGTCGCCCAGAGAGTTTAGTTGCCTGCTCCGCTGTCACAAATCTATGTCTGTTTGCTTCAGCAATCGGAGATTCACTCTCATGGCCAGAAAGCAGAAAGAAAAACAGTCTCCATCCCTGCTGCCCACACACTTTTTTCCAACTCTTCCTCTCGCTCATTCTTCCCTCTTTGTTGCTGATCTTTTCTCATCATTATTTATTCCACAACATGAGAATATTTTATTTTGTGTCTTAAGTTGAGAACAAATGTTTTTTTTACTCTTTTATATCTACAGCTTATTTTTTTTGTTTCTTGCTTTATCACACAGTAAAATTATTTTTCCTAATTTTTAAGACATAATTCATACTTTATAAGTAATGATTTGAAAACAAATTATAGCTAATATTCATACTTTTTTATAGTTAAAAATTGTATACCAGTACTTAAGGATTATAGAGACATAATATATAGATTGCCATTGATAAAATGTCATCAGAATTCATTCACAACTAGAGATGCCATAACAGTTTTTTTTTTGTTTTTCAAACTTACCAAAACATATTTTTATAACAATTTCAATGAGGACTTTGACATGAAGTGTTGGAAGAAGAAGAGCATCTATTTAAGGGAGCATTCATGATGAAATGGGGTCTAACCAGTTAATATTTAACTTTTTGTTAAATTTTTATTGGTCTGTTGACCAATAATGATACTGGAGCTAGAAATGGGTTGGCTGTAGGGGTTCTGAAGGCAATATTTTTATAAGATATCTACCTATATAGATAGATGGATGGATAAATGGATAGATATACTCAGGGTTCCCATTGGATAAATGTGATCTCAGAACTATAAAGCGGAGGATGACCATTTCAGGTTTTCATCCCTTTTTCACTGATCCATATCTCATGGTATAGCTGAGGGTCAGATCATAGACAAGTTGGTAAATCAAAATTTGTCTCTTAAGTCAGCTTTCTTTATCACCATAGGCCTGAACCAAAACGTTCTCCCTGCCCTTATCCATCCATCCATCCATCCATCCATCCATCCATCCATCCATCCATCCATCCATCCATCCATCCATCCATCCATCCATCCATCCATCCATCCATCCATCCATCCATCCATCCATCCATCCATCCATCCATCCATCCATCCATCCATCCATCCATCCATCCATCCGGACTTCATTCATTCAGTTTTATTACCTTTGCCTTTATTTTTACTTTATTATGAAGCTGAAACTGCTCCTTATAATGTTAAAAAAAAGCATTTGCAGTGTCTCAGCTTTCAGGTTATCTCACCATTTCTTTTGTATTCTTCTTCAAACTGCCTCGCTGCTTTCTCATTCTCTTTAAAGCCTTACTTGTTCACTTTCATATTATCAGTGTCTGTCATCACCCTTTTTTTCTGTCTCAGTGCTCTGTTATTTGTTTTGGGAATCCTGTTTGAAACTCTTTCCTCCACACTTGTTGGTTGTTATCTCTTAAGATGAAATGCGACAAGCTTGTCTTGTCAAATTGCCGTCTCAAAGCCAACACTGTGTGGCTAAATTGCTGAACATGTTGCAGCTGCCAAGCAGGTTTAATCCGAGTTATTTTTTTCTGTATTTATGGGGTGGCTGTATTCAGCTCTCCTGCTTGGCTGCAGTCTGAAAGCCCCTGCTGTCTTCTCAGCTAACGGCCTCTGCATTATGTATCATTGAGCTGGGCCTCAAACGGTTGGCCTCTGCATGCATCTGAGCATTTTTCATCATCCACAGAAACACCATATTGAGATGCTGAGATCTGGTGTAAGATTTCATTTTGGCTTATGATGATGCAATAAAGCTGATACTGTGTTTAGTGTAAAAACACAGTATTTAATTATTATCATGGCTTTGCTTATTGGATGGGATGCACTTTATGTGTATTTTAAATTATCATACAGGTGCTGGTCATAAAATTAGAATATCATGAAAAAGTAGATTGATTTCAGTAATTCCATTTAAAAAGTGAAACTTGTATATTATATTCATACATTACATACAAACTCATATATTTCAGATGTTTATTTTGTTTAATTTTGATGATTACAAATGACAACAAATGAAAATCTCAAATTCATCATATCAGAAAATTAGAATATTGTGAAAAGGTTCAAAATTGATGGCCCCTGGTGCCACACTCTAATCAGCTAATTAACTCAAACCACCTGCAAAAGCCTTTAAATGGTCTTTCAGTCTAGTTCTATAGGCTACACAATCATGGGGAAGACTGCTGACTTGACAGTTGTCCAAAAGACGACCATCGACACCTTGCACAAGGAGGGCAAGACACAAAAGGTCATCGCTAAAGAGGCTGGCTGTTCACAGAGCTCAGTGTCCAAGCACATTAATAGAGAGGCGAAGGGAAGGAAAAGATGTGGTCGAAAAAAGTGTACAAGCAAGAGAGATAACCGCACCCTGGAGAGGATTGTGAAACAAAACCCCTTCAAAAATGTGGGGGAGATTCACAAAGAGTGGACTGCAGCTTGAGTGAGTGCTTCAAGAACCACCACACACAGACGTATGAAAGACATGGGTTTCTGCTGTCGCATTCCTTGTGTCAAGCCACTCTTGAACCACAGACAGCGTCAGAAGCGTCTAAAGAGAAACAGGACTGGACTGCTGGTGAGTGGTCCAAAGTCATGTTCTCTGATGAAAGTAAATTTTGCATTTCCTTTGGAAATCAAGGTCCCAGAGTCTGGAGGAAAAGAAGAGAGGCACTTCATCCACGTTGCTTGAAGTCCAGTGTAAAGTTTCCACAGTCAGTGATGGTTTGGGGTGCCATGTCATCTGCTGGTGTTGGTCCATTGTGTTTTCTGAGGTCCAGGGTCAACGCAGCCACATACCAGGAAGTTTTAGAGCACTTCATGCTTCCTGCAGCTGACCAACTTTTTGGAGATGCAGATTTCATTTTCCAACAGGACTTGGCACCTGCACACAGTGCCAAAGCTACCAGTACCTGGTTGAAGGACCATGGTATCCCTGTTCTTAATTGGCCAGCAAACTCTCCTGACCTTAACCCCATAGAAAATCTATGGGGTATTGTGAAGAAGAAGATGCAATACACCAGACCCAACAATTCAGAAGAGCTAAAAGCCACTATTAGAGCAACCTGGGCTATCATAACACCTGAGCAGTGCCACAGACTGATCGACTCCATGCCACGCCGCATTGCTGCAGTAATACAGGCCAAAGGAGGCCCAACTAAATACTGAGTGCTGTACATGCTCATACTTTTCATGTTCATACTTTTCAGTTGGCCAACATTTCTATAAATCCTTTGTTTTTATTGGTCTTCAGTAATATTCTAATTTTCTGATATGATGAATTTGAGATTTTCATTTGTTGTCATTTGTAATCATCAAAATTAAACAAAATAAACATCTGAAATATATGAGTTTGTATGTAATGTATGAATATAATATACAAGTTTCACTTTTTAAATGGAATTACTGAAATCAATCTACTTTTTCATGATATTCTAATTTTATGACCAGCACCTGTATGTTCATGTTAACAAGGCAGTTTATAACGTAAAAATATATCACTGACATGTCATCAATTTCATTATAACTGTGTAACTTTCCTTCCTCAAATCTCTTCAATAAAACAGTGATATGTCTATAATAAATGAAATAGGATCTGGATAGATCACCAGCAGCTATCCAGATCCTTTTTCATTATAATTCATAATCATCATTTCAATTTATAATTCTTATTAATTCATTTAAAATTGTATCATGATATACTTTGTAATGTGGGCAACAGGGATGGGTGATGAGGCTCAAAAATCTATTATCAGATTTCCATTTATTAAAACTTCATATACAAAAGAATTGAATTAATTGATAAAAACCAATAAATTGCCCAGCCCTAGTGGTCCAACACTGTATCATCATCTAAAAAAAAAAAAAGATTCAGATTCTCCTTGAAGCCCAGTCGGCCTCAGCAGATGGCCTCTCACATTGAGCCTAGTTCTGCTGGAGGTTTCTTCCTGTTAAAAGGGAGTTTTTCCTCTCAACTGTCGCTACAAGCATGCTTAGTGTGAGGGATTGCATTCGAGTCAATGGGTCGATCCAATCAACTGGTTTTCCTTAGATAGAAAACTTTGAATCAATTTGACTTTATGATCTGGTGAACTGTAAAGTGCCTTGAGATGACGTGTGTTGTGAATTGGTGCTATATAAATAAACTGAATTGAACTGAATTCAGCATCATGTGTGCTAGGAAGTTTACTGGTCCTGGCCATGGGGGTGAACACAGGGAGGATCCATCACACTCACCCTATGATGGGGATGAAGTCTTAAGGAGAACTGACAGTTTCCTCCTTTGAACTCACTTTTATGCCAAAATGCTAGCAATACCCCATTATTCAGTAGCTCCAAGTTAGAAACATGTTCAGCTGTAATCTGGAACATGTGAAACACGCTGATGTACGTTGGAAATAAGTTTGTGATAAGTTACGCATAAGTTACTCATACGTTTTGGATAAGCTGGAAACCAAGACTTATGAGTAGGGTTGTCCAAAGTATTGATATTCGAAAAAGTATCTATACTGAAACGTTGTATCCGGATACAATACTCATTTTCAAAAGTATCGATACAGTGCTACCACCAGTGGCACCTAAACAGTCATTCATCTTATGAGCAGATTAGAGGAAAATGCACTTTCTGAACACTGTGTGATTGAATAATTCTGTGCACCTTTCAGTTTCAGACTTTTTTCTGTAAGATGTGCAGCTGCTGAGAATTATTTTAGTTTTTTAACCGGTTTGGCTAGTGTCATTGTTATGTGTGTAAAGCATAGCCAAGAAAGGAACACTTAATTTTAAATTTGTACGTTTTTTATCAAGCTTGCTTAATATTGTGCACAGCATACAACCTCAAAATATTGTTTATTGCATTTATCTATTTATTGTATTTTGTTTATTAATGAAAAAATTTCTGTTGAATTTTGGAGTCTTTGTTTTTATCCTTGTGGTATCGAAAATGACATCGAGTATCGAATATTTTCCTTAGTATCGGTATCCAGTTGAAAAGTTTAGTATCGTGACAACCCTACTTATGAGCAGTGTTGGGCACGTTACTTTGAAAAAGTAATTAGTTATAGTTACTAGTTACTTCTCCCAAAAAGTAACTGAGTTATTAACTGAGTTACTCCACAATAAAAGTAACTAGTTACTAGTAAAAGTAACTATTGCGTTACTTTTGCGTTTCTCGCCCCCGTAAACCTCACCACCCAGCCCCCACCTTCTCGCCGTGTGTTTCCATAGCCAGCTGAATAGAGTGGATGACAAAGACAAGAACCTGCATAGAGTTTAGCATTTATTGCAACTCAATGTAAATGACATCAGGGGGGAACGCCATGTGAAGTTTTTTAACTGGGCATTCAGATCTGGTGAGTATATGAAATGAATAACTGGGGATGTCTAATTCTGAAATCCTGTGTGTTTGGGTTTTTATAGATACTGCAACATCTATCTATCCATCTATCTATCTAGATGTATACTCTGTGTGTGACATAAAATATGGATCTCCATCCCTGCCACAAAGGCCATCAAATAATGTTTAAAATAAAAAATACAGTAGGTTGAAAAGTCAGAGCATCCATCCATCCATCCATCCATCCATCCATCCATCCATCCATCCATCCATCCATCCATCCATCCATCCATCCATCCATCCATCCATCCATCCATCCATCCATCCATCCATCCATCCATCCATCCATCCATCCATCCATCCATCCATCCATCCATCCATCCATCCATCCATCCATCCATCCATCCATCCAGATTTCTCCCTTTCATTAGATCGTTCACGCTCTCCATAGTTCTCCTGTGGCGCGAGCACAGGGCGACTGTTGCGCGCCTTTAGCGAGCATGCGCGTTTCCTGTCGCTTGCGCGGTGAATCGTGCCGCCTGCGCTGTGCGGAGATGCAGAGGAAAGCGTTATGTGGCGGGGAAACACAGCTCGACGTAACACCGGTATTTCCATGTGGAAAACGCTGTTTTGCTGCTGGATCCTCCTCACTCTCCATCTCGCTGTGTGTGCTGTACGTTAACACCCGCCAGCAGAAACACCCATCTACCCAACTGACAGACGGAATCTCACTATACATCAGCCATCTCATCCTCCACTCTCTCATGACAAGGCGCGCACCTCTGGACGACCTAAAAAATAATCTTTAATATCTCTTAAACAAAAGTAGCACAAACAATATTTTTTTTCTGCACAAATCTGCTCTAACGTTGCACTAACCATTCAGTCTATTTGCAGAGTTTTTTGACGTGGGTGGGGTGTCAGCTTCACGCAGCTGCGCACGAGTCCTATCATGAAAAAAGGTTCATTGTGCGACCTGAGTAACGTGCAGTAACGGGGTGTCTGCAATGGTAACTGCGTTATAGTTACAGTCAAAGTAATTAGTTAGATTACTCGTTACTAAAACAAGGTAACGTTACTTTCAACGCCGTTAGTCCCATCACTGCTTATGAGTAACTTAGACTTAACGTATCTCAAGATCAGATAACTTACCTGAAACTTGCTCCCCACGTATGAGCATATGCATACTTCAGCTTGCTCATGACTTATACAAACATACCGATAACTTATTAAACGTAAGCCCGCATTTTTGTCAGATTTTCCATACGCCATACAGCATACACTGTCTAAATGATCACGGTTTGACAGGGCTTAAGGGTCCTGATAAGCTGTTGCAATTGCTAATAATTTATTATAAAATTAGCCACCTCTAGATTCGTTACTGTCCATGTGGTCTGAATACCATAGATTATAGATTGGATTATAGATGGTTGGAATATATTAAAAAAGGAAAAATGTTCTTTATGTCTCTCCAAACAGTTAATTGTAGACACTGTTGTTATAGATGTTTCTTGATGGGTTTTCTCCTTCTCCTTTCTTAAGTCTCCATTGGAACCTTTCGTTTCCTGTACTCTGAAAATGTTATCGGGTGTGTCATGATTATTTTTACCCCCTAACTATGTACTTATCATACTTACGCATTTGGGTTGACTTAAAGCTGCTGGGACAGGAGGGGACAACACAGGAGGCCAGGATATGACTCAGACCATATATTATACTCCCACCATTCATTCAGCAGTTTTTTTGTTTTGTTTCATCTTTCTTTTTTTTATGAGATAAAACAGCGTTTTTCTCACTGGATTATCAGTCCAACAAGCAGAGTGTGGGCACGGGGACAATGGTGTGTTTAAGGGCAACAGAGCAAATTGGAGGCGGGTGCAATCAGCAGCACTCTTTGAGGATTTCAGAGATGGCTTGAAAAAAACCACTCATCCCTGAACTCATTTTCCTTTCCAAGGGAGTGATCCGAGTCACTTTGCTCCCTGTCTCTGTTTTTTTTTTCCTTTTCTTTAATGATTCAGATCCCATGCCTTTTTTTTTTTGTTCTTCGTAATTTACAGCGTTATTCCTAGCCAAGCATAACAGAAATGCTACATTAAAAGTTTTTCTTAATTCAAAACTTCCTCCAATATCAACTATGACTAAGGTGATACCCTATGGCATATTCTACAGCCATGCGTGATGATGTAATGTGGAAGACGGCGTATTACGCTTTGCGGTGCTTGGTTGATTCACTTTAAACCAAAAGGAAAAACGGCAAATTTGCATTTCGAACTTTTAAAAAGTTTGCTTAAAATTCTCATTTCCGTTGGCTGGAAACACAGCTCTTGTGACTGAGGCAGACCACACTTATGCTTTTTGCTCATCAACATGACAAGTTTTAGTATTTTTCAAAAACGTAGGTAATCACCTCCTTAGATCAGTTTAGTATACAAACTCTGTAAAAAGTAGATAAATCATTTCTTATAATCCATTTCATATGTATGTAGTGTTTACTCTGTGTGTTCTGGTCAAATAAGCATTAGTAAGTGTAATGAGTTGTCTTTTACTTTAGCAGCAGCTAAAGTATAACACCTTGAACCTCCTGGAATAATTTCAGCAGAAACTTGTGAGCCTGGGTATTAATGCAAACTTAACCGGGACAAATATTAATTAAATCAACTAAAAATCCTCAGAATAAGTTCTGTAACTTGACCCCAACCCTCCCTCTTTTGGACCCACTGAGCTGTATGATATTAGGTGGGTTGTGAGAAAATTACGATTGCCTGCTTAGAGCAGAGGATTGATCGTGACCGGTCATCTGATTTGTTCATTTTACTCTTTCCCATTAGGATCTGTGCGAGAACCGAGAGTTACATTCAGCCCTGAGTAGCATGGCCAATTCATTTTGCATATTGAGCTGTTTGTCATGAAGCCTGACATTGATGCAATGTACAACCAAATTGCGTACAACAAATTTGCTGCCAAATGCCCAAATGTGCTGAGGGGCTCTTGTTCTTTTAATGGCACCTAAAACCATCAGTTAAAGCTTTTCTCTAAAGCAGCAGTGAAAGATCGAGCTCCTCTGTTTTATTTGGCCTTCTCATTATCCTTTTCCCATTAGTGCTGAGTGATAAGGTAACATTTGGACAGATTCATTGGGTCAGCTCCTCTTTCACCCTGACTTCTCTGTTGTTGTTAGTATAGGTCTATATAAATATTCAACATCCTCCATCCACCCTGAGCAAATGGCTTGTTTTACCCCGCCTTTCCTTGTCTTTTTCCCATTTTGGTCTTCAGTGATGAGCAGAGCAATTCTGTTTTAAGATCCATCTCTCATTGGTCTTTAAAAGGGCTTATTATTTTGTAATGTTTTAGCAGTATTACAGTATCATTGGAAATATAAAGAGTTCTTATGTAAAAAACACAAAGGCTGTTTGAGCCAATATTATTTTAGATGTCATTAAGTTGAAATGCAACTCTAATCAAATGGTAATCTGGGAGGATTTTATTGACAGGCTGCAGGTGCTTTAACGATGATATGAACTTAAAATTTTTCTTAAAATTTCCTGAACACTGTGCTAAAATAAAATGAATATTTTCTCATCAACATGAGCTTAATATTGATTTTATTCGTTTCTCCAAATCTGTGAGCTCTAAAGACAAATGTGTCCAACATTTCTAGTAAAACTTGAGGTCAGGGTCACCTAGATCTTATAACCAGTCCAAGGGAAATAGATTTTTTTCTGGTTACATGGAATTGTAAAAGTTAATTGAATGAAGTCATGCAGAGATGAACTTTTTCAGTCAAATTTATGCTCCCAGTGTTATAATAATATTGTAATCAACCAAAAAAAAACAAAAAAAACCCCAAAACAACAAAAATGTGATCGGCCATTGAGGTCAAATATGACCCTCTCATAAAAAACTGACGGATCGCTTTTTTAATTAACTTTTTTCGATATTTCTTAAATATAAAATATTTTGCAATAAAATTGTTGAAACTGTTGTTTTACCATAGAAATATAATTGCTACGCATGGATGTAGAAATATTTAAATGAACAGAATTTAGGGGAAAAAATGAAAATGTTCCATTTAGGCAGTAACTGTTAATTGTCTCTTATGAGTAACACTTATAAACACAGTTTTGAATATATATATAAAAAAAATACAGTTGTTTAACTTCTATAAAATGGACTAACTGTTTTATTACTGGAAAGAGACCTTCTGCAGGATGTCATTCCATTCAGCTTTCCAGAGCTCAGGGTAATCCTTGAACCATTCCCTTGTCCATGTTTTCCTGAAGACAATATTTTATTGCAAACATAATTTATAATGAGTCGTCTCAACCAACTAAAATAATTATGATAAAACATTATTCAAAGAACCACATAAAAGAATAAACACCATCAGTTCAGAATTAACATTCAGCTTTTCCATCTTTATCTCCACTTCAGCTTCAAAGCCTGCTGGAATATAATTATGGAGTAATTAGTCTTGTCTAGTTTTTTATTTTTCTTAGTTTGAAAAAGTTCCCCATTATTTTGGGGCATTTAATTACATTAATGGAAAAGCCTTTGTAATTGCTTCTATTATTTTGTTCAATTTTACATAAAAAAAAATCAAACGTAATACAATTCTTCAATTTTTTGGTAGTCTTTTTTTTTTTTTTTTTTTTTTTTTTTTTTTTACCGTTTTAAAGGAAGTACCAATGAAAAAGCTTTACTCTGCAAATCATGTTCACTTATACACCCATGTTCAGTATATGAGCAAAGTAATTTGCACCAAGCAAAACATGTTTTTGATGCATAATATCACTAATAAATCCAACGCTTACAGTTGATCAAAAAAAATAAAAACCTGCAAATTTTTTGTCGAAATGTATTTGCTCAATTTGTTCAACTGCTCTGTTCATTTTTCATGTTTTGAAGCTCACTCTACGGTCTGGTTATCAATCCATTAATTTAAATAAAATAATGCCAAACTTTTTGATCAGAAATGTAGAACAGAACTAGAGAAAATCGGAACAGAATTGTTTAATCTTAATATATTTCAACACTGGATTTATTCTTTATTTATATTGTCGGCCCACAATCTTTTTTTTAATCATAAATTAAGTTGTTTATAATCAACTATATATTTAAATAAAGTGAAAACAAAAGCCTTCTTAACTTTTTCAACTAATTTTGAAATTAGAAAAATCCCATAGTCTATTATTTTTCTTCAAAAATATAACTCCACGACTTTTGGCATATAAAGTCCATGTTTATTGTCAGTTTGGTAAAGCAGACCAGAATTATGGAAATGTTACCAAGGCATGATTCACCATACTAGGCAATGAGAACCAGAGTGTGGTTACTCTGGAGTGGAGTTGTTGTTTTGCCTCTATATATCAGTATTCAACTTTTTTATAATGCTGAAAACAAAACAACATATTATGACAAAGGCAGCAACACTAGATGCATACCAAAATTGTCATATCACACAGTTTTGAGACTTGGTTTTCCCCAGAACTTTAATTTCTTTTTCATTATTCATGTAATTTTCACTAAGGTCATAATTCTTTGTTTCGCTTTGACTGCCTAATTATGTAATTAAAGAAACCAGTGAATACGTATATTGTAGCGAAATAACCAATCATTGGTCCTTGGAGGTCGCTATACATCCACCCCTCTATTGTAGAAAATTATGTGAAGCAAAAAGTAAATCTTTGGTATGCAAGTTTAAATATGACACATCTCATGTTTAATACTTAAAACAAATGTCTGAATATAGCCCCTGCTATTTGCCAGTTGTATTACCATTTGGTCCCCACACATTGCCATTTTGTGCCTTCGGCATTGACATTTGCTGACTCATTTTACTTGCCTTAAATTGAGCTGCACCCTTCGACTTTTTATCCCTTTCTCTAATTTGACATGTTGAGATGAAGCAAAAGTGAATGAAAGTATGAATGAACTTGAAGAAGGTAACAGGTTGGGAATTTTGCCGTTATCATGCTCATTAATGAGGGGTCTTCAGCTATGTCCATACAAGTAAAAAATAGCACAAAGGAAGTTCAACTTGCAAACTGAGAGACGTTGATACTAGGGATGCCATAATCTGGCATTGTAATGGCTCCTACATCTGCTGAATATGGGCCCATTTTAAAAAAGAAATGTTTTTCTATTGTCAAAGCACATATCAATCATGCTCATGGTGGTTTCAAACGGATGCATTGGTGTTAAGAAGCACCAATGCGTGAAAGTGCAAAATTTCCAGCACCCCTTGAACTTTTATTTGTCTTGCTTCTTTGTGTGAAAATTGGCCATGTGTATCTTTTATAAACAATTCTGTTTCTATAGCTGGTAAAAAAAGTTCTCACTCCTTTAATCTTTGTACTTGAATAATAACTATGTTCAGAACAGATTGAGGGTTTTATTTTTTAATTTATTGAATGCTTTGTTAATAAAATAACAGGAAAATGACCTCAAGCAAACAATGTCAAATAGGAAACAAATTGTTGTCCTGCCAATGGTCTAAACCAGAGGTCTTCAACAGGGGTCCGCAACCCCTAGGGGGTCCGCGGAGGTACTGCATGGGGGTCGCGAAAGTCTTGGTTGATTACTTTTTTTAATATTCCCTCCTGCAATTTTTTGCAGTAATTAAAATGTCTTTAAGTTCACATTAACATGAATTCAATAAACTGTAGTAAACAGATAAATGGAATAATCCCAGGGAGAAATTACTTTCGTTACATGACTCCATATGTAATAGAGTGACGACAGGACCAGTTTGATATAACACAATTTCATACAATATATATAATTAGGGGGTCCCCGCTCCATCTCCCAATCAGTTTGGGGGTCCTTGGCCTCGAAAACGTTGAAGACCCCTGGTCTAAACTGATTAATTGGTTGTACCCACTATATAGGAGTCAAATTCTGAATTACAGTAGGGGAAGTGGTCAAAAATGAACTGATAAGCATTTGGCTTTTAAATCTTGCCTGGTTAAAAAGTATCACTACCTATATGTTTTAATTGGAGGAGAACAAGGGGATTTGTTTATAGATATGGCCAGACTGACTTCATCCACACCAAGTTTCCAAGTTTATAAAGGTTGTCACACTTTCTCCATATGCAGTAAATAAAAAAAACGTTCTACATATGGGGAAAGAGGGAGAGGAGAGACGATGAGCAGAGAAATAGCTGTTCATTACTGCCAGTTCAGGAGAAGTGTTGGTTTAATGAAGACTGATAGTGCTTCTAGCTGTCAACACTAGAAGTCTATCTCTATATTAAGCAGTCCTACCATTAGGAACCTCTTCTCCATGTTAGGAGATTGATCTGGAGCATTTACTGACTTGGTCAACTCTCTAATTAGGCAGCAGTTTGACACAGAGTCCTTTTTTCCATCCGCTCTCCCACTACGATCAGCCTGACCTCGTCTTTTTAGACAGGATAGGAGAAAACCTTCTTTATCTGCTGCAAAAAAAAACAAAACCCTGAGGTATCCAGAAAAGCTTCAAATAGCCCTTCTGACTATTCAGTAAGAATAAGATGGATCCTATTTCCCCTCTGCAAGGAAGTACAGGATTAAAAAATACTTCCAGAGGCTCATTACCTTTCATCTGAATGCTAGATGTTTTTTTCATATCATCTAGGAATGTAAAAATATAATTCAAATTACCAGTCTGTTTTTTATTCTATGTAGAGCAAGATTGTTTCAGGCAATAGATCAACATTTCTTTGTGTGATTAAAGGTCAGGTTTCAGTCGCTGATGGCAATGAATGAAAATATACCATATTGCTGTGCAGGGACCTTGTCCTAAAGGAAAATTTAAAGGTGAAAAAGACTTCCCAGTCATTTTGGGCATATAAAACAAATAGTCATTGCTATTCAGAGTAAAGTTATTCGTATTATTTTGGTTTCAGTGTGCTGACTGCATTTTGACTTCCAGCACAACTGGTGAGAAGCAGAGGAAGTAAAAAATAAGGCGGAGGTTGGAATTGGGTCAGGTAACATTGCAAAAATAAATCTAGATGTTTCTTTTTAAACATATATTATGATTTTATCACAGCATTTGCTTTTATTATGTTTGTCAAAATGTCTTACTTGTATACTCTCAAGATGGAAATGACTCCCAGACTGTTTAGCCACAAAAGATCATTTTAACCCAAACAGATAACGCCTCTACAGCTCACTTCTGCTACTTTTAACTTATCTGATTAAAGAGGATAATAAAATGAATATGTCTGCACACGTGCAGAGATAAACAATGGAGCAAGTTTGCCTCATAGACAGTATCTGTCTATACTTTTGCACTTTGGTAACAGGTTCTAATCTGTTTTAATCTCCTCTCCCACCACTCACTGAAATTAAACACATTTATGCATAAATGTGCATTAATGTGTTGCTATGCAAAAGAATATTTCAAAAGGATATAACTTCATCCCTTCACTAATTTCAAACTTTAACTAATCCTCAACTTAAACAAGCTTGATATGATTAGGGTTTAAATCTTAAATCTCCTTAGGGTGGATCAATAATTTTTATTTGAAATATAACTTAATTACCTGTTTGGTGAAGCCTTTAGATGATAATTAAAAGGGTGATTAAGGTACTGACGGGGTCAGCAACAACATTATTGAAAACTTTATTGTTTAAGACAGTATCACTTTGAACCAAAAAGCTCTAAAATATGGCAGCACTTCCCAAACACTGTTGCAGCAGCACCACGAACCTGTGCTGATGATATAAAGCCGGAAAGATTCATGTTATTTCCTAATTTTAACAAGTCTGTGTGATTCTCAATGTAATCTGCTGCTGCTGCTGGCCCTCTGCTTCATTGTTACAATTGTTGTGCACACAGAGAGGGTTAAATATTGGTCATTTCAGCTGTGCTTGGCTCTCTATCGTATCAAATCAGCCTTCTGCTCAATGGATACCCTCATGTTTTCAGAGCACTCGGTAAACGTGAGAGATGGTTATTTGTGAAGCCACTAGATAAACGTTCATAAATTATCAGACCACCCTTTCTGCTGATCTTATTCAGCTTGTCTAGACCTCTAAATGCATTGCATTGCCGACATGTAACTGGCTGACTCGGCATTTGTACAAACAATCAATAGGGCTCCACTTTCCCCCATTGTTTTTTGCAGGTTTAGTATTATTTTTTATATTTATGCTGTTTTAGAATCTGTTCAAGTGATGAGTTTTAGGCACAATTTATTCTTGATATATTCTTATATTCTATTGATATATTTAAATTAACCTTAATGATCAAACAGGATTAGCTTTGTTTGTTTGTTACGAAATAACCAGACATTTCCATCTTATGAGCTTTTAGCTAATACCGTCTTGCCTCTTTCTCTCCTCCTGATAAAGGGATAGTCATCCATCCAGATGATCAGCTTTCTCTTTCAGGATGTTGAAGGGTTATGGTTTTTTTTCTCTTTCCTACATTCTCATCCTCCACCCTTTAATTTTCCTTTCCGGCCTCTGGTTTGCTCTTACGCCTCTCAGCTTTCTCCTTCTTCCTGTCCTGTCTATTTTTTGACCTATTATTCTTGCTGCCTCCCAAATGTTTGCACTCTTTCCACCTCTTGAAGCAATACAGAACATAAATGAATCGGTACCGTTTGATCCCTGAAACATCTCCCGGCACTTGTACCCTTGAAGATCAGACAGTCTTGCATAAAACATTTTAATATTTTATCATCTGACAAGGTTATCTAGGAATTATATGTTTATTTGACATGTTTTATATCTCTTTGAAGTTTTTAACTTTTCTGGATATTTCTTTTTGAACTGTATCTGACTAGTTTTTTTTTTTTAGTTTTCTTTAGATTTTTAGATTAATATAGATAATTCAACAATTATAATGATTCAAATTCTGGCCTCCTTAAAGTAATAGAAGTTTGAGTATAGATTATTGTAAAAATCACGAGCTGTATTCCACTAAACACATTCCTTTTCTATGGTATCAAACTTGATCTGGAAAATTAGGATGGACTTTTTTCTCTGTAATGCTATTACTTGCATCATTCTCACAGCTTTACTGATGACCAGATGTGGGTAGAGTACCCAAAATCTGTACTCGACTAAGAGTGGCAGTACTTGAGTTTTTTTTTTTTTTAACTGAAGTTAAAGTAAAAAATGTATTTAGCTATATATTGTGATATTCGGATGCCCGATATAATATCGATCTTCAGTTCCCAGTATCAATAAAAAAAAAAAAAAAATCAAATTTTTTTTTTTACCTAAAACAATGAGGGAAAATGTGGCGCAGCGCTATATCTCTAGTCGAGGCAGTCACAATAGGAAACGTAGACTCACTCAAACCCCAAACAAGATGAATACCAAAATAATAACTAAATGATCAATATCTGCAGATGAACATATGCAGTACTTGCTTTTTTATCTATTCATTTAATTTTGATAGCTGGGAAAAATATTGTAATAGATATGCAATAGTGATATTGCAATATTGTGATATTGTATTGTCACCCAAGTATCGTGGCACGTATCGTATCGCAATACCCATGGCAATACTCACCCCTGGTTATACCTTGGACCTACTCTTGTATGACTACTTTCCAAAAGAGACACAATAAACCCTCAAGTCCGTTGACGCATGCAAATATAGCAGATACATAATACTACTACAGTAGCTTGTTGGTATGTCAGTTCTAATTAACATTGCAGAAAGGCTTAACTGTCTTTTAAGAGTTTGAAATCGTAAAGAGGGCATCTTGTTTCTTCCACTCTATGCGTATGTACTCTTTTCTATAGGTTTAACACATAACATCCCAAAAATGCATCAAAGCTTGCAGTCTTAGTCTGACAAAATACTGCAGGGGTAAAAATACATTTGCAAGGCACTCAGTGTATGTTGAATTGATTTTAATCTCCATTACAAGTCTAACTCTTGCAGTGCAGAACCCTTCTGCGGGGTGCTGAAGATATGCATAACCTGTGAACAGGAAGGTCTTACCTGACATCCACCAGCTTGGCTCTCTTTTTCCTTTAATCCTTCATATCTAATCGCCTAGTAGAAAAAAAAAAATACAACAGCTACGTGTTATTGATTCCTCTTTATGTTAACTTTTACTACAGCCTTGTGGAGTGTTTGGACATCTGTAAAACTTCTGTAAAGCTTTTTTTTTTTGACATAATCTTGTACAATGACGAAGCAAAATATGCTGAAATGCTCTTTTGCTTCTTCTCCTTTTCTAATGCAGGAAATGATCCTTGGCTATATCTTCATCCTTCATTTAGCAAGCTCTCTGCTTTCAGAAATGTTTTGGATAATGCTACCCTTGTCTAGGCTTTTATCTGGTAATAATTGCTTTCATCTCAGTTGAGATGAGTGACTTAGATACATCTGATCTGATGCACATCTCTTTTCGTTTTTCTCCTTTAAGGTTTCTTTTTATATAACAAGTTTTTAAAATCACACTAATGTTACACACATTATTTATTTGTATGATGCAGGTGGCTGAAAATCACCAGTGTTATACCAAAGAACATCAAGTTCAACCTACAATCATGAATAAATGCCCCCAGGGGTTCAAAGGCATTGGCTCTATTTTGCCTTAGGAGGTATTAACACAGTGAGTCTGTGTGTTAGCGTAGTAGGGACCACAGCTATTGCCACAAATTCAATTTAGCTTAAGTGTTTAATGTCAATTCATAAAAGATGCTGTCAAGGCACTTTAAAACATTAATTGAATTTCAATCATATAGACAGATTAAAAATCAATTCCATACATTTCAATTTGATCCAGGTTATCAAACAGTAGAAGAAGGTTCAGTTTATCTTTTAAACTGGTAAAAAGTTTTCTATCTAAAGTAACCACATGGACTGCAAGGTGTTACCTCTGCAGCAATCATACTTCCAGCTTGTAACTACAGTGGAAAGTGTCTGTTGACTTTGCAGCAATCCCTCAACATGCATATAGATGCAGCTGAAAGAAAACTGGCCTTTAAAGTAGGAAAGGTGAATGACTATTTATTAAAAGATTCCCCTACTGAATGTTAACAGTAGGTTTAAGCTGGAGAAGATTCATTACTACAGTTTATCAAAACCTCCTGCTGAGAATATTTTGACCTTGAATTTGTTAAATAATGAGGACAGAGAGGGAGGCACTCTCACTCTCTGTGCTCTGTACCTACTTGTATAGGTTTTTGTATTTTGTCAGAATCCATATCCCTTCTGAGTTTCCAATTATAGGATTGCAACATATAATTTTAGAGATGTTCTATGATAAACAAGAAAATGTTTTTGTTGCTCTCACTGCCTGGTAAAACAGGCTGTTTTGGGATTCTCACTGATTGTTCTTGACACAGTGACTGGGCAGGACGTTTGTCTGGCAGCGTGTCTTAGAACGGTTGCGCAATTGGTCAGTATTTTTATAGGTGTTAAGTAGGAAATGCAGATTTAAGATTTTCCCCTTTTGTTTTCAGGTGGGAAATGCCCCCCTTATTTTAGGTGCTGAAGTCTTTATAGTGATTGGTTATGTCATGGATAGTTGTGATGGTTGGCTTGCCACAGTAGTTAGAAAATATGACTTCCCCTCCTCATCAATTGGAAAAATGCCTTTGTGCTGCTTTTGTGTTTTTAATTTGCGGTAGTGTCTTGAGATATAGTCTTTAGATGAGTTTGGGAACTGAGGCTCTTGCCAAGTGTGGGTACGCTGAGGGAAGTCAAACATGTCCTTTCCACCAACAGAGCAAGAACAATTCTGGTTTTCTGTGGAGTATGCAACAAGGTTTATGATCCTCATTTAAAGAGATTACTATTATACCTATTATACCCTAATTAGCAGACAGGGTTCAGTTTCTTCTGGAAAAGTCGAAGAATCTTGAAGAAAGGCTTTTATCCCACCATTTCCTTTTGCAGAAACTGGAGAAAAGTCCTGGTAATTGATCATATTTTGGAGAACTGGAATAGTTCCATTAAAATGTCAACTCACTATTGCTGCCAGGCTACATAAGTAAAAATCTGTATGACAATTCTCACAATGACACAAATGAATAATTTATTTAAGTGTATATAATACAAATCTAGATGAATGAACAACTATTGGTCACAAAACTTGAAAAGTAACTACCATGTTGAAACACTGCATTTACACATACAGAACAGCAGCAATAAAGCAGCAAAGTACAGTTTAGTAGTAAAGCTCATTCTTGCCTCGTAGCATTTGGAAACAGAGTGCAAGTTTTGAAGCCTTTGCCACACTAAGACGATTCCTCAACTTGTTCCTCAATGTGTTACTAATAGCCTTTAAATGGTAGGAAAACGCCTTCTTGGATACTCAGATTACACCAGCTGGCTTTCTTTTTCTTCAATTTCTTCTTCTAGTCATGCCCCCAAAGCAGCATAGTTTATAGATATTTAATCACACATCAAGGTTATTGCTGGATTTGGGCCTGCTTAAGGCAAAATATTCACCAAAAGAAACAAAAGTTTTCAGTAAATTTGACCTTTTCAGTTTCTTCCAGAAAAACTGGCTACTTCCGGCCGGAATAATGGCATGGAAAAATCCTGGAGAAAAGAAAAAAAGGCTTTGTTAGTAAAAGGATTTTGTAAAGTATTAATTTAGTCAGAATTAGGGCAGAAAAAATTTGCGATTCATTGATATTTAAAATAATTGTAAACTGATTTAGTAATTGATCAGTCGGTAACTGGAGTTTACAGACTCTAAAACATGCCTTAAGCTGACAGAGGAACCCACCCTTAGAAGCAATTATACCCCCCAAAAAAGTAAACATTTTGCATTTTAGAGAATACTATTTCCAGTCAGAAGAAACAAGATACAAAAATTAAAAGATTTGTTTAAACCTAAACTTGCCATCTCTAGCAGTAATTTGGCAGAACTGTAATAGTATTGTCAGCCTAATGTTGTTGTTCTAAAGATAAATATCATGATTCACATCATGAAAGTCCCCCCCCCCCCAACCTTTGCCAAGATTACTTAACAACATTACATTGTTCAAAGAAGTCTCCAACCTCCCTTTACAATGAATTACTACAATTCTGGTGTTTATTATGTCAGCAAGAAAAGCTTAGATCAAACTTTGCAAACAACGTAGCTTTCATTTACTCATAATTAGATGTTTCTTTTAGAAATTGACTGCTGCTTCGATATCAGTTTAACTTTGTTAAAGAGGGCAGATTCTTTATGCACCACAGCCCAAATGGCCACAATATATCCTTGGCTTGTTTGATCAATACTAATAAGTCTTCCCTATACATGCTGTTGCTGTGGGGAAAGATTTAGTCACAGGACTAATTATTTCCAAACAAAACAAATTGCCAAATTTATAATTACAACAACTTGGAGATCTGTTTAATTATTCATCATTGGTCACGTCTGCGTGTACTATCTGATGCATATCTGATGCAGAGAACTGCTGACTCTGTTCTTGATCTAATGGACAGGTTTTAGTAAATTTTAAATCTGACCCTCAGTAGAGGCACACGTTGTCCCGACATCACACAGAGTCTAAATCAGCACCATTCCCCAAGCTCTATCACTGGGCTAATGGTTTGTGGCACTCCTGCCTGCTTCAGTCGCTCCTCAATCACCAAGTTGTGCAAGTGGCCCTGCAGGTGGCTGGAAATGAGGGCAGCAGTTGATTAGATCAGAGGATAGCAATATAATAGGCACCTGGCTGTTCTGGATAAGAATCATGGCTCAGATACACCTGCAGAACCACAGATCAGTTTGACTGCTGCTAAAGTGTCCTGCAGGTAGTTAAGGTCAGCTTTTTATTGAAATATTTCCATACTTTATTCATAATTTCATCCACATTAAAAGGCTATATTGAGTCCAAGTTGTGTTTTTTCCTAATAAGACAAAATATTTTTTATCATAAGAGTCCAAACATACTTAAATATACTTTTCATGTTCTGAACAGCAGACCCCCCCAAATACTGTTTGGCGACAGAGCTGGAGTATTCTGGTGAACGCTTTCTGAAGCTGCCATGCTGTTCGTAGACATCAAGAAGATCCAATTGTTCAACTGTAGTGTCAACAACTCTAAAGACGGTTTAGGAGCGTAATGCTTCAAAACATGTAATGTAAAACGTCTTAAAGCCCCTTTAGATGTATACATCATAGACTTTGTATGTAAACCAGGTGCCCTTAACATGAAAATCAACTCTATTATAAAATATTACCACTAACCATGTTTTTCGTTAAAATGTTAGTTAATGAAGTTATTCCCCGTGTGCAAGGAATTAATATTTTTACTTCATAATCATAGGCCTATATGTAAGCTCAAGTAGAAGCTGTATGGTGGAGTTGGTGATAGAGGAATTCCCAGAAGCCCCCAAACATCCAACTCATGAGCTCTCCTCTTGCTGATCTGTCAGCATACATCTGTGGAAGATTAAAAAAAAAAATCTGTAGGTATGTTTAAACATGGATATATAAACTGGGAAACATTCTGCTAAACTAGGTTCACATGAAAAGCCATTTTAAGGAGAAAGCATGTTTTTCATTTATCCAAGGAAAATTGAAAGGCCTCTATCAGATCAATAAATCGTTTTCTTTAAACTGAGGGGAAACAGTTTATGATTATCACCTACATTAATATAAATGGTCAAAACCTTTATGCAAAATCTATTACATTTTTAGTTTGGCCTCAGACACTTTCTATTCACTTTTAAACTACTAAACATACTTTTAAAAAGTATGTTATTGATAATTTTTGTAGTGTTTTTGCAAGACAAAACATTATTTACAGCCTTCAAAGAACAGCTGGATTTATACAATGAAAGAACTAACCACACTGGACCTAATTATGAGGGAGACTACTGATGGCAGTCATTGCTGGTTATGTAAGGTTAAGTTAGGGCTGTAAAGTGGGCTAAATATAGATGCCCAGATTTTGATATGAATGCCATGCACACGTTTCTTTCCAGTACTAACACAGACAATGTAAAAAACAAAACAAAAACACTTATCTTTTTTATTGTTATACCTCAAAATGTTACAAATCTTAAAGGGTACATTATCTATAAACGTTAATAGCTTTGCTATGCACTGGATACTCAAGAGTATCCATGCTATATGTAGGGGATTTCCTCCTACACAAGTACTGCCAGTTTCTTGTATTACATCTTTGAAGATCAGCTTAATGTCGCCCAAGTTGAAAATTGGGTACATCATCTTGTAATTTTTTATTTTTTACTACTCCTTATACTGTCATAAACTTGGTTGCCGTAGCCGGATAGTAATCATAGATAGTAGTTTATATTTGCCATTTATACAGATGAATTACTGAAATATTTTCACGTTTTATGAAGACTACAAATTAAAGAGGAAATTGTGTAAAGAGTACATGCTTCACCTGTTTCAGACCCCCTCAAGGTGAAGGATCCTAATTAGAAATGTCTGAGAATGAGTTTTGAGTGCTTCTCAGATCTCTGATTTTAATTGGACTGGTGCTTTAGAGGTCTCTCTTTCCCTTCTCTATCACAAATTTGCAGGAGCATTACTGCATTTACAGAGATTTGAAATTAATACAGCTTGGTATCACATCCTTAATCAGATCCTTAACCACCTATGTATTGTGTGTGCTAATTGATGCGGCTATTATGAATTGTTTTATTATTTACAATAAGACTAGTACACCTCAGTAATAGGATTTGTTCTTTAAATAAACCGATGGAAAAGGCAATTTGGAACAATAACCTCGCTGCATTTAAACATAGAAGACCCTCTATGTACTGTGGGAGCACGAGAAGTGGTCAAACTTGCTAAGTGATTGCTTTCCGGTAGAAGACAGGAAGCAGAATTGATTTCTCAGTTCCGATTATATTTACAGAAGAAGTTTCAGGAGGGATTGTGAGGGCTTTTAAGTCATTATAGGAATAGGTTTTTTCATGTTTATCTCCAAGCCCTGCTTGGTGGATACGATCACACCCCTTTAAACGTTCCACCCTGCAGTGTTCAGTGGGTTTGGTCCTTCTGGCGGTTACTTAACTCATGTCACTTAGTCAGAAGCAGCAGCACTGTTCTGACTCAGATTGCTCTCTTCCAGCATCCCGCTTGTTTGAGGAAAACTTGATATAAAGGGGTGTGTTTGTTTCTACTGAGTATTTGCTGTGCATTACATTTAAAAATATCAGTGATCCAAGCACAGTTCTTTAACATTCTGGAGAAAGTTTTATGAACTTTAGAAGGAAAATCATTATAAGGTATTTTTAGAAGAACTGAGCTGTCCTCTATAAATCCAAAGAAATTGATTTGCTGTAGAGGAAGAATTGTGCAGGGACCGTAGTGTTGACAGGAGGTGAGTTTTGGCCTGATTGGATGGTGACGTCTCTCTCCCTCTGCTTCGATGGACCTGCTGTGAACTGAGTCAGCCTGGACACACTGGCCTCAGCAGGACTGCTGTCACCAGGGAAATGACTATCTACTCTAACTCTGCTGTAATTTGTAATGGGAATTTAAATGACTGTCCTTTATTTGTTTCAGGGTGACCCTTACTCCAGGTCAGTTGTCAGAACTGGTTTGATTTTGTTAGGTTCAGGAAGGTTAGTTAGGAGCACGGTGTTGAACAAGGATAGAGGACCTGACCCACGTATGAAGTTCCTCAGTTGGAAAAAAAGACCAATAATAGACCAAGAAAAAAAGTTTAAAATGTTAGTTTACTGTTTGTTTTTTCACTGTAACCTTAGAGGTTGTTGTTTGTCAGCCCCTTTAGATGAAATATTTTTCAATATTTTGAAATAGGCACTTGAAACCAGATGATTACATGCACTCTATAATCATAACCTTGAATCAGCTTGAGCATCTACTGTTTTATGTCAGCCAATAAACCAAAAGTATTTCTGTTTGCCGAATCCCCAAATATTGACAAGATTTTGAATATCTATTTCAAAGACACATGTGTAGTTACAGTTTCATTGTATTTGGTTGAATTGCATTTAAAATGTTTAAGATGAACAAAACGCTTTCTTCTACAACCTCTTTGCTCACAGACATCTGACTAGATCAGTACTCTTTGAAGGCCACTACAAAGGGTTGACTTTCTTATCTGTAAGCCTCTTTGTTAACTTGGGATCATTTGATTAATTGTCTAAATAAAAAAAGAAAAACTTAGCTTCCTGTATCAAGTCTTAAGGTGTTACTTCAGTATTTCCATGTCATGCTTTATTTTCTCATAATACCATCAGTTTTGGGAAGTGTGCCACTACCTCATGTCTCACAATATTCCCACAGCATGATGATGCCATCTTTGTACTTCACAGTTTGAACTCTGTCATTGGGTTCGCAAGTATTTCTCTTAATCATCCAAATGTGACAACTGTCATTGTGGCCAAACACGAGAGTTTTAATATTATCCGAGTACAAAGCAATGATTGTATACACAAACTGTCATCAGGGTTTTTATTCTGCTTCTTAGGCAGTAGCTCTCCACTTCAAGTGGCCTTTCAGTCCATGGCACTACAGGGCTTATTTCACCGTGAATAGCAACACGCTGAAAAGCTTAAGCCAGCATCTTTACAATGTCTTCTGCTTTTCCTATCTTTAATTGTTTCATACAAATGTTTTACAGCAAAACACCTCCTAACTGAACAGTACATTGGCCAATTATTCCTTTGGTGATTATACTCAAATATAATTGTATGAACAGCTGAATTTAGCACCCAGTAACTTGTCACAGGAAGACCTATGTTTTCTTAGCATGAGCCAAGCAAACATTTACTAAAAGTAGATACTGAAAAGCAATATATTGCACAATATATTGCGTTTTTTGAATTACTGTTGTGAATTTAGCCTTTTCTTCATTGGGAGTGTGTCTAAACTCTCGAGAACATCTGTATATATGTTCATCTTGTTAAAAAACAAAACAATTTTATGATTGCCGGTCCAAAGTGGAAGAGGTGGTCAAGGTGAAGGAGAGGAGCAAGGGGTGTGCAAAGTGCAAGGTCAGCATAAACCAGGTAAGAAAACAAACAGAATAGTGGCAGGTCAAACTGGCAAAGAAAAACCCTCCATTCAGTAGATAATTTAGCATGTTGAATGCTTTCCAGAATCACCCATACACTTAACATATCAGTGGACTTCTGTCTAAACAAGACGTCTTTACTACAGTTTCCAAATCATCTGCATACTTTACTACTTGGTTCATTTCTTCTTCTTCTTTTTTTTTTTAAACAGTGTCCTGTCTGGCAATGTGGCAATAAGAATAATTGTCTTGATGCCAAAAAGAGCCCAACAGATTTTACTTTCACAAGTGTAGCAGTATGGCAATTGCCATATTGCTCCACTTTTTTTATGCATATAAATTGCTTTATTATAATTATGCAGGGAGTTTTACAGTTTATATGGACACTGCAATGTAAATAGAGCAGAAAAACAGAAGAAGAAAGGGGGGGAAAAAAGAGAAAAGATGAAAGAAAGAAGAGATAGAAAGGAGATAATGACAAAACATTTTCAGTCTGCTTCATCACCTGTAACGAGATAAAAAAAGAACAGCACAACCAAAAGACATGGTACGAGACATACAATAAAGCAACACCTTGAAACTATCGCTAAAGTAATATTATTAAGTCTGACATGTACTCTGTGTTACCTGAAGATATGAATGTGGGCTTTCTGTTTGGAAGTGAATCTCTAAGTACCTGGAGCCAAGCACCTGTAATCAGGGATGCACGATATTGGGATTTTGGCCGATATCCGATATGCCGATATTTTAAAACTCATGTAGTCGATAACCGATATCGATACTGATGTTAAAGCTGGACAAAAATACGTAGTCATTGAAAATCGCAGTTTTGTTATCCGTTGCTGACACTTTGAAAAATTATATATTCAAATATAGTTTCATATGCTGATATCAAATAGATTTTTAAAAACGCGGTATCAATCTATCTTACTTTCAAAATCTCATTTTCATCGTTCTGCTACAAAATCTCGTGACATTTTGCAAATTCTTGTGAGATTTTGTTAGTAAAATAGATCGATACCACGTCAATATATCAACATATAAAAATGTGGCAAAATTTCGTGAATTTTCGGGGGATTTCGTAGCATAACGATGACATATAGCAATATTTCACTGGTAAAAGAGATTGATATGGTGTTTTTAAATGGCAATATATCAGCTTATGAAGATATTGTGATATTTTAATGTATCAATATTTTCTCCCTCGTCTTTAGAAGTTCTTAAGTCTGTAAAAAATAAGTTTTTGCGGAAGAAGAAGTAGTATTTTATTTATTTTTTTAGACTTTATAAAACTCAGAAGCTGATCAAATATCGGGTTAAATGTTGGTGGGGTGGTCGATGTCCGATATTCAGTTTTAAGGCCGATACAGGCCGATACCGATAGGGGGCCGATTATATCATGCATCCCTACCTGTAATTGTTTGTGAGGGTGAACTACTTGGTTAATTTCAATATACAAGAAGGAGAGGAACAGGGAGATGAGTCAGAGCAGAGCAGGGAAAGAGAAAAAGAGCAGCAGCATACCAGCCACCACTACACCATCAAAATTTACTTTTTAATTTAAAATTTGATTGTCCAGTATTTGGTAAAAAACTGAGATACGCATTGGTGAAAACAGTGAAGTTTATCATGCCTGGCCAGACAGCTCTCTGGATGCCCAGTACCCGTTAACTTCTGATCCTAGAATAGCCCCTGAACACACCTTTTCCTAGCATGTACCTTTAGTCACATTATTCCCAGACTTTTTTAGTTGTACCATAATCTTTGGCCAGGGCGATTTTTTTGAGTTTATTTTTTCCAAGACCATTTTGTTTTAGCATGGTTGAAAAGCAATGTCTAAGCTTCATTTGTTCATTTTCGCTGTACTGTTACTTCTTTTTACTTTGGTGAGTTTCAAGTTATTTCTCTGACCATTGTGGGTTTTTCTTTGATTAAACGAGAGGGACTAACAGTTTTGTCGTTGCGTTTAGTGGCTGAACAGCCATCAGACTATTTTCCTTGTAAAGATCAATGCATAAAACAAAGTTTATATTAGCTTTTTGTGTGGTTATATACTTTTATTTTAACTTATATATGGTTCTACTAACATCCTATTTAATAGCCTTTCTGAGTGGAAGAAGTAATGAAATATTTTAGTGTGTGGCAGCGAGGCTGCTACTAGCCAACAGAAGCTTTCAGTACCGGTAATCTTTTAGATGCAGTTAGCATGGTGTACTAATATGGTTTGTGCAAATGTAGTCACTAATTAGATTTTCTCTGGGAAGATGGATTTGTGTGCACTTATTGTTTTCTTTCTATTCTGTTGGATCAGTTGTGCATCATGTTGGTCTTCAAATACATCCGCTGAAAAAAAAACTGCCCTGATTCAATCTGATTAGATAGAATTTGGAAATATTTCCTCAATATTTCAGTCTCTAACCACATTTTGTTGACTGAGATGACAGAAACCTTTTATCTCGATCCTATTTATGATGGCCTCTATTGTGATTTCTTGGCTTAAAATTTTTCTGATACATTAACATACTCGCTTATTTTGTAGGGTACCAATTTCTAACCAATAGACGTGATGTTGAAAATGTTGTTTAGAATCAGTCTTATTGATTTATTTGTCTGTGTTTCCTCTGAGCTTTTCCACTCAAAAAGCTCTGTGCTCGGATGATGTTGGCTGGTGATTGAGGGGACAGAGGTTGACTTTGCTCATTTCCTGTGTGATAACGTTGGCTCTCTCGGTCATCCAAGCCAACATTTACTCTAGCTTTCTGCCCACATTTATTTAGCTTGAAAAACCTGAAAGCATCCACTAAACACATTTTTTCTTTGATTGAATTGCCTTAATTAGCCGTACATTAAAAGCCACATGAGGGCCATTGACTTTGGCTCCTGTGATGATTCAAATCAAAGCACCGTCAAACTAAATCCAATAGTTGTTAGTAGATAATTGCATTTTTAAGTATGCAATTTCTGTTTTTATACTTCATTCATCCATTATATTTGTCATATTTTAATTTGTGTGGTTTATGTTTGAATAATTAGAAGCCAGCTTATGGCATTTATTTTTTTTCTTGTATAATGGTATCCGTGTATCTGTGACAGCCAGAGAGGCTCACCTTGCCTCCATCAGCTTTACGATCTGGATTTAATCGCATCCTGAATGCATGTGATACTTTGAAAAGGTCGCCTGTTCTCTGTTAGTGACATGATGATAAATGGCACCAGAGCTGGTACAAAGCACACCTTTAAATTGAGTTTGTTTCCTATTTGATTTCATACAATGGAGGTATTTTACAGTGGTGTAACATAAAAGAATCCTCTGTCGGCCCTCATTAGAAGCATAAGCCTTCACATTGCTTGTTTTGTCTCATGTATGTGCATTCCATAAAAGGTTTTTACTGGCCCATCCAGGACTGATTGATAATATTGTGACCTGGGTAAACAACCATTTGTGTTTGAAGCAAAACGATGAAGCCTAATCACCTATTATTGGTAATCTTGAGGTTAAAAGTAAGGCATGTAAGAATGTTTTAGTCACTTCTGCAGTTTAGTTCAGAAGATATTCAGGCTCCTGATATTTATCACATCAGACTGGATTTCTCAAAGACTACACCTATAGCCATCTGTTTTCATTTAAGCCTGGGTCACACCGGTTGCGTCTGACTTTTTAAGCTCCGATCCAATGTTTTTCTGATGTCAAACTGACTGCAGTGTGTATAGAGAGGCTTCTCCATAGGGTGTTATATCTGTCTCTGTGCACCACAAATTGAAACAATGTCCCGCATTTGACTGGGACAGATTCGTAACAGTAAAAAAAAAAAACAGGTTTGCTACAAAACAAAGCCTCAATTCATGACCAGCCTGCACAGAATAGATAGAGGATTTTGATATATATAATAAGAACCAGTTTTAATGAAAAGGGAAAAAAAATGTAATAAAGGTTGTGGGACTAGTCACATAGGATGAATACTGGGTTATTCATTGCAGGGTTCCTGCGGGTCCTTAAAAAGTCTTAAAAGGCATTGAATTCTTCAAAATAAAACTAAGGCCTTAATTGGTATTTAAATGTCTTAAACCAGTCTTTCGTAGGTCTTAATTTTTAAAACTTCATAAAAAGGATTATTTTTATTATGATTTATTTTTGTAATCTAAATAAAACATTAAAATTTACCTTTTTTTTTTTCAAAAATAAAAAAAATGGCTCGCCATTATTGGTTCCGTCCCGATAGCGAAACCAATAAAAGCAATGTTCCAGCCGGGACATTTGGGAGATGCTGCAAAAAAGACTTAGCACTGGTTATGTTGTGGCTTTAAAACTGATTTGTTTTGTTCCCTGCTAAAACAAAGTTTGTGAATTCAGTTAAATAATTGTTAAAATATATCTGTCATCTGTGTGTTTCTAGCTTTCTTCCTGTATGGGAAGCTTTTCAAAATTTGAAACATTAGTGCAGTGGTTTATGTTATAATAAACCTTTGGGTTAAGTTGTCGTAAGCAGGCTTTTCTTGTGTTTCTTGTGAATTTGGTCCTAAATTTTTATTTCAAGTGGCATTAAAAAGTCTTAAAAAGTCTTGAATTTAACTTGCCTTATGCTGTAGGAACCCTGTCATTAGAGAGGTGTCATCCTGAACTCTTATTATGAGTGAAGTATTCTGTTTTTTAAAATCTTTCTTTGGTTGTTTATGCTTCCTGCTATATATAGAATAGATAAGAATAGAAAATTCCTATTATTGTCTCACAATAGTGAAATTTTTGTGTTACAGCAGCCGGAAAAGGTTACAGCAAAAGTGCTCAATGTGGACAAAGGTGGACAATGTGGACCCTAGAAAATTGTGTAAAATTAAGAGAATAAGTGACAGTTAAGAAAATAAATAAGGTAATACTATATAAAAACTGTGTATATGGGGAATAAATAATAAACAGATGCACATATGCTCTGCAATTCCAAACCTTACAAATTTGAGATGTATACCTTTTGAGAAAAATATGATACAATATCTATATGAGACATTAGAGCACATTAGATACTGAAAGAGCCCCTTTGTCTCAGCTTTGACCAAAAATAATCTTGGTCTGCTTCAGATAACCGCTGCTGATCTGAGAAAGTTGTCATGTTGTTTACAGGGCAGGGATGGCGGTGCGATCAAGGCAGGTGCTTTCTGGAGGGCACAGTTAATTAAATCTCTAGACCTGTCTTTGCCCCTTGAACGAATGGGCTGCTATTCAGAGAGGACTATTCAGACATGGATGAATCAAGTGAAATACCACTTTGTGCATGATATTAATGATTGTAAACTGGGTTTTTATTAAGGAAGACATAATTAAAACAGATAATGGACCTTGTAAATGTTGGGTTGATGTATGTTTAGGGATTATGCATAAGAGTTAAGAGTTTTATGCATGAGAACTTTTAGACAGATGAATTGCATCTGTCTAAAAATTCTACAATAAAAGCTGAATGGTTTTTTTTTCAATTTTGAACTGTTGCGCCTTGTAACACTTTGTCCTTCGTTCTCTGTTATGAACTCTGGACTAAATGCACTCTTATTATTGTCCTTGAGAGTGTTTATACTGAAGTGTGCCTGCAGCCTTCTACTAAAATTCCTCCTAATTCTATTTTTGCTAGATACTGGAGCCTGTTTAGAGTCGAACTCAGACCACACTTAATCAATAAGAAGACAGGCTATAGTTTCTTCAAGGTCTTGCTATATATATTTTTAAATACAGTCATATAATTACCCATTTATGAAATGTTGGTAATTTATGGTTGTGCATTATAGAAACATTGAATGCACATTACATGGACCAATGTTAGCAAAAAATAAAATAAAAAATAGTTTCTTTGTGCTCAATAGAAAAAACACTTCAAAATATCTGGGTGCAAAAACAAAACAAAAAGCAAAGCGGTTTGAACTGTTTTATGCCCCTCTCACAGTTGTTTTGGTCTGACTTTGAAATTAATGTCTTGCTTTAATTGTGTGATTTGTGCATGCTTCTTGCAACAGCATACGGTTTTGCAGCTGAGTGAAGATGGCTGCAACACTTCTAATATAAAATAGGATTAAAACAACTGCAGTGAAGTGTAGCATAAAATAGAGATCAGGCTTCATACTGCTAAATGGTTTTGTGGTATATTATTTTCTTAGAGCTTACAGCTTGATGGAGTGTAGTTGAATGTAGCTGTACGAACAGGGTGAACAAGTATTAGTTCTTGGGTTTGATAAAAAATGAAATGTAGAAAAACTGACGTAAAATGTCTTCTTCTAATCTATCCTGTGCCTCTTCCAGGCATCCACTTTATCAACCCTCATTTTGATTAATTAGACACTTTAATAAGCATGTCATTTATGAAAGTAACGTATATGACTTTTCTCACTTGTTTACCTCTGTTCTTTCATTTGGTTCTTATTTTACTTTTAATTTCTCACTCTTAATTGACATTCCCCTTTATGTCTAAAATAAGCCTTTATTTCAGATTCCTTTCCTCCATTACCCCCTGTAATATCATTATACCTTTCAGATACCACTTGATACCACAGAGATTAGCACAGGGCCTGTTGGAATTCAGACGCTTTTATCCAATAATAGATAAATTTAATTTTCTTGCCAGTCCGGCCATGGTGCTTCCGTTCTTCGTCCTCCAGACACAGGAAACAGTGGGTTTCTTCAATTGAGGTTGCTCAGTTTGGCCGCAGTATATTGTCCAATGGGACCAAGGGTGAAAAGGTCCTCTGGCTCTTCAACTCAGAACGCACAGGATATGGATGGAAATATAATATTCTGTATCTCAGAACCTCATAAGTTCAATCTGAGTAGTTAATCATATGATTTTACAAGTCTAAAGGTCATTTTATCTATTTTTTTAGATATCTAGTTCAGTTTGTATTTATACACTGAAGAAATCCAATTTCTTTAAAATTATTGCATTTTTTTCTTGAATTAAGGTTTATGAGATGCTTTGCCAATGCAACATTGAAATTTACATTTACGCCTACTCAAATTAAGGGTAAATGCGCATAATTTAAAACATTTCTACTCTTTTCTGGATCATTTTTTGCAGTGTAGGTACTGTAGTTAGGCATCAATAAATGCCTACGTTTCCAACCTGTTATAAACTACAATGTCCCTAGAACAAGGCACTCAGAACTCAGATCTTAAGGACTGTTCTACTTTAGTTTTCCAGCGTTGAAACCTGATATAGCTGCTTTGTATAAATCTTAGGGGCAACTGTAACAAGAATATGGTATATTTTCACCCTCAGTAAATCTTTCAAACATTTCGACCTCTAAAAAACATCTTAAATACACATATAGGGTTACCATTATGTCCCACTTCGCGATCACATCTAAAACCTACTTTAGGACACTTCACCAAAAGCTCTATAAAAATGTACTTTAGCAGTTATAAATTGCTCCACAGTCTTTGTTGTGGCTGTATTTTATATTATTTTTCTTCAATATATTTTCCGTCATATTTTACAGTGAAAATCTTTACCTTTTCAGTTTTAAGAGTGCCTTGTACAGCTTGGTCATGATGTGGGACGCAGCTCTGTGCTACTTGCTCTGGCTTAGTTTCACCCCTAAGTATGAGTAAAAGTTGATATTTTCTCCAGAGATGTATGAGAAATTGATTTAATCAGAGAAGGAATTTCAGCCTAAAGATTTTAAAAGGAAATAAGTACAGAATGTTTAAAACGAAATCACACAGCAAAGAATAAAAAAATAAAAAATAAAGGAGTTGGTGAGATTTGCTTTAAAACCTTCTCTATGCCCTCTTTCTCTAAGTCAGATTACTAAGTAAAACAAAATACTTATGTCTCACAGATTTTATGAGTTACATCGGCTTTGATGATTGTTAGAGGATGAATCTGTGTTATAATGTGATTCACTTCAAGTCAACAGAAGACAGGCTGTTTGGTAAAAGTCACGTTAGTTATGCAACAGAAGGGCCTCAGTGAGCTTTAAAATGATTTAGAGCTGTAGGAACAGGAGCTTTTCTGTTGCATAACTAGCTGCTGACACCTCTGTGTCACTTTCAGCATTGCACACACCAGCACTTTATTTAATAAAACCAAGAACAATACACATATCCTCTGTCTCCGGCTGTAAAACCTCTCTGGCTTATTCGCACATGCTGATGGGGACCTCAAGCTTTGTGACATAGAGCAGCAGAGTCAGAGATGAAGTAAACAACAGGTGGCCGAGGAAACAAGCTGGAAGCAGTGAAGCAGCATATGTGTGTTGTTAAAGTCCAAGTCTCATGGCCTGGGCCTGGCACTTTTATTTACTGTTGAATCATAATTATTCAACATCGTTCTGAGTCAATTCAATAGACCACAAATACTGAAAGTAATTCATTTACACATTGGTTTCAACCTTTTCAAAAGTTTTTTTTTTTAGTTATGTTGCCTCTTTTCTTCTGAATTCGTTATATTTTTAAGTTTGAGGTTTTGATTATAACAAAAAGTAAAAAAAATATATATATTTTTAAGGATTATTTGATTTAATTGACTTCCAATAAACTGATATTCTGTAACATCTCTGCACCCCCAAGGTTTTGTTTCTTAAAGCATTTTCAAATAAGAACAAGCAGGTAGAGAAAAACTTTGTTTTAAAATCCCCAAAGATTAAAACATCTTTTCTGTCAAAGTTGTCCTTATTTCTGTTAATATCAGAGGGAAAAAAACTAAACTTTCTGGTTTATTTGGTTTGTTTTGCTTCCTTGCTTGCATTGATTCCAAAGTACTTAGGTTGTAACCCAAGTACTTGTTGAAGAGTAAAAAATCATTTACAAATATTCACTGACTTTTATTGTGGTTTTCTACAAAAATTTATGCAATGATCTAATTATGTTCATTATTAAGTTTACATCAATTTGTAATTCGACTTCATTGCCAAATTAGTTGATGATTACTTTAACAATCGAGCATGCCTCGCAACCCCGCTTGGGATAAGCATGACAGAAAATGGATGGATTGATTTATAAGCCCTAAAAAGGAGTCATGCTGTAAAATTGCCTGCATTATAAGGGCCTTAAAATGAATTGAATAAAACTTTGCAGAGAACTTACAATTGCATGCAGTTTGCATGCTGTATAACTTAATTCCCAACTAAGACATTCCAACACAAGTACTATCTTTTGGGTTAGGTTGAGCAACTTCTTTCCCCCCCCGTCTTTAGATACCTTGTGTTTTTTGACACTTGTGTTCAATCTGATTGTTTTGTATCTGTTTTAAGGCTGATATAATGAGCTTATATTAAACAAACCTGGAAATCCATAATAAAATCATATATATTTTTTTCCCTTCTTAGGCACGCTACAAACAGAGTCTGGACCCCACAGTGGATGAAGTGAAGAAACTTTGCACGTCCCTGCGGCGCAACGCTAAAGAGGAGAGAGTCCTCTTCCACTACAATGGCCATGGAGTGCCACGGCCAACCGTTAATGGGGAAATCTGGGTTTTTAACAAGGTAAAAAAAAAAAGACATGATCAAGAATCATGATTTTATCTTCTAATGTTGCAAATATGAAGTCATTAAAAGTTTGATTCGTCTGAGAAATAAATCATATGCTCGTGTATTGGGATATGAAATTTTTTATTTTTTTTCTGGAACATTGGTATTGATTGCCACGCCCCCATGATCACACAAACATCCTCAAGCTAGAAATGCTAAACTAAAGAGAATTTTTTTTATTTATTTTTTTATTTAAAATGCTCTAAGAGAATTCTGTTACTCTCAAATTGAAAATAATCTAAATTAATTATATAATGTTTATTGTAAAATTAGGTTATTTTCTCAAGAAACTCCCCAAGATACATCTTGTAACGGTCCTGTCTCCTTTCTCTTTTTGCATAATTGAAAATCTGACGCCCGTTAACTTAAAAGTTTCAAATTTAGAGACATGGGGATTTTAGTCAGATAAGTTACTAAAGCAGTACAGGCATATCTCCTTTATTATTTTTGTTTTATGAAACAGGGCATCGCATCACATATGTATTTATAAATCTGCTTTATCTCAAGCTATTTAATTTAACCCAAAACATTCATTTGAAATATATCACAAGCACACTTGTTTAGCTTCATGTGTTGGAAAAAAAACATATTAGCTATTGATAGGAAGAAGGATCATCAAACCACCCACGCACACACATACACACACCCACACACAAACACACACACACATTATTTACGGTAATCTTTGCAGGGACTTTCCATTGGCTTACATTCATTTGTATGGCCTAACCATTACCAACATATATGCAACCCTTAAACTAATGTAAACTCAGTCCACACCTTAGTGCTAATCAAACTCCCAGCCCAAGAAGACAACTTTTCCTCAATAGAACCAATCGTCTGGTCCCCACAAGTTACTGCAAGTCCCAAAGTAGCAAATTCTTGTGAAATTGGCCTTATTCTTTGCCCACATGGTACAAAACGCATGATCATACATCCACACGCACACAAATTCACTTTAATATTCTGAATCTCAGAACCTCATAATAAGTTCATTCTGAGTAGTTAATCATATGATTTTACAAGTCTAACGATCATTTTATCTATTTATTTACATATCTAGTTCAGTTTTTATTTATACACTGCAAAAAATAGAAATCCAAAATCCCCAAAAAATTGCATTTTTTTCTTGAATTGAGGTTTATCAGATGCTTTGCCAATGGATCAACAAAATATACATATACACCTACTCAAATTAAGGGTAAATACACATAATTTAAGACATTTTTACTCCTTTCTGGATCGTTCACACCTTAGTGCTAATCCAAACTCCCAGCCCAAGAAGAGAACTTTTCCTCATGGGAACCGATCGACTGGTCCCCACAAGTAACTGCAAGTCCCAAAGTAGCAAATTCTTGTGAAATTGGCCTTATTCTTTCCCCACATGGTACAAAGCACATGATTATACATCCACACACACAAAAAAAGGTCAATTTTGAGAAAAAACCCTTAAAAGTAAGCTAGTTCTCAATGTGCTTTAAGTAGGGAAAAAAAGACTTGTGAGTTTAGATGCTAAGAATTCTGCTGGTTGAGCACCAGTAGTAAGTTGAGGATCCTTGTCATGCGCTGGTGTAGTACTATCATGCTTTATTAAGTCCAACTTTAGCACAGCCATCAGTCAGTGGCTCCTACAGTCCTTTAAACTTCCCTCTGATCTAATCTTTCTTCCAACAATGCCTACTTGTGGCTCAAAGGTGCCAAAACACTATAATGGACATGATATCACTGCTTGGCTGGCAAGCTAAATGCATAACATAGCCTCATAGGAAATCTATGGACTTAAAGGAATAGTACACCCAAAACATGATTAGCCTTCATTTTCTACTCACCTCCATGCTGAACAACACTCTGGAGTACTTTTTTGATATCTCAAATGCATCTGGAGATCTGGGAGACTTCTTGCTGTCTGCTGACATTCAAATAATGGAGGTCTATGGCGCCCGAGACAGAAAGGTCCACAAAAGTCCACAAAAACTTGTCAATATTCCTCCATAATGCTCGTCCAATGTAATCCAAGTGTCCTGAGTGGGTAGCATCCAGAATTTACTCGAAACGAAGTCATTTAGAACGTTTTAGAGCCTAAACAGTAGTGTATAGGATTTCCTAATAGCGCCCCCATGCGCGCTCACGATTCTACGGAAGCCGGCAGACCAAACCAGCGCATTCAGCTCGGCAAAGAACTCATGCTCTTCCTCAACACTGAAGTCCTCAGACATTTTTCTTTCGTTGTTTCTTTCTTTGCACAGGTAAACAGCACATTTCTTCTTCTACGCTTGCATTATCGGCAGACCAGACGCTGAATGCGCACTTCCTTCCGGTTTGGTCTGCCGGCTTCCGTAGAATCGTGAGCGCGCATGGGGGCGCTATTAGGAAATCCTATACACTACTGTTTATGCTCTAAAAACATTCTAAATGACTTCGTTTCGAGTAAATTCTGGATGCTACCCACTCAGGACACTTGGATTACATTGGACGAGCAGTATGGAGGAATATTGACACGTTTTTGTGGACTTTTATGGACCTTTCTGTCTCGGGCGCCATGGACCTCCATTATTTGAATGTCAGCAGACAGCAAGAAGCCTCCCAGATCTCCAGATGCATTTGAGATATCAAAAAAGTACTCCAGAGTGTTGTTCAGCATGGAGGTGAGTAGAAAATGAAGGCTAATCATGTTTTGGGTGTACTATTCCTTTAAGCTATGCAAAATAGCTTAAAGGAATATTACACCCAAAACATGATTAGCCTTCATTTTCTACTCACCCCCATGCTGAACAACACTCTGGAGTACTTTTTTGATATCTCAAATGCATCTGGAGATCTGGGAGGCTTCTTGCTGTCTGCTGACATTCAAATAATGGAGGTGCCCAGCGCCCGAGGCAGAAAGGTCCATAAAAGTCCACAAAAAAGGTGTCAATATTCCTCCATACTGCTCGTCCAATGTATTCCAAGTGTCCTGAGTGGGTAGCGTCCAGAATTTACTCGAAACGAAGTCATTTAGAATGTTTTTAGAGCATAAACAGAAGTGTATAGGATTTCCTGAAAGCGCGCGCCTGCGAGCTCACAACGCTACGGAAACCGCGGCAGACCAAACCAGATGAAAGTGCGCATTCAGCTCGGCAAAGAACTCATGCTCTTCCTCAACACTGAAGTCCTCAGACATTTTTCTTTCGTTGTTTCTTTCTTTGCACAGGTAAACAGCACATTTCTTCTTCTACGCTTGCATTATCGGCAGAGCAGACGCTGAATGCGCACTTTCATCTGGTTTGGTCTGCCGGCTTCCGTAGCGTCCTGAACGCGCTGGCGCGCGCTTTCAGGAAATCCTATACACTACTGTTTATGCTCTAAAAACATTCTAAATGACTTCGTTTCGAGTAAATTCTGGACGCTACCCACTCAGGACACTTGGAATACATTGGACGAGCAGTATGGAGGAATACTGACACCTTTTTTGTGGACTTTTATGGACCTTTCTGCCTCGGGCGCTGGGCACCTCCATTATTTGAATGTCAGCAGACAGCAAGAAGCCTCCCAGATCTCCAGATGCATTTGAGATATCAAAAAAGTACTCCAGAGTGTTGTTCAGCATGGGGGTGAGTAGAAAATGAAGGCTAATCATGTTTTGGGTGTACTATTCCTTTAAGGCTGCTACTAAAGAAGCTTGGGCTTCCCTAACACCTGAGCAGAACCACAGACTGATTGAATAACTTGTTTGCCTTATTTGATAACTTTGTCTAAAGTGTTTTTTATTTGAAAATTAAGCTGATGATTATTTCCAATATAAAATACTATGCTTGTATTTCCAACATTGGCATGTTTTTAACCCTGCACACATTATGGTTTTCTCTTTTCCCCTTTTTTTAAATCAGTACTTTCCATCAAGCAGAGGTCTATTGAATAATTGAACACAGTAAAAATCTATAAAAGTGACTTATCAGCAGTAACGCATTGCACTATATCTCATACTCGTCTCATTCCTATTTTCCAGAATTACACCCAGTACATCCCTCTGTCCATCTATGACCTGCAGACGTGGATGGGGAGCCCGTCTATTTTCGTTTACGACTGCTCCAACGCTGGAATTATTGTCAAGTCGTTTAAGCAGTTCGCCCTGCAGAGAGAACAGGAACTGGAGGTGAGGGGGCTGCAACAAAACACTTGTGGTTTGCTACATGTTTCTGCACACAGAAATGATGAGATACAAGATGGGATTTAATAGGGTAGGATGGTCCGCTAATAGATGAGTCATACAGACACATCGAGTTGGTGCGCAAATGGGACAACATGAAGTGTTGGTATTTAAGAGTTATTAAGCTGATACCGGGAGTGTTCCAGCTGAGCACACTCCTACTGTATGTGCAGTAGTTATGGAGGTTGAGCCTAATTGGTGTTGAGTCATAATTCTCAGCTGGGTTCCTTCCTCAGTGCTGTGCTGGTGCTAATGGGCAGCTGGATCCAAAGGACTCGGCTTCTTCCCCTCATGCATAAACAGAGGGTTCCCAGTCAGACTGGGAAGGTCTGGAAAAGTGTGAAGTCTGATTTAGTTTTCCAAGTTTGGATTAGAATGAAAAAATAGAGGAAAGAAAAATGTTGGTACTTTCAAATATTCGTCTTCATTTATTCATTTAGTCCTGCCGTCTCCTTCTTTTGAATGCTCTTTCTTCCTTCCTTTTTACCTTTACTCATATCCTTCTTGCCTTCCCTCCGATCTTCATTCATATCCTCTCCTCCCTACTTAACGCTGTTTTTTTTATATTACATGTTTTCTTTCCCCTCCGTTGTCCTTCAATCTATCCTTGTTTGTTTCCTCTTTCCTTATTTGCCTTTGTCGTTACTTCTTCTCTTCCTCTGTTTTTGATCCGTTCTACCTTCTGTCTTCCTCTCTTCCTACTTTGTGTACCCTATTCTTTAAACATTTTCTCATTCTATCCTGTAATACTGTCCATTCCTTTTTCTTGTTTTGTTGTCCTTTTTTAAATGGGATTCTACTTCTTTATTTGCTGCTTCCTATCAATCCTTCCTTCCTTCCTTCCTTCCTTCCTTCCTTCCTTCCTTCCTTCCTTCCTTCCTTCCTTCCTTCCTTCCTTCCTTCCTTCCTTCCTTCCTTCCTTCCTTCCTTCCTTCCTTCCTTCCTTCCTTCCTTCCTTCCTCCCTCCCTCCCTCCCTCCCTCCCTCCCTCCCTCACAGGAAACTTGAGTTTGTAAAATTCTTATTTATTTTTTATTTTTTACTCTAACAGTGTGTATGAACTCTGTGAGTGCTCCATCACTGCTTCAGTCTTCTCTACACCTCACCTTTTCTTTATTATGTGGTCTTATCTTTTCTCCTCTGGTGAAACTTTCAATGTGAATTCCTGATGAGATGGCACTGTCATTTATTTCAATTATTCATAAAGAAGTTTTTGCCAAACTGTAGATTAATGGAAAGAACGGCAGAGAGAAAGGCAGAAGATGTACAGTGTTGAACTGTAAGTTGGCAAAGAGGAGCCACAGTGAATGCTGCATTCCTTTTAAAAAGTAAAGGTGAAAGCAGAAGATAAATTGCTGAGTCGCTACAATGCCTGTGCTGCCCTCAGATTAACCTGCTGTTTTTCTGAGTTTTATCAGGTCATGGTAAGGTTGTTAGAAACGGATTTTAAAAATCCTCATTCTCGGTTTCAAAAAGGACTTAGATTTTATCAAAAAAAAAAAAAAAAGAAAATTGGGGGGTTTGGGGATGATTTTTTTTCTGTATCTGGTGTACTATAAAATAATTATTTATCGTCCCAAAGTTGGAAAATTCAGGTGTGTCATCTGCATACACTTATTGTGCATAAAAAGAACTTGTTTAAAAACACTTTGGAAAAAAATAATAGTAGGGATGTAAAGGCCGTATTAAAGGAATAGTACACCCAAAACATGATTAGCCTTCATTTTCTACTCACCCCCATGCTGAACAACACTCTGGAGTACTTTTTTGATATCTCAAATGCATCTGGAGATCTGGGAGGCTTCTTGCTGTCTGCTGACATTCAAATAATGGAGGTCTATTGTGCCCGAGACAGAAAGGTCCATAAAAGTCCACAAAAACGTGTCAATATTCCTCCATGCTGCTCGTCCAATGTATTCCAAGTGTCCTGAGTGGGTAGCATCCAGAATTTACTCGAAACGAAGTCATTTAGAATGTTTTTAGAGCATAAACAGTAGTGTATAGTATTTCCTAAAAGCGCGTTCACGAGTCTATGGAAACCGCGGCAGACCAAACCAGCGCATTCAGCTCGGCAAAGAACTCCTGCTCTTCCTCAACACTGAAGTCCTCAGACATTTTTCTTTCGTTGTTTCTTTCTTTGCACAGGTAAACAACACATTTCTTCTTCTACGCTTGCATTATCAGCAGAGCAGACGCTGAATGCGCACTTTCATCTGGTTTGGTCTGCCGGCTTCCGTAGCGTCCTGAACGCGCTGGCGCGCGCTTTCAGGAAATCCTATACACTACTGTTTATGCTCTAAAAACATTCTAAATGACTTCGTTTCGAGTAAATTCTGGATGCTACCCACTCAGGACACTTGGAATACATTGGACGAGCAGTATGGAGGAATATTGACACGTTTTTGTGGACTATTATGGACCTTTCTGTCTCGGGCACCGTAGACCTCCATTATTTGAATGTCAGCAGACAGCAAGAAGCCTCCCAGATCTCCAGATGCATTTGATATATCAAAAAAGTACTCCAGAGTGTTGTTCAGCATGGGGGTGAGTAGAAAATGAAGGCTAATCATGTTTTGGGTGTACTATTCCTTTAAGACCTGAACACCCCAGAAACGATTTAGTGTCTTATCTGCCAGAAAAAAATGGATTGCATGAGATCTAGTTTTCGAAGAACATTGGATGAGAATACCTCAGGCTGGTCAGACCACGCACAAGTTTGTGCAACTGCTTGCATAGCTTCGACTGAGATAGACCCCTGGTCTATTTTGGTCGGACATACGACAGTGCAAAGGTATTTTGGTCCTCATGAGCAAACTGCTCCAGTTATCTCAGGTTTGAAGGTTGCCTTTTCCAGACGTCATGTTTCAGCTCCTTCCAAAGACGTTCAATAAGATTTAGGTCAGTGCTCATAGAAGGACACTTAAGAATAGTCCAGTTTTCCCTCTTAGCCATTCTGGGCAGTTTTTAGCTGTTTGTTTTGGGTCATTATCCTGTTGCAAGTCCATGACCTGTAACTGAGACCAAGCTTTCTGACGCTGGGGAGCACATTTCTCTCTATAATCGCTTGATAGTTTTGACATTTTATTGAACTCTGTAGAGATTTAAGACACCCTAAGTCAGTTGAAGCAACGCAGCCCCAGAACAACGAGGTGATGTGTTTTAGCAAAAAGTTTAATTTCTTTCTCCTCATTACGTGTCACATTCTCCCAGAAACTTTGTGGTTTGTCAACATGTAGCTCGGCAAATTCTAGTTATACTTTCTAATATTTTGTTTTCAACGATGGTGGTCTTCTTGGTCATCTCCCAGTAAGTCCACTTTGGCTTAAACAACAACACTTAGTACGATCTGATACTGATGTTCCATAAGAATAAAGTTCACCTTTAGACTCTTTATATGTTTTTCTTGGCTCTTTTGTTACCATTCTTATTATCAGGCTCATTGATTTGTAATCTATTTTCCACCTGAGGCCACATCTAGGGAGGTTGGCTACAGTCCCATCGAACTTAGGTTTAACTGTAGCCACGGAAACATCAGGCTGCTTGGAGATGGTATTATAGCCTTTACTTTGAACATTCCTGTCTATAATTTTATTTCTAATCTCTGTGCAGACAACTCTTTCCCTGGCTTTCTGTGGTCCACATTGAGTGTGGTACACACTATGTCAAGAAACCGCAGTGACTAATGGTAGCGCTATATTTATATACCCACTGATTATAATACTGTAGACACATGTGATGCTAATAAGTTCAGTGGGTTTCAAACAGGGTCCTTTGGACCCGCTCTCCTGAATGTTTTAGATGCGTCTCTGTTCCAGCAAACATGTATCAAATGAGTACACTCCCTCCTCAGCAGCCACCATAGGCTGCAGGGACCTGCTAATCACACATTTACTTAAGACAGGTGTGTAAATGCAGGGGAATCCCTAAAGCATGCTGGACAGGGGGTCCTAAGGACTGAGTTTGACAACAGCAGAATCAATAGACACACCTTGATTGAACATATTTATATTTCTGTTTTACATTTTCCATAGCAGAAAACACTGTACTTTGAAGATATTTGCAGCTTTGATGTACAATAAAGTTTTAATCCCAAAGCGTTTGGGTTCAGCTATAGAGTATAGGGTGGTTAGGCTTAAGGTGTCATTTAGTTAGATGCATGGGAAGTTGCATAATGTTCATAACAATATCACTATTTTTAACTGGTACTTGCACTTCCCACTCCATTAAAGTGATTGTATGTAATAGAGTGATGTAATGGAAGGTTGGGATAAAGGGGCTGACTGAAAAAACTGATAATAACTCAGGAGAGGATCTCCGGAACTGCCACTAGAAGTCACGAAGCTACTGACGAGGCTACCAGTGTGTCATTTATTCTCAGTACATAAGCTGGTGATCTCTGAACACTCCAGCATCATGTAGCACAAAAAACCAAGACCGGTCAAGGGCAATGCTGTGAGACAGTTTAAAGCTGCTCTATGGAATCCTCCAAAAAAATGCACATCTGCAAAAGTACAAAGACATGGCTATCTACCAAAACTGGTGAAATGGACAATCAATACATTCAATAGAGGCTCAATATCAATCTGTAGAAGGCACTTTAATAAATAATACCCCTTTCCCACTGACCCGGAATGACCTACGTTTAAATCGCCTCAGCCCTGATCGACATGCCGTGGGAACACCAGACCTGAGTTGACCTGCTAAATTACACGGAGATGGGGGATTTGGCACCAACAAGTCCTCTCTATGTCACGTGTTTGTTTTGCCCAGCCACTGAACCAGATGAGTCCAATCTGTAGGGGGAATTAACCTGTGCAGATTGGACTCACCTGGTTCAGTGGCATTGCAGAACAAACATATGACATAGAGACGATGCTGATAAAGATTCTCAGTCTTCCAGGTCATAGTCATTCCATAAAAGTTCCAAAAAATCAACTGGACTTGGTTTTCAAGATTTGAAAATGTTTCGCCACCTCTCCAGAAAGCGTTTTCACATTTGAATTGTGCACTTTTACGGAAAGACATAGAGATGACTTGTTGACTCCAGATCCCCCATCTCTTAAATTATGTGCAACCTACGGGCGTCAACACACACTGCGCCAGTCGCTTCTGATCTAACAAGCTGTAACAACTCTGTTCACATTCAATAAATATGGAGCAGCACTGGTGGGAGGGATTCAAAAAGATAAAAGAGCGAAACAATAAATCACACTTACTACGTCCTGGCTTCTTTCCATGTTGCTCTCCATTGTTTATTTTCCTGATTTCTGTTGCACTTGTGACATCTTCAAAGCTAACCCAGCATGATGGCGTCACCAGACGTGGGGGCACAGAGGTCATGTAGTTTGCCAGCTAAAAGTTAGGCCCAGCTTTTTCTGCCAGTGGGAAGGAAGCCAAATGCCCATTGTTAGCGGGTCCACCCATGGTTGAAAAACCTGCATAAACCCGGTACTTTTAGCAGCAAAGGGGCTTGGTAGCATCATTATCTTGGAAGGCTGTCATATTAGATGATAGTATTTATATATATTTGAATGGCGGAGACCTAAATTCAATTGAAAATGTCTAGAAATATTTCAAAAACAATTTCCACAGATGCCTTTCACCTACAAAGGTTTGGATAAGATGAGAGAGAAATTATTTAATCTATTGATTTATAAGGTTTTAAACTATGATCATAGCAAAAACTATTAGCGCACAATATTTAAAAACTCCAAATTATAAATATACTATTTTTGCATAGAAAACAATCTATTAAAAACCCTATTTTTACACGAGTCTGTCAGATGAAATTATCTATAGATAAGATTGTAGCTGTTTAAAAGTTTTTGAGCTATGAATATCTTCTGCAAGGGGATTGTTCTCCGCAGATAGTGTGTGTGTTGCATCACATTCTGCCTGATCTTCACCGGGCCAAAGCAGGAATCATCCAACCACACACCACCAAAGAACATCAGCTGTCGGCTCCTGCCCTAAGACACACGCTTGACTCCACAAGGGGCCGTTCTACTTGAAAACACAGTGATGCCGATCAAGTCCTTGCCTGAGAATAGGGAGGTATGAGAGACAACGGGGGTGTTTTATTACCTCCCCCCGCTTCTATGTTATGGACCTCATTTGGTCCATGCAGTTCATCAGTGCTTTAGTGTGGGATGCATGCACTGAGTGAACAATTATAAGGCCACCTGGTTCCTTTTAAATGTCTTCTCACTTCCTGTGTGCACTCAGCAAACATGCTTGGTGCATTAGGTGCTGAGCTTAGAGTGTGTGTGTATGTGTGTTGGATGTTCATAAGGAATCAGTGCAGCCCTTAGACATGCTGCTCTCTGGGTATTTCCGTGTTTGTGTATGCTGTGGTTTCATTGTTTCCAGGATGGTTCCCTTAAGCCTTCTTTCTTCTTGTAATATTGCAATGAATAATGCATGTGTAGCTCTTACACTGTAGTTCTCAATTAGTATTTCACATGGAAGCTCTCTTCTGCTGAAAATGGCTGAAATTCTCTTCCAAGGAGGAGGTAATTTAACGGTGCATTTGGGGGTGAAGAGAATCTTCAGCAGTATCCTACTATCTTGTCCCCGGTGAAAGAGAAAGAAGACTGTTGTTATAATTTTCATAATAATTTGGCAGATTACAATATGCTAATATGATAATTACGGTGGATGCTTAGCATTAATCAGCTTGTGCCACCGCTGCTGTTGTGTTTACCGTCAGGATTATCGCGGCTGGCAGTGACATGCTTTCTTTCACTAGATGATGTTCTTAAGCTGACACACCGAGAAGCATTAGAGACGCACATGCTACTTTGTTTGTGATTTATTTCTCTGTAAGCAGGAACTCCTAATTAGCTGGAGGAGGAATTATGTTGTAACAAGACTGGCACAAATCCATCCGAGCAGCAATAGTCGGACACAAAAAAAATGTGCTTGATATGATGAAAAGGAACACGGTCCCGCACCTTGCTGTAGCTGTTAGATGAGACCATTCTTCTTTTTAATATCATTATTTATTCATGCGCACAGAGATCTCTTAAAGCTATGCGTTAAATACATAATGTAATGAGATCTGAGCTTTTTTTTCACCCTTTTTTTCTCGCCTTCCATTACAGAGCCTATTAATGAGTTATTGAGCTTGTAAAGAGCAGCATATACAGCAATAAAGAATTCCTATATAAATCTACCCTGCATCATTACAAGAATTTCTTCAAAGTTTAGTAAGCCTTACTGGTAACTGTAATCTGTTTAGCTAAATGAAATGCTTTCAACTAACTTTTCTTGGCATCTTGGCCAAAAAACCCCCCATATATTTTCTGTTGCCTTTCACTAAGAGCCTCTGGCTATTGGTGGAGGAGGATGGGGGCACTAACAGCAGCTCTCCTCCTAGATGCATGTAAACATGTTGGTACATTATATCTGGAAAGTATATCCAGTGCTGCACCATTTCCATATCTAGTTATGTAGTTAAGAAGGGCTGATGTCTATGCTAGTATGATACCCTAATAGGGTCACGCACATATGCACTCACCCAAGTTTAACCTCTTTATTCACCTTTAGGAGTACTACAGAAAACTGGGTTGCGCAAATACTTTCCTCTTTAAAACAACATATCTACTGGCTGTTAGTTTGGAGATGCTACCACCTTCATGACACCTCAGTCTTTTATTAACAAACATTTAATTGATTAAACTTTTCTGTTTACATGATTAACGGAAATCTACATTTAATGTCACTAAATCATTTAAGATCATCTTGTAGAGATTATCTACAGAGCTAATGATCTAATGTTTGAGTCAGTTTCTTTAAAGCAGAAATACATCTTCAGGATCAGAATTTGAGACAACTTTAATCTTTTTTTTCTCAAGCTCCTCCTGCTTTGCTTCCTATTTTCCCAAAGGGGTTTGCAAACACTGGAAGTAGTTTTGGCCCTTACCACCCCTCCTTCAAATATTTCATACAATAGATTTTTTTAAACTCATTTTAAGGGCTATAGAGAAATCTATTGATCTATCAACAGGTTTTCTACTCTTGAGATGTTATATTGCGATTTGCAGCCAGAGGTTAATTGGCAACACAAATGTAAGGGGCTGTTGCCGAACCTGGAACAAGTCTACACTTGTTTGGAGATGTATACAGATCCTAAAAGAGTGGAGTCGAAGATTTCCAATGATGTCAAATAATTGAAGACATAACTGATTAAATATTTACCTTTCCACAGTACTTTAAGGAGAAAACTGGCTTCAAACATTTGTAAGATTCACCGTGGAAGCCACCTGGGCAGTAACAATAGCTGTTCATCTGACTCTTAACTTCGTTTAAAGCAGGCATCCCCAAACTCGGTCCTCAAGGCCCCCTGTCCTGCAGGTTTTAGAGATTTCTCTGCTTCAGCACAGCTGGTTATAATGATTGCAGTAGACCAAAAGCCTGTTAATCAGCTTTCAATTAAAATCAGCTGTGCTGGAGCAAGGAAACCTCTAAAACCTGCAGGACAGGGCACCATGAGGACCGAGTTTGGGGATGCCTGGTATAAAGTGTTTATTGCACAATAATGTTGCAATTTGAGGTTCAGTGATCAATGTGTCTGATCTGAATTATGTTACTTTTAGTTATTATGCTCCACTAATCTGGTATAAACCCATAGAAAACTGTAAAAGCGCTCAAACCCTAAATTGCTTCAAATCAATTTAAAAAATGTTTTTTATATACAGTGGAAGTTAGGGGTGAGTATTGTCATGGGTGTTGTGATATGATGTGTGTCACTATACGTGGGTCATGATACAATATTATCACAATATTGCAATATCACCATATATCCCTAAATTTTTCTTGCTATCAAAATGAAATATATAGATAAAAAAGCAACCTCTGTATATGGTCATCAGATGATATTGATCGTTGAGTTATTTTGGTATCCATGCTGCTTGGGGTTTGAGTCAGTTCATGTCTTCCCCGCTGACTGCCTCAACTACAGATAATGTGCTGCGCCGTACAGCTAAAGGGCCCCATTTTCCCTGGGCAATGTTTTACTTAAAAAAAAATTGATACTTATTGCCAAAACAATTTTTTCCCACACTCCTAGTGGACTTTGACTCTGCCGTCTTCACCTAATTATTTAAGATTGCAGTCTGTGGTCCAATTTTTGACACCTTTATGAGAAGATAAATTATTCTGCTGACATAGAAGACATTGGGCAACAGTTTTTTTTTCTTATGGATTGGCCCAGGAACTACAGAGATATTACTCATAAACCTGAAATATCATGCCTTATGACAGTTACTGTGTGCATTCACTGTGCAGCAATCTATCGCAATGACAATTATGCGTAACGTTATACCATCTATGCTGTAATAGTCACCTTGGCAATTGCACATATCAAAACAGAAATGGTGATAAAGTGATTTTGTTAAAAGCTTTCATGCATAATCATAATGCTTTACGTGTATTTAAAAAACATCTCTCTGGGTAGATTTGTGTTCTACAAAAAATAGTGATTTTGCTATATTCACGTTTTAACACAAGGGTACGGAATTCAATTGTATTTACATCTAACTGAGATATCCCAACACATTTTTTTGAAACATGCTGTTAATTGCAAAAATATACTTACCGGTACATTTGTGCAGTTCTTTACCACAGCCTGACGACTTCGTTCCTAGTCAGTTCTTGACCACCCTTGGTTTAAAGGTAGCATTTTAAGGGTTGAAGGGCACTTCCCCCTAGCTCTTAAAAGTATTGGGACACACTTACCCTTACACGTAAATGCGAAAAACCGTGTGCTAGGACCCAAAATGAGTGCAAGTGATAGAAATGGGACAGAGCGTAATCTCTTTAACTTTTATGTGTTTTATGTTTTTTTTTAATATAATATTTTATTTTATTTTAATTATTCAGTTGTATCTCCTTTAGTTATTTGAGCTGCCTTTATATTATTGCAGTGTACTTCGTCTTGCTTATTAAATGTGGTATATAAATAAACTTGTATTGCCTTGCCTGAACAACCCCTTGTTGATGTCAAGGATCAGAGAAGAGCACTGAGACTCTTCCAAGATCATAGAAGGGTGCTCAAAAAAGGAACTATGGGTGTGCAGAAATCAATCTCTGGGGCATGACACCTTGAACCTTGAAAAGAAGGGTTATACAGCATTAGACCAAAAGTGTGTGCAAATTCTGTCAATTAGAACAGGAAACTGCAGCTACAGGCCCGTATGGTGGACAGTAACAGAAACAATGAATCATTTCTAATGATTTAAACTCTCTAAAATCAAATTCATTTATGATTTTTTTTTTACGGCTAAAGTCAGAGTTTGCTTTTGAAATGATCATGTTTTTTCATCATCAAGCCGTTTATTATATTTTTTGTTGGAATAACAACTCCCTGACTGATTTATCTCCAGAATTAGGCAGTGCTTCAAACTGAAAGAAACATGCATTCAGAGTCTGGGATGATAGGGGGGGTGGGGGGGGGGGGGGTTGGATTGCTGCCTCTGATACGATCCAGTACTCATTAAAGTCTACTCAGCACAACACACAAACTGTATAGAAGTCCTGGCAAACACACCAGGAGTCCTAAACAGAATGAGCCTATAAATAGTCAAGAGCTCCAAATACAATTAAAGTTTCTGCAAGCAGCTTCCATATCTCACATTGGGAAGTATTGGCTCAGCCAACCTGGGATGTTGAAGTAGCTCCATAATTTGGCTCCTAGAATAAACAGGCCAATTGTTTTCCATTGCAGACTGACTGCTAAGGGGCAGTGAAAACTTCAACTATTTGCCTAAACACTTTTTTTTATTCTCCAGGGAACCTGTTATCATTGTTTTGTCTGTTTGAAAGCTGTGATTTATATTATAAGCAAGATAATTCTCAGCTTGTTTTTGTGCAGCATTGGGAAAAATAAAACCACTTTCATTGCTCTGCCAATACCTTTTTTTTTTGCCATCTTCCATCTAAATGTATCCTTACTATAAAGTAGCATACAGTCCAAATCTGCAGTCTGCAGGGACAAAGGTGAATAATCAGTATGAAACTGCTTTGTTAGGATGGGTTAGCATATAGAAGCATTTTATGGTCTAGTAGAAGTTAAAGGAGAGATGATAATTGTCTTCCTCAGCATTTAGTTAGCCTTAGAGTGAAATGGAGTCAGATGAGAGCAGTTTGCTTGCATGGATGACATCAGAGCAGACTGCTGTAGGTGGTGACTGAGTGCTAAAGCCATCACCTGTTGTACATTTGTTCCTAACACCTCAGATCAACTGTCTTGTTTGCTTTGATTTCAGAAAGCTCTTCCTTAGTTGAAGTAATATAATTAGGGCTGTAACTAAAGATTATTTTGCAAATCAATTAATCTATGGATCATTTTTTCAATTAATCTATTAATAATCATATAGCCAAAGGTTTCTTAAAGAAATTTTTTTTTTTTTTTAATGAAATCAAACCAGGTAAAACTAAAACTTTTCCACTTGAGGAGTTCTGGATAGAGCATAGGGACGGAAGAAACGTTTTTTTTTTTTTTTTATCTTAAATGCAAAATTTTAACAATCTTTTTTTTATTTTTACAATCTTGATATAATTACATCTCTAAGTGGGTTGCTCTGTCAGCTAAAAGCATATTTTAGAGTCTCTATACTCAAGTTAACTTACTACATTAGTTGACGATTATTTCAATAATCGATTAATCCGATTAATTGCTTTAGCCCTAAATACAATATATCACTTTGAGGCATTTAAGTGTTTCTCCCAATCTGCTATATCTGCAGTCAGTCCATTGTTTTCTATGTCCATCTATCTTTTTTTGCGTTTTTCTCTCCTTCTGAACATCGATCCAACCTGATCCATCCGTCCATCTGCCAGTCCGTCGCTCCAACCACCTGCTGAAGCATCAAACCATTAATCTGTCCAACTATATTTATTCTGTGTACACTTTGAAGATCCTTGGAAAACGAATAAATTTCAACCATAATTTCCTTGTCATTTTAAAGAAAATACCAAAATAAAGGTGAAGAAGCGGCTGAGTCCTCTGTGAACGTGTGAATTATATCTCCAGCTGTGTTACCACATCATATTGTTTTGTTTTAGGCCTTAAATGTGTTTTTCCTTTGTAGGTGACTGGTTTTACACTAACAAGTTAAGTCAGGCTTTCCGACACTAGAGGATCAAAATGAAATATTAAAGACGCCGTTTGCTGCTTTTTACTCAGACAGATGAGAGCTGGATTTGTTTGTTTTAAATCCCAGTGTCAGTACAACAGCTCCTTGCCCTCACATTAGTTTATTTCCTGAGAGAACAGGTCATGCAGTGAAGTAACTGCAATAAAATGCTGTTTCAGAGCTGAAAGCCAGACTCCCTTGTGGGTTGGCTTAGCTGCCATATTTAGTAATGTGAAACCTGCTCTGAGTGCATATTTACATTCTTTCTTCTGGTCGTCAAATGAAGTTTCATTCTAGCTTTGTGTGTTGTTGTATGTCTCTTCAGGTTGCAGCCATAAATCCCAGCCACCCGCTTGCACAGATGCCGCTTCCGCCCTCAATGAAGAACTGCATCCAGCTGGCTGCATGTGAGGCCAACGAGCTGCTTCCCATGAACCCGGACCTCCCCGCTGACCTCTTCACCTCCTGTCTCACCACGCCTATCAAAATTGCGCTGAGATGGTAAATTTCTGTTTCTCATAGTCAAATCGTCTCACTTGTTGCCTCCAAGAATATGTTTCAATAATTTCCTCCTCCTGTAGATGAACTGTGCATTCTATTATCCTATCTATTGTTTTCATTGACTTTTACTGGTAAGACTCAAATATGCCTCAGAATTGTATAAACAAATTTTTTTCCCACTTTGACCATGCAGGGGATGTTTTATTTATTTAGTGTTATTTCTGTATTTGCCAATCATTGCCTAGGCACGCTGTCATACATGCTGGGCACAGAGTAGCTATTCCTCCAAGCTGCTGCTCAGTATTCAGCTGATGAGGAATATTCAGCTGTGATGAAAAATGTAGCCCGACACCATCTGCAATGATGCAGGGTGATCATCCCTGTAGAGGAAACGTCAGAAAAAAAAAAAAAGGTGGAAGATGTTCAAGAAAAATGAGGTTTGGTTGATACAGTTGGTGGCCTGATGTAAATGCACTGCGATATATCATTCAAAGGACCATACTGATGGAAGCTGGAGATAAAGCACATTGGTTGCATCAGAAACGCAGCAGCTGTCAGTGTTGGGTTTTCCTTTTTAGCATGACATGGTTGCATCAGCTAATAGAGACACACGAACAGCCTTGGTATACAGTCACAAAAAAGATATATATATTTATTTATTTGTTTATTATTTATTTATTTTTGGTGGGGGGGGGGGGGGGTCATATTTGGGGCCAGGGATGACAAAGAAGGCATAATATCATCTAGTCCACTCAGGGGTTGACGTTAATGATTTTTATCTTCAGGCAAGTGACTTTCACATTTCATTTGCCTAGAGACAATTTTTACTTGCCTAGTATAATGTTTGATAAATATTGTACCTAATATTCATTTTTATACATATATGAATGAAACATGTTTGTTTTTTAAATGTTTTTTGTAATTCAGTATTTTTTAAGTTTACAGGTTCCTGGTGTGTATATGCATGCGTCAGATAATGAACTCAAGCCTACATTACCGTGCTAACATGCGTTTCATCTCCTCTTTTCAAACTAAACTTTGCTTTAAACTGTTGTGTGCTTGGAAAAATATAAATTGTAATGTTAAAAATCTAAAAAAAACTTGACAGGTTTAAAACTTAAGATAAATCACAAGACAGAAGTCGATGTCACAAACGAATAACTTTTATTTTAGAGTCACGGTATGTTTATACAAGATAATACTATTAATATGTGACTTTCCTTGAGAATCATTATACATAGTTATTTTATTCAGGGTTTCCACAGTCTTATATAATTTCAGAATTCTCTGACTTTTAACTGACTCAGGAGCAGTTTTCCCTGACAAAATAAATGCAGCCGTTTGTCGTTTTGGTATCTACATCATAATTACCACTAGGTGGACAAAAATCACGCCATCTGTCGGAAAATCACCCTTCTGGGTCGTTTTCATCGAATGTCGGTGATCTTAAAGTAATTTTGAGTGATAAATAATTTTTTGGGCGATCATTGCACTTGCCCGGCGGGCAAGTGAAATTAAATGTATATTCTCCCAACAATAAAAACTACTTGCCCCGGGAGATCCGACGATGGTTAACATCGATCCCTGTGCACTGCCTAATATGTAACATCATATTACTTTTTATTATGTTTCAGTTCCATTGGTTTGCCTAAACCTGGTGCACTTATAGACACTTTCTTATCAGCAATGTAATATCTGTCTTCATCTGCCAGACCTACTGAGTTACTTTCACAGTTTATGGAAGTCTGTCATCAGCTGATCTCAGCCTGACTAAACTCATGAATACTCAATATTTTTATTGCCTCATGCTTCTTTCAATCTGAGCACAATATACCCAGTCATTGTGGACCAACCTGGATTGGATTTTATAGTTTTATTGGTTGCCTCCATGACATGTCAGCTTAGGTTATCCTGATCTTCATCAAAAACTGGAAAAACTATCAGAGAACGAGAAGCTTGCAAGATGCACAGAGCTGGTTTTCTGATAAATATTAATGATATTCTGTTAAATCCACCTTCTGTTTCACTATTTTTGTATGCGTTTTGATCCTTCATTGTCCTTTGATTAGATATGTCTTTCATGACTACAAGAATGAGAAGAGAAGCAAAGGGAAGCAAGCACAAATCCAGCCTGCCTGGCTCACTCATTACCCATTGGCTTTAAGAGATTTCTGCTCTCATGAAAACTGTAAAAAGCAGGTGATCAGCTCATCATTAATGCACCTCACTACTTGCCCAGATACAGTCTCTATCTGCTCTGTTCAAAGTCCCTGTGGTCGCATAAATCAGTATTTCCTAGCACCTTTTTTATTTTTGCATTTTAATGACTGATTTCACTTTGTAGATGCTGAAAGTCGCAGGAGCGATTTAACGAATTTTCCCCTTGAATTTCAAACTTTTTTAAAAGGATCTAAGTGGGAATGACATGTTGCCTTCCGAGGGTGTCATACAGAAAGACAAATGTTTCTGCTCTGCCACAAATGTTCAAGAGTTAAGTTCATCTTCCCCTGCTTTAAATCCACATCCTGTCATGACCTTCAGCATAATGAGGTCTCACTTCTTCACCATAAATATTGATCACTTACCAGCATTTCCTCTCAGAAACAGGTTCCTGAGAGGCTGTTTGATGTTATTGCCTGAATTATTCCGTCATACAAAAAATGATATATCTCTGTAGTTTGGGCAAAATTGGGCCTTTTCCATTCTGATTTAGACTCTGTTGGGGTCAGGTTTACATTTCTGTTCAGGCCTCAGGTGAGGCAGTGATTCATCGGTTCGGCTGGGAAATGATAAATGGCCTGCACTTATAAAGCGCCTTTTCAATTCAGAGGAGTTCAAAATGCTTCAAAACATTCACGCGCTGATGGTGCTATGCTACATAATAGCCACAGCTGCCATCGGGCTCGCGCTCTGTGCACCATCAATGGACAATGCGGGCTTAACCTTAGACCGATGGAACCGTTGTTTAAACCAGCAACTGTCTGGATGCAGGATTAATTCCCTTTTTTATTTATTTATTTTTCACCACTGTTTCATTGTCATTACACTGTCACAAGTACAGAGCAACAAAATTAACTCTGCATTTAACCCATCTCATCCCTGCCATTGTGCAGTCATTGTGCAGCCCACTGCACATATTTTTTTTTTACACATATCTTTTGTAGTTTTTTTTATATTTGTTAATTAATTATATGTGACACATTTTTCCTGAGCTCAGTGAATGCTAAAAAATTTAAAACAAGTAAATGTGCATGTTTTAATGTGCAGACTTATTTATTTCTGCAGTTTTATCATCAAAATAAATCTGATAAGCAGAAAAGCTCTTAATATTACATAAAAATAACTCAAAATGATTATAGAATAGATAATTTATTCAGAGTTGCACTCCTGATACAACTAATTACCTTTTTTTAATTTGCAATTGAGTTTTTGTAATATTTAAGTATTCATAATAATTCATAAAAGTACGTTTTTTGATTATTTTGGTCACACTGGATGTTAGGGCTGCAACTAAAGATTATATTTAAATCAATTAATCTGTTGATTATTTTTCAATTAACCGATGAATAATGGGATAGCAAAAGTTTCCTTAGTGAATACTTTTTATGAAATTAAAACAGGTGAAACTAAAACTTTTCCACTTGAGGAGTTCTGCACAGACCAAATTGACAGTTGAAGAGTTTTTACATATTTCTTTTTTACAGTTATGGTATAATTACTGCTCTCAGTGGGTTCCTCTGTCGGCTAAATGCATATTTTAGAGTTTCCACACTCTAAATTAGTTGATGATTCTTTCATTGTGCAGCCTAATTGTTTCTGTGAAGCGTTTCAGTAACTGCACCCCACACTTAAAAGGGCTGGACCCATGACTTTAAGAGTATAGCTGGATTTACTCAGACAAAGCAGTTGAGACTTTTTCCATTCTTTTTATTTCTCCGTTTTGTGGTCAGTCTTAACAACAGTCAGGTAAAAACCTTAGGACAGAAAGACAGTTATGTTTGTTAGTGAACATATAATATTCAGGACACACAAACTATAAATGAAATCAAAATACTTGAATCAATATAATCTTTTACACATGACAGTTTTACAAAATGTACCACAATATTGCTCCTTGCTCAGACATTTAATCTTAAGTACCATACAACACAACCTGATAAAGCACAACATGGATGTACATTTCCATAATTATTTACACCACTGCAGCCATTTTCAAATTAAGGAGCATAAATCAAATGAGGAGGACTCCCCTAAAATTACACATAATTAAAGAGCAGTAGCAGTAAGATCCTATAAAATTCAAATTTCTTACCGACTGCATCTTCATCTTTTTTGACATGGGCCCTCAATTCTCTGCAGCTAGTTTTCAGCACAAGTCTCTTACACAGGGGTGTCATTTATGCCTTCAGCAATGTGAGGCAAAGCACTTCAGGTGTGCACACTAATAGCCCCGCCCTGGGCTGCCACCAATAGCAGGTCATTGCAACAGTTTCCGCCCAACTGGATGTCAAACTATTTTCATATATGTGTTACATTTAAAATCTTGAAACCTACTTGCTAACATCAGTTTTATTAAAATTAAATGGAATAAAACTTTTATTTCTAAATAAAGTGTTAAGATTAATTGGAGAAAACAAAAAAGCAACAAAAGAAAACGTGTTGGAATATTTTTCATTAGGAGCAACAGCCCTTTAAGGAATGGAAAACGCATTCATCTCTATGCATCTAGAAGAAGGATGATTTTCTCAGTAAAGTTATGAATGCATTTTGCCGCATAAATATTTTACATAAAAACTTGTAGTGCAAATCATATGAATTATTTGTGCTAATCAGTTTTCCAAACCATAATCATTCAAAAAGACCCTTTTATGGAAAACTGTGCCTGCTCCAAACCTTTACAGATATTCTCTGTTAAAATGTGAAGTTTTAAATGTGATCGATTCTCATTTTAGAGAAATGTTTCTCCAACACCGAGACTTCGTTCCAAACAACAAAAATATCTTTGTGAGCAGAAATTGATATTTTGCCTTTAAACTGAGTTTGATCTTTGTAATAACTGCTAAAAAAAAAAAGGACATGAGTTACTACGTTTAACTTCCCTTTAGGATTAACAAGGTATTTTTTAATGAAATTGAACTAAATTTAATTTATACTTTGACATACACCCGCCATGACCAATGCAAGGTTCTACCTTTATTTATATCTTCACCACTTAACCAGCTCTTCTATAATCTTTTAATATTATTGCCTAAACCTTGAGATGAGAGGATCAAGAAGCAGAGGACAAAACAAGCTAGGGATGTGCTGCAGCAGTTCAGCAAGGTTAGGGAGGGACAGTGAAGGAATGCACTGATGTGCTGGCTTACCTTCACTTTAAAACTTTAATGAGATGCATTGAAGGATAGATGATGGGGTTTGAGCAGAGAGAGGAGGTTAGGGAGAGACGGGTAGGGAGGGTGCATGTGTACCTTTCATTGCTCAGCTGAGCAGAAAATCATTATTGATAGAGCGGCATCTTCAAGGGATTTCCCTGCTGCTACTGCAGTGGGTAGGGAGGAATCTGTGGAAGATGTGTGCCTCCTAAAATAGAGATTGGGGAGCTGGATGGCACAGGGGAACAGGGAGGGAGAAGCTGTGATGAGGGAATAAAAGATCGGGGTGCAGATTCTCCTGGGGGGCCTTCAGCTTGATGGACCTGTTGAGCTGTCCTCCTATTTGGTTCAGAGTGAAATATCAGCGCTTCTCTCACACCGATAGCTCAAAAGGTTTCTGATTCCTTCTTACTTTTACTGATCCCGACCTTATTTTTTATTTTTTTACAAGTCACCATCAGCATTAAGAAATATTTCTATTTCTTTAAATAATCTATTAATGTTTATTTACTAAATGCTGCAATATGTTGAACTTGAACATTTCTAAACTATCCTGATATCGGATTATTTAGTAAAGTCTTTACCATCACTTAAGGAGAAGCATTCAGTCCTTCATTTATTTATACATTTACAAATTCTGAACTTAATGTAATGCTTTTTCAACTCAGGAAAGAGCGTTTATTGTTTTCAAGTCATGACTTGCACTTTAAGACGGCAAAGTGCAAACCAGTGCTTCGTAGTTGCATCACTTATCAATGGATTGCATGAGATGATAGATCAATATTGTGTCTGATCTACAGCTAACAGATTTAGCGCTTCTTTTTGACTTCTAGAAAATACTTAAAACAAGTAGATCTGTGCAAGAACCTCTGTTTGGGAATCAGTAATCACTGTGGAGAGAGGTGAAGATTTTATTTTTCATTGATTTCTGTTGATAATATGTAAATTATATAGTTGCAGTATTTTTGAATAGTTTATTTCTGTAAAGTGAAAAGTTCTTCAGGCTAATAAAACAGGTTTTCTAAGCCTGGAGTCCTATGTATCATTTTTTGTTGAAATTGAAATAATTCAAAGTGGCAAAAAGTCTTATATTCATCATTTTGATTAATGATATGAGACTGATGAGGCCTCATATGTATATGCTCCACTTCCCAAATATCAAAATGTCATAAAAGATGCTTAATCTGAGGTGAAACATAAACCATCTGTGTTTTATTATTTTCTGGCTAAGGGACCATAATGTTAGAATTTAAAATTTAAACAGATTTATATAAATGAATGGAAAAATAGATCAAATGAATTCAGTGAAGAGGGGAGTCCACCTTTCTCCAGGCCATGGTTCTCAACTGGAGAAAGGTGGACTCCCCTATTAAGGTCGATGGAGAGTCCTTGTCTCAAGGGGAGGAGTTAAAGTATCTCAGGGTCTTGTTCATGAGTGAGGGATGGGTGGAGCGTCAGATCGATAGATGGATCAGTTTGGCAGTGATGCGATCGCATCAGAGCGTCGGGCTGCATAGTGGGAGAACATACACCGTGAGCTGGGAGCTTTTAAACCCTACGGTTTCAACATAAAGTTTGAGCTGTAGCTGCATGCGACGATTGAAAATATCGTACAGTGCATGCCTGGCTCAAGGCTACAGTGGTTCCACACCCAACCTCTCAGATGCTTAGTTGTTAAAGTTATCAGGCTGACACACAACAGCTCGGTTGTCCTCCATCTTGCAATAATGAGCAAGAACAGCAATTACCTCCCTCACAGGCATTTGGCCACCATCATTATCGTTACAATGTTTTATTCTTCTAATGCTCTGAGCCTCTGAATTCAAATTGGATTACAATAAACGGGCATCTTTGCCTTGAACACTAATGACATTTCTTTAATTCTATGCTCCCTAATGTGTTAGTAAATGTGAATGTGGGTTCCAGCACCTGTTGGGCATCAGCTTGGTTTTAAGTCGGAAGAAAAAGCTCAACTAGAGAATTTGAGGCTTGTTATGAAGAGCTAACCTCATTATAACCTCCTGGCAGATAAAATCCATCCAGTTAGGAAAGATTCAACTGCCAAATGAATCCCCTGCATTCTTCAGCCTGGCTCTAAAACAAGTGTTCAAAGGCTAATCCTCCCTTTGGATACAATTTTTCTTTTTTTTTTTTTTTTGCATACATGTGATTAATTTTGCATGTCATAGAAGCTGTTGTTGGGGGGTGTCTAACACAACCTTGATCTGTGGTAGCTGCTGCAAATCTTGGTCAGATACAATCAAATAGAATTAAGTAAGATTTCATTATCAAACATTGTTTGAAGCCAGAAAACCAGATGCGAGTTAACTGTAAAAGTAGCAGCAGCTTGGTTGTATGCACACATTACAATAGAGCCTCATTATGTTTATTCAGAACGATTGCTGCTCTCCCTCCCATTCCCAGGGTCTGTGGAAGAAACGGGGGAAATTAAGCTTTCAAGAGAGCGCGTATATATACACACACACACACACACACACACACACACACACACACACACACACAGAGCGCTGATTTTATTCAGGAGCGCTAGCTTTAATAACAGAAATGTAAATTATTTGTAAAAATGTTGACATATTCATCTTCTCCCTCTTGTCTTTTGATGTAGGATGAAGCACAGAGAAAACGGTTACATAACGCTGCATAGGCTTTAGGTGAGGAGTTTCTTGAGACTCATTTGGATTCGAAAGGAGCAGCAGGTTTACCCCAGAAAACCTCATCACGCATACTAATGGAATACAGCTCAGAGCTTGGCTTTTCTATGCTCAAGTGTGCATATATCTTTTGGAGGAGAGCTGTTTTGCTGCCCTGCCTGTGTTTCAGCACAGTGGTAAATGCATAGGCATAGATTATTTTCTTACTTGATGGTACAAGCACATTTGAACAAATGCCAGGGACGGAACATAGCTGCCTGACCTTTACAAAGAATGAGAGGAAGGTCTTTACAAAAAATATAAAACGAGAGAAAAAAGAAGCTCACTTGGGTTTTATGTGATAGACCAACACAAAACTGTCTTTATTGTAAAGATTCTAAAGGTGCGTAAAGTTATACGACATATACAACTGCATCTTGCTGGCATAATATTAGTTATTTTTGTGTTTACACATTGTTCTGCTCGGGTCTTTAGTAAATTATGTAATTCTGTGAATCTTTACATTAACAAAGAACATATACTACCGCGTATGTGTGCATGGGGTGAACTAGGAAGTAGCCTAATGTAGCTAAACTAGATGACACTTTCCCAATGAAGTTTGAAAATAATTATGAAAATTCTTAGGTTTATTGTGGAAAAAACAAAAAGCGATTTGATTCTAAAAATGACAAGACTTAAATAGTGCCACAAACCTTATGTTTGAACATTATTGTTCACCGAAGCGAAGGCTAAAGCTACAATGCCGTTCAAACGGACCTGCTAAGTTGATCTGTTAGAATAAATGTCTTTTGATAATAAATGTGCTGATACTAGTGATATCAATGCTGTTCTTAGTCTCTACAGTACAAAAGGTCTACTAAATTGATTCATTGATTAGTTCTTACATTTATACTGTCTCCCTGTTTGCATTTGTTAGAAACAACTTACTTTTTCCTTTAAGTTCTGATTGGAGACTCTTTGAGAGGATTCACTAGAACTTAAGAGTTGATCTAGATCGGTTTATTTTAATAATATTGTTTGGTATTTGACCACTGTGAGTTTTCAATTTCCCTTAACACATCGCAGGACGTCAGACACAAAGCAGCTGCATTCCTTGTCGCATTCTAGCTGTCTGCCAGCAGATGGTGCTAGATCTGTTTATGTCTGCTTTTGTTTTTTTCCACCCAATGCCGGAATTCAGTTTAGGCTCAAAGCAGACAGTCTAAACACTATTAGGACTGATGCTTGGTGTATGCCATTTTTATTTTATCATGATTAAATCTTTGGGGGGTCTTTTTTTGTATAGGCGTATAACGTGACTATGCCCCATTACTAGTAGTGCAGCAAGATATAGTCAGTACTTTGTAGAACCAGTCTTTTTGTTTTAGGGTATGTCTCTAACAGATCTGCCCATTAGAATCCAGCTTAAATAGCTTCTTCTCAAACTTGTTGAGTGAAGACATTTTAATTTTTTCCCACACATCCTGAATTGAACAAGGGTCTGAGCTTTGAGTGGGCCAAACTAATGCTAAATATTTGTGGACGTAATTAATTTATTATTACTTTAGCTGTGAGGTAAATGTCCTCCTGGATAGTAAACCCTCCAAGTCTAGAGGGTTTTGCAGCCTTTAACAGGTTATCTTCCAGGATTTCCCTCTATTTAGCTCTATACCCCTAAATTTGCCCTCTTAACTTAAGCATCTTCTCTTAAGTCAATGTTTTGGTTTTAATAACCTTTTGTTAGATTGTTTTCAGCAACATTAATTTCAGTCCCAATATGCTGCTTTATATTGTTGGTCAGTAACTTGCCGAGGAACAGCTTGCCAGTCCTCCCAGTACATGCAGCACTAAAAGAAGAGGAAGGCTGATTGAAGGGGTAATGAGCTGTAGACTCCGGCCACCTCAGCAGGGAGCAGAGAAGACACTAGTTCCTCCCACTCCTCCTCTCCTTTCTCTCGCCCTGGGAGCAGCATCGTAGTTACCTCACATTGGGTCCACTTAATTTCCCTCTTCAAAGTTTAATATGTACATGCTCACTTTCTCCCCTCTGCACTGATCGCCCACGCGTTTGCTCAGCCTTTTTTTCACCAGTCCAAATTAAGTTCCACCATCTTTGCTCTCTGTGTGTAGTAATCCTTCAATTTCCTCATTATATGTACCCGGCAGCCCTTCTGTACTTTAGTCCGCTCATGTTTATGTGTTCTTCTCTATATAGCTATACCAATCTGTGGTTCATAGGAAAGCTTAACACCTCTTTCTTGGGCATTGGCCAATAAAGTTTTTGTTTGTTTTAGTATGGACTTTTGTTTTGACTTGAAATGAGTGTTTGCTGCCCAGTTTTACTGCAAACGGTAATAAATGTTTTTTGTCACCATGTTTTAAACCATCTGTTTCTACTGAAACTAGTGCGTTTTCACCAATCAGCAGCTGGGGTTTTTCTAACTGTCCTGGCAATAAAAATCCCATGCAGAGGGTGGAAGCACCCATACAGGAGAAAAATCAGTCCTAATTGTGACTCGTTCTTTAACTTCTTTGGGTCCACAGTAAAAACACTTGATGATCAAGAGATCTTCAGACTGTTCTGCTGAATCCGGACAGCCTTCTGCGTTACGGATGTCATTATGAGACAGTATTACACTTGGTTGATCCTAGTTCAATAGGGACTTGAGCCTTTTGAAAAAGAACTACATAGTCCAACACAAGTTACACAAATGGATTAAATGTCTGAACCTTGCAATCTTGGAGTTTACATAAGAGAAAGAATGTAACTTTGTTAAACTTGATGAGGAAGGCTGTGCCCATACCTCCAGTCGTGCAAAGGATTGTGGGGGAAACCCTTTAGTTCTTAAGCACCAGATTAGAATGTCTGGAGGTCCCAATGCAAAATTAACTATGACTGGAATCGACAGGCGGATTGGTGCAGCGTCTGCCGTGAAGCGGGCGCTGTACCGGTCCGTCGTGGTGAAGAGAGAGCTGAGTCAAAAAGCGAAGCTCTTGATTTACCGGTCGATCTACGTTCCTACCCTCATCTATGGTCACTGACCTGGGTCATGACCGAAAGAACGAGATCGCGGATACAAGCGGCCGAAATGGGTTCCCTCCGTAGGGTGGCTGGGCTCTCCCTTAGAGATAGGGTGAGAAGCTCGGTCATCCGGGAGGGACTCGGAGTAGAGCCGCTGCTCCTCCACGATAAGCGGAGGAAGATGGATGGATGGATGGATGGATGGATGGATGGATGGATGGATGGATGGATGGGTGGAAGCATCCTGCTTCCTCTTCCTACCTCCTTTCTTACTGCCAGACCTATTTGGACATAACTTCCAATTTGCTTTTCCAATTTGTGGTGTTTGGACTGAGCCTGATTTTATTCTAAGTCAATGTAGCTACAACTATATGTTTTCTTTCTCTCTTCATGGTGGGTATCTTAACTCTTTAAGAAGAACAGGCTGAAAAAAAACAGATTTCTAAATTTGCTACTCATTGGCTGTTTAAAACAGAAGAAACATGAAAAAGACCACATATATATTTCTAATAGCTTTAGGAGATGCTATAGTCGGATGAATAAAACATTATTTGAAGTGACAGAAACTTAGTTTAAAAGAAAAAATAACTCTGTCCACCTCAGAAGTTGGTTTACAGATAACTTCAGTTTAGCTACTTTAAAAGATGGTCAATTTCAGTTTCTTGCCTTCAAACATTTTGCTTTTGGTTATTTCATTTCCTCCGATATGCTGAGCACATTCAACCTTGTTGTTTTTATAGTTTTGACTAGTTGGAGTTAAGCTGCATAACTTTTGTCTGATCAAAGTGTTTGCCCAGAATGTCCGAGCTTGTTAATGATCTTTAAAGAGCACAAATACGGCTTTTCACAAAGCAAGGATAAAGTCAGCTTGTGGATCATAATCATAGTTGGTATGAATGATAAAATGCCCCGATTGCTTCTGACCTTCAATGCTGGGGTTCCTGTTTTATTCCCTCCTGTCACCTTTTGAACGGTTCTGGCCCCTCACCACAGACGGCTGAATCAAAGTCCCATCCTGATGTAAACTAACCTTTTACCTTTCTGATGTTTACTTAGTCTGTCTATTTATCATCCCATCTAAATTCTTAATAATCCACTGTTTATGTCTGGAGATTAATTGATTACATTTTGCCCCGAAGCATAAAAAAGGCATAAACAAAACCCTTAATCTTAGGGCTGTGTTATCTTTGTGGCAAAAAGATTATTGGCTTATGGCTTATGTTTATTGGAATTGATATAGCTGGTCTCTGGTATTTTTTATAAGACCAGATTTTGCATGTTTTAACTTTGAAGTAAGGAGTTTCTGACCAGAAAGGCCTTAGTACAAGTTGTGCTGATCAGATTGCTCCTGCTCTTCGCTTCATGAGTGTCAGGTGCACTCAGGACTCTGGCTGATCTTTGAAGAGCCAGAAAACCGTGCTGCTGTCATGTTAGAGCTGATCATTCTTCTGGAAAAGAAAATGAAATCACAGCAGCCTCTGTCACAGCCAGTCGGGTTGGATTTGATCCTGGATACAAATTTTGCTACGAATGGTTGACTTGAGTCAGTTTGGTGTTCAGATGTGCATCCAAGTGTGATGGTGGCAGCTCCACATGCTGCTGAATAAACTAGGCCCACTTATTCTCGTGAGGGAGCCATTGATATTTAGGGATCAGTCTAAGAGTCGGCAATAAAACTAAGACACAGCTTTGACTTTACGGGCTCAAAGGTTAATCAAAATTCATTGAAGCTTATCTTACAATTGAAACACTCTCCACCATTTGGTTTTATTTATTAAATCACACGGGTGGATGGAGTTTACACGGCTCTTTATGATACAAATTCTCCTCTCTTCTGTATTCTGCAGCCACTATCACGCTGGAAAAAATTTAAATCTCAAGTCATTTTTTCTTAAAATTGACAAGTTAAGTGAGACACTTTGCCAATGGAACAAGAAAATTTACTTTTAGAATAAGCAAAACAATTGCATTGTCTTATTTCAAGTGCATATATCTAAATGACTAATTCCATTGGTAAATCATGTTATTTACCTTCTTAAATGAAGGGTAAATACACTTAATTTAATAAATATTGTCTTATTTCTACATCGTTTTGGCAGAGTGGCTCTAGTTTTGGGGAGAGGATCAATTTCCAGCTGAAAGAATGTATATTAAAATAAAGTTATGTTTCAATAGGATTCACATTTTTCAAGCTAATTTCCTAATATCGATATACCAGAGAAAGTTCTAGAGTGAGCATACAGGTGCTGGTCATAAAATTAGAATATCATGAAAAAGTAGATTGATTTCAGTAATTCCATTTAAAAAGTGAAACTTGTATATTATATTCATACATTACATACAAACTCATATATTTCAGATGTTTATTTTGTTTAATTTTGATGATTACAAATGACAACAAATGAAAATCTCAAATTCATCATATCAGAAAATTAGAATATTACTGAAGACCAATAAAAACAAAGGATTTATAGAAATGTTGGCCAACTGAAAAGTATGAACATGAAAAGTATGAGCATGTACAGCACTCAGTATTTAGTTGGGCCTCCTTTGGCCTGTATTACTGCAGCAATGCGGCGTGGCATGGAGTCGATCAGTCTGTGGCACTGCTCAGGTGTTATGATAGCCCAGGTTGCTCTAATAGTGGCTTTTAGCTCTTCTGAATTGTTGGGTCTGGTGTATTGCATCTTCTTCTTCACAATACCCCATAGATTTTCTATGGGGTTAAGGTCAGGAGAGTTTGCTGGCCAATTAAGAACAGGGATACCATGGTCCTTCAACCAGGTACTGGTAGCTTTGGCACTGTGTGCAGGTGCCAAGTCCTGTTGGAAAATGAAATCTGCATCTCCAAAAAGTTGGTCAGCTGCAGGAAGCATGAAGTGCTCTAAAACTTCCTGGTATGTGGCTGCGTTGACCCTGGACCTCAGAAAACACAATGGACCAACACCAGCAGATGACATGGCACCCCAAACCATCACTGACTGTGGAAACTTTACACTGGACTTCAAGCAACGTGGATGAAGTGCCTCTCTTCTTTTCCTCCAGACTCTGGGACCTTGATTTCCAAAGGAAATGCAAAATTTACTTTCATCAGAGAACATGACTTTGGACCACTCACCAGCAGTCCAGTCCTGTTTCTCTTTAGCCCAGGCAAGACGCTTCTGACGCTGTCTGTGGTTCAAGAGTGGCTTGACACAAGGAATGCGACAGCAGAAACCCATGTCTTTCATACGTCTGTGTGTGGTGGTTCTTGAAGCACTCACTCCAGCTGCAGTCCACTCTTTGTGAATCTCCCCCACATTTTTGAATGGGTTTTGTTTCACAATCCTCTCCAGGGTGCGGTTATCTCTCTTGCTTGTACACTTTTTTCAACCACATCTTTTCCTTCCCTTCGCCTCTCTATTAATGTGCTTGGACACTGAGCTCTGTGAACAGCCAGCCTCTTTAGCGATGACCTTTTGTGTCTTGCCCTCCTTGTGCAAGGTGTCGATGGTCGTCTTTTGGACAACTGTCAAGTCAGCAGTCTTCCCCATGATTGTGTAGCCTATAGAACTAGACTGAAAGACCATTTAAAGGCTTTTGCAGGTGGTTTGAGTTAATTAGCTGATTAGAGTGTGGCACCAGGGGCCATCAATTTTGAACCTTTTCACAATATTCTAATTTTCTGATATGATGAATTTGAGATTTTCATTTGTTGTCATTTGTAATCATCAAAATTAAACAAAATAAACATCTGAAATATATGAGTTTGTATGTAATGTATGAATATAATATACAAGTTTCACTTTTTAAATGGAATTACTGAAATCAATCTACTTTTTCATGATATTCTAATTTTATGACCAGCACCTGTATTGTCATCCACAGGGTTTCCGCGGGTCATTAAACGCCATTAAATTTTTATTTTTTAAATTAAGGCCTTAATTGGCATTAAAATTCATTAAATTTGATAATCATGGCTTTAAAATGTGAATGGGGAAAAATGCAAATTTGAACCAAAGTGGCGGGAAAACAAGGAATTCCGGACACGGCTGCAGCCTGTCCATGGTGAAGATGACGAAGGCTTTTGCCATGTGTATATATATATATATATATATATATATATATATATATATATATATACATACATAAGTCATGGGTACTTGTGGATGGCATTAAGTTATTCTAAGAGCATTAAAGCATTAAATAAGAGTTACTCATGCATGCATAAACCCTGCATCCAGGTGTATGAGTAGTTGTTGTTCTGTGATGATCATTCCCAGTATATGTTGTGTTGGCACAGTCTTTTATAGTTGTAGCTTAGACTGTAAGAGTTGGGTTCGGTTTGAGCATAAAAAGTCCCTTTTTTTCTTTAGAATTAATGTTTTTAATCAGAAAAAGTTTAGATTTTTTGCCTTTGCAATGTTGTTTTTACTCTGTTTTTATTGGTTGTGAGTCGATGGAAACTTTTTAAACTATTTGCATATCATTACCATTAATGCCTGCTAAGCTAATAATTATTAAAGTCCTGTTTGTGTTTTAAATGGTAATGATTTGTTAGGATTTATTTCTATCATCGTCTTCCCTACAGCTGCTCTCTGCTCACTATAGGTGTAAAAAGCACACACACACACACACACACACACACACACACACACACACACACACACACACACACACACACACACCTGCTTACCTCCAGGTGCGTGATGACTCCCGGCGATCCGTGCAACTGTCAGGACTCTGAACAGCAGCCTGCTGTGACTTACAGCTGGCCCGACCTGTCAGACCTAACCAGGCATAATAAACAATAAGACAGAAATTTCTGAAATAAGAGTCTGTATTTCCCACAGACTGTCCCCTTCTGCTCGACTATAACTCAGCCAGAATATTCCTACCCCTCAGTCCTTACTGCACACAATCTTTGCATTTCGTTTTTCATTTGGATGATTTATTTTTTTGACTCTAAAGTGAGAAATAAAATTTGCACCATGGAGGCCAAACATTTGATCTTCTAACGTCTTTTATGTTCTCTTTAACTGTGATTGGTAACATATTCCCTCTGTCTTTCAGGTTCTGTATGCAAAAGAGTGCCACGTTGGTGCCAGGAGTGACGTTAGACCTCATTGAGAAGTAAGTAGCATGGCGCAACAGTTTTGGCTCCCATTGGCAGCAGGGCAGAGTCTCGAGACATCATTATCCATTTTCCTTCTTCTGCCTGTCTCTGCTTCCCTCGCTTCCCCTCTCTGTTGTTTTGTATCCCGAAGGTGTAATCCTTTGCCTTTGTTTCCCTCTCACTGTCAAAGTGGCAGCACTTTGGCAGATTTAAAGCTTTAAATTTGCTGAATTAACCTCTGGGTGTTGAGCAACTGAACGTGGATCATCTCTTGCTCTCAGGCATCTCCATGCTTAGAATGATGCCAGCACTCATTACATCTAAAGTTTTACTGTTTTCACTGAAGCATGTGTCTAAGATCCACACCGAGTGCACAGAAGAGGGTGAAATGACTCTCGTCTATTAAGATGGTTGACTTGTTTTTTTTAAAAGGGTAAGTGAGTTAGCAAAAACAAACAAAATAGATCCTGTCTGAGAGTGCCTGAGGGAGTTGAACTTGAAGAGCGTCTCGGCAGTCTCCTAATGATGTGTTTATCTGTCAAACTGAGTTTGTTGAAGGTGAGTAATAACTGTGACACCAGTCTGCCGCAGACCAGCCGGGAAAATGTGGACACCCACACACAAACCCATGTTCTAGGCTGCTATCTTTACGGCGACTTTCCATTGATTTCCATTCTTTTTTACATTCATTCCTATAATCTAATCCATAATTAAACTGAATTCAGTTTATTTATATAGGCCCAATTCACAACACATGTCATCTCAAGGCACTTTACAATTCAAACAGATTCATACAGTCAAATTGATTCAAAGTTTTCTATCTAATGAAAACCAGTTGATGCATCGACTCATTGAATTGAAGGCAATTCCTCACACTAAGCATGCTTGTAGCGACAGTGGAGAGGAAAAACTCCCTTTTTACAGGAAGAAACTTCCAGAGCAGATGTACAAGACATACTATTTTCCTAACCATTACCTACACATACCTAACTCTAAGCCTAACATAAACTTAATTCGCACCATAGTGCTTAACCTAACCCCCACCCCAAGAAGATAACCTTTCCTCATTTGGCTGTATACTGAACCCCCCTCCAATCAATTTAATTGAACCTCGATGGAAACTCTGTTCTTCCACTTAAACTTTCATTGACTATCATGATTGATGGAGAAATAAAAAGTCAAATGAGATGATAATTTCACTGGCGCCAACAGTTTCAGCAGCACCTGCTTTTATATAAAACATTGGTCCAATATTGGCCAAAAAACTAATATCAGATTGTATCGGGTGGTATTTAAATTCTTCTGATGTTTAGATGATTATAGAAAGAGTCTGCAACTGTAACTCATTGGTTCATATTACATGGTTCAGTTGTTATTTTAATATATCACTTCATTGATTAAGCCTTTTTTAACATTCTACAATATAAGTAATAAAAGCATGTGTAATTCATGCTAATAATATCAGTATCGGTCAATTCAATATCTCTATCGTATCGGAAACAAAAAGGTTGAATCAGCACATCTCTTGTTGCAGCTGAAATAGGTTTTTTTTTATCCGATCTTAAGGTGAAGTATTACTATCCCACAAACTTGGAACCTAGGAAAGCTATAACCACATATTTTATCTATGTGACTATCTATATGTGTGTAGTTTATTTTTGTGCATTATGCCAACACACAAAACAGTTCAAACCTGACCTAAATGAATGCCTACTGTGGCACTTGAAAGCATGCAGAAGAGTAGCAATCATTTGAATCATAAGTGCTGAAACTTAAACACATCCTAAACATGCAGGAGGGGGGACTTGAAGAACAGGGTTTGTGACCACTACTAAAGAGTGAATAAACATGCCTCTCTTTCGGTTTTCTTTTATTACCATTCTGATTTGGTGTGATTTAGTCATCCATGGTCAAGTGTTTTGATTTTGCATGCAGTCATATCTTATAATATTGCTTTTTATAAATGTGTGTTTTAACACAGCAGCATAGTTGGGTGTTCTTGCATTTTTTATGTAGTTTACATGTCAAATAAATAAGAAAACTTCTCCCTTTTCTTTGAACTATTGATGAGAATTATTCATAATCCAAGTATGTATTTTTCCAGTTTTTCCTCGCCCATGTAACCACGGTCCTTTTAGTTTAGTTTTCCTCTGATCTTTTGATTTGTACACACCGTCATCGCCTCTTTTAATCTCTTCTCAAACCCCACCACTCTCCAGTTGATGGGAGTTGTGCAGGAGATGCTGTAGTGCGGCAGAGCTTGAGCTGAAGGACTCCCAAAGGCAGGATGGGAGCCCACTAGAGATGTGATGAACACCTTTGAAGAAGTATAGCTTTTTTTTTTCCAGTCATATATTCTTTTTTCTCAGCCACGCTGACATCGTCTGTTGGTTTGACGACACTGAACCTCTCCCTTTATGCTCCAAGCTCTCATGTCCTTATTTTAGCTTTCATGTCTTGCGTTCTCTGAATCATCCTGCGGACATTTGACCTGGGGAGCTGTAAGGACAGTTCAAACAACCATAAATGTCACATGGCTTATGTTGGAGGTTAATTAAGTTTTTATCATTTATTTGTTTTTGATATATCCTTCTAGAAATACAATCCTTTAACCCCATATACAGCTTTTTTAATGGTTTTATAAGTCACTGCCTTTATGTAATTGGTATATGCAATAACTTTTTGACTCCTCTTCATTTTCTCTATTCTCCTTTTTGAGACCCAATGCATGGGTTTCAGAATGTGCAAACAGCTAGCTATTACACTCTCTTTGCTCATATCTTCACCTTTAAAGGTTTCACATGGATTGAAATGGCAGTAATCACTCATCATTTTTGAAATGCTGCAATCGTTTGTTATAAAACATGTTCAGCGTAGCAGCAACTTTGAATAGTTGGATGTTGATGATTTGTTTATTAATTAGATCATTCTTTGGTCTTTACTCCATCTGTGCACCCTTCTGTCTCCTTTCTTCCCACGATTATCCAACTCACATTCTGGACGGATCCAGTCACTGTAGCGTTTTTACATAATGGAGTCACGAAGCTGAGGGCATGTGGATTTTACCTGCCATTGTGGGCTCCTCACATACTTGCTCATCCTTTGTCTCAAAGATGAGGGTGTTGGTGCAGATCATGTAGGATGATCCATATTAAGCCTTCTTCAGTCTTTTCACAACATGACACAGTGTGCTGTACTGAAGTCACCAGCAGGCTTCTGATCTCTAACTCTGTTTAGGGATCATATCACTTTAATAACCCTTAGTTTAGAACACAGCGGAAATGCTGCATTGATCCTGTAATTAAATACTTCATGCATCGTTACTTTGTGACGTCAAGAGCTACCTATTCACCCAAGGTAGTATAGATATGTCTGTCTATTTCTGTTCAGACAGTGCTTTGTAAGCCTGTTTACATCTAGTGTATTTTATTTATATAAATGTATATATAAATTTCAGTGTCACATGATCTAAACTACCTTAGTAATCAAGAGTCTCCTGCATTAATCATGACAAAGTGGAGGTAATAATAACCTGGCCACCTTCACTTAAAAATATACATAATTTAAAGTATAAATAACACCACCCACTGTGGAGCTGACTTGTTGTGTCACTTTAATTTGTAGCGACCCTGAATAGATATAGAGTTCAAACCCCCCTTTCCCCTTTTTAAAATGTTAACTTTAACCTCTTTTCTGAAATGTTTACCTACCGTATGCAGTAATGCTATTTGCTAGTGTTTGAATCTATATCTTAGAAGAACAGGTGAAAGTAACAGCTTTTAAATGCAATCTAGATGTCTAAAGCAACACCTGGCTCATGTTTGCTGCATTTATAGATATACTGCGAGTTACATTGATAAAAAAACTTCAGCTCTGTGGCTAAAAATGTTACAGTTTGTCTTTCTTTAATTAAGGGCATTTCCCCCCTCTTAGTAAAATGAAAAACACAGAAGCTCTTTTAGTTATGGTACACAGGTTTTTAGCAGGCCTCCTCAATGTCAGACTTGGGGTCCAATTTCCTTGCCTGGCAGTAGCCAGATCGATATGTATGAAACTGCGTTGAGTTCTACGTTATCAATCTGGGATGGCTGCCAGATGGCTTCAGTCTATCCATGAAAAGGAGGGACATTTAGTAAAATACTTCGAGCTGATTGGATGACATTCCAGCTAGTACTCGCCTCCTTCCATAATATGCTTTCAGACAATTGTAGCAGCGAATTGTGACATTTCAGTGGAGTAAGCTGATAAATTAAAATTTTTTCAAATCCTGTCAGAAAAACAGCACAGACATCTTTCCCATCTACAAATGCACTAAGTTCTTCTCTTTGCTCCTTATTTTAAATTAGAAATTGTGATTATTTTGGCTAAAAGCGAGTCAATTCCGGCATTGACAGTCGAGTCATCCAGATATTATCCTTCCAGCATGTCTTGGGACTGGAATTGTTTTACTGACTTATCAGCACAAGTGATTGAAATGGCCGATACCAAACTTAACATTGCATCTTGATAACTGGGTTTGTTATTTATCGACTTTAACTTTACCAGATAGCAACTACATGCCGATCATACAAAAGACTGCATCTGTATAGAAATAAAACCTAACTTCTAGAAGCTAAATGATAGATGATGATGAAGTCCGTGCCTTTACGTTTCCCGCTGAATATATAAAAAAGAACGTCTCAAGTGTTTTAAAGGGGGAAGTTAATGTGAGCAGCTTCTGTGTTGTACTCTTTCTTTTATTTGGAACCTGAAACATACCCGAAGGTATTAGACAAGAGCATTAGTGGACACGAAAGTGGGATGATAAAACAAGGGATGGACAAAACTTCCCCAAGGTTTGATTGATGGCCTAAGCCTCAACATTTCAGAGGGTATTCTTACCCATTTAGTGATTCGTCTATCTTTTTCTTCATCCATCCACCTCTTAGCTGACTTTCCCCCCTCCCAAATGTATTTCAGAGAATCACCCAAGGATATGAACTGCTGAGTGTTCATCCTGACTACTGCCTTTTCAAACACCTTTGGCAGGCAGTCAAAGCGCTCAGGAGTTGGCTGGTTAGACGGAGGACCTGTAGTGCCAAGAGCCTCACAGCTGCTATTATTTGTTGCTTACAGTTGGAAATAGAGGGCTTGGGTCGGGAAAGGTTCACCCTCTACTCATTTACAAAACATGGGTGGACGATGCTTAATGAATGAAGTCAAGATATGTTGTTGGTAAAGGGGACATGAACAGGTTTTACTCTAACATGGAATCTAATGGTGATAGTAAAGGTCTAGAAATGACAGCTTGTGGTGACCGTCTAGGTGCAAATTAAGATTTTATACAAATACTATTGTACTTAGGTTATGTTTCTTAGAGTCAGTTTAGTGGAGGACAGAATTTATCCTCAGTTCATCAGATATAAGGGGGTAAAAATGAAAGAGTACTTAAATAATGGTAATTAAATAAAAAAATAAAGTATATATATAAATATATATATATAAATATATTAGTGCTGTCAAAATTATCGCGTTATTAACGCGTTAACGCAAGGCGATTTTAACGGCGATAATTCTATTGATTTTGATGTATTGATTGAAAATTGTTCATTATTATCTTGGTTAATTGACTACATTTTATAGCAGTAGGGTAAAATGCTTGTCTTTGTTCAAAAGACTGTATTAACTGTAAAGACTGTCTTTTACATCAGCCTGTTTTCAGGGCCTTTTTTTTGCCTACATATTTGTTATTTTTTGCTACATGCCTCCCCATCTTCTTGCCAAATGTTTCTATGGCATAAATCAGTGTCTGTGACCTGTTTTCATAAAAAAAAAAGAACATTGGCACAAACCTAGCCTGTATGTATTTTTTTGTATGTCATTGAGAGTATTTAAATGATTTTCAATCAGGAAAAAAATGTGCGATTAAAATGCGATTAATCGCGAGTTAACTTAGGCATTGATGCGATTAATCACGATTAAAAAATTTAATCGATTGACAGCACTAAAATGTATATAATGTTCTTGTCCTGACAAATGCATGCCAGAAGCAGAGGTTCTCATCTTCATGGTGCCTTTTCAAAATGAGATATCGAACATTTTGTTACATTGTTGGTGATTTTTTTTTTTTTTACTGGAATCTTAGTTTCTTTCTTTAGAACATCTACAAAAGTCCGCCATTTACGGGAATATTGCTCTAGTGATTAGAGCAGTCCGCTTGTCCTCTGAGAAGGATCCAAGTACCTGGTTCGATCCCCACAGCCTGCGCTCTGAGTTTCCTTAACCCCACACTACTCCCCGGGCTTTGCACAGTGGCAGCCCACTGCTTCCCAAGGGGATGGGTTAAATGCAGAGGTGAATTTCTCCAGTGTGAGATCAACAAAGTAAAATTATTATTATTTTGTTGAGATGAGAAAATTATTTTTCTCAAGGCAGTCAGTGGGGGGGGGACTGGCTGGTGAGCTTTGAATCGATGTTCATCTGCTCAACCTAAGAGTGCTTGAGCTCAAGGTCTACTAAAGGGCAGAATGAACGGTTCCATCTCACAGTAAGCTGTCCAGGTCCTTTGTAGCAAGGCTGCCTCAGGCCATAACGCCACCACCGCTATGTTTCATATGTTTGGTGTTTTTTTCCTGGAATTCTGCATTTCTACTTTTACTAGATAAAGTGGGATTTGTAACTTTTTTTTTTAACCTTATAACGTCCAATCATTTGATTTTGCATACTCCTTTTATTTCCCTTTGGCATGAACTCTGACATTCACTGTAGCCAATGATGCCTTTAATGAGAAAGGGTTCTTCTGTGAGCTCCTGGATCAATTGTTAAAGTACATATAGAGCCATTTTTCTAGGCCAGCCACTCCTGGGAAGGATCATTACTGTTCTACGTTCCTTGTTTTATAGATGGTTGCTCTCCCTGTTGCTTGCAGAGGAACCATAACCTGTTCCAGTCTGATAGATGTCATTGACTTCAGGGCAGAATGGTTTCCTTTCTCAGATCTTTTGGCCTACTTCTTTTTGTCCTGAGATTTGATTCCACAGGTCTTGCATTGGTCAAGCCTGGTTGTGGATACTAAAGTGAACTAAAAACAAAAGTTTTAATCACAGTTAATTCAAGATTTAACAATGCAAGTAGATATATTTGTTTTCCTGAATAGATAAATCACAATGTAAAAAATGTTTTTCAAAGTTATCTTTCTGTAATGTAAGAAAGTAAGTAACAAAAACAGAAGAAATCAAGATAAAGAAAACCAAGAGATGAAAACTGAAATTTTCTAATCTCACAGTTCGTTGTTTTTTTATCTGATCCCGCTGTAGGACACACAGCATTTATCTTTCATGAATAATATTTCTGCTTCTCAGCAGGTTAACGCCACCTCTGTAAATATTTTACAGCTGATTCGCCTTGTCATCTCACATCAGAATACTGATTTATTTTCATGCAGCTCTTTTTGTAAAGACAGCTAATAAACATCGCTGCATTATAACCGCCCCCTGAAACATCTCGGCTTGTTGATCTTGAACATGATCAAAGACTGAGGCTGGATTTACTTTGCGTTCGTTCCTGGTGTCGGTCTGATCTGAGCCCACAGTGGATCTGAGGCACAAAAACACATGAATATTCAGTTGTTAATCTTTCTGTGTAAGAGACTTGGTGCTTTGGAATGTTAAGTTCTTCACATGGTGTTGTAATAGTGCAGAACATTTGCCACTTGGTGCTATGAGTAAACTCTGACACTGTGAGAGCGGCTGACACAATGCCATCTGTGTTGTGTTGCACTGCAGGATCCCTGGCAGGCTTAATGACAGACGCACACCCCTTGGAGAGCTCAACTGGATCTTCACCGCCATCACAGACACTATCGCGTGGAACGTGCTGCCCAGAGGTGAGTCTCTATATTAACATTAATATACGGTTTGGCATATCATCACAACATCCTGCTCATAATAAAAGAACTATCTAGGTCTATCCTCTTAAACACATTCGCACCAAAATGATCTTTGGTACATGCTTGAGTAATGTTTTTATAAGGGTGTGGCAAAATAAAAATAAGGAATTTTGAAATCCCCATTATATTTAGATGATACATGCTCAATTGCCAGTAATGCTCTAAAAGGAATTGGACCTGATTTATCAAATGATTTGTGCCTGATTTATAATTTTTGCATATTTTTCTCCAAATGCTCTATATATATATATATATATATATATATATATATATATATATATATATATATTTTTTTTTTTTTTTTTTTTATTCCTGATTTAAAGGATTTTTTTTTTTTATGAACTATGCAAAAGAAAAAAAAATAGTACTAATCCTAGCAATGTGCACCTGGAATTGCAGCAGGAATAAAATAACTTTTTTGCACAATATGACTTTTTGAATTTTTTATTTTTTTTATCTCTTTTTGGTTAATAAAATGAGTAATTTTACCCACACAGCTCGGATCAGCTATATTGATTCTAGCCTACTTTAAGGACCTGGAATTATAAAGTTCGCTTTGGTCAATCTTATGCCAGCAATTTTCCTGCAGACTTCAACAATACATTGCAGGCTAATCTTAATTTTGATGCCAAGCAAAAGAACAGATTCAGTAAAACAATTAAAACTATCTTTCCTTCTTGTAGCCTTTCTTGCTTTTTCTTTGCTTCCTTCTTTTCTTTTGACCTTTTTAGATCCCTCTCTTCCTTATGCTTTTCTACACATTTTTCCTCCCTACATCCTTGTTTTTTTCCCTTGGCACTTTCTTCCTTGTCATCATTCCTTCGCTCTTCCTGTCCTTCATTTAAGTGTTTTCTTGTTTCTTTCAATCATCAATAAGCTTTCTGTCCTCTTGGTAAATACTGTAATAATTGAAGTGTAAGGTTTTAGTTAAGTTCCTCTCGGTATATTGCAGCCTAGTCAAAAATATTTCTACTTTTAGGGTGATTATTCATAAAAGTCAATGTTTGGGATGATTTCATGTCTCATGATTCCTCCCCAGAGATGCTTTCTTTCTGTTCTGTTTTACATCATAAAAACAACCCCTGCTGTGAGGTACACATGTAAACAGGAACAGCGAAGAAATGAAAAAAAAAAACAGAAAAACAAATTATCTTTCTTTGTCTCCATTGTGAATTTAAATAATGCAGTTTTTATAATGTATTTTTACGTATTGTTGTGCTTTACTATGACCACCCATGAATATGAAAATAAGCTCCTTTTTTGAAAAAGATTATGTTTTAATAAATTAATCTCAAAAACATTCATCTAAGTTGGTGAGGGGAGGCGATGAGCTTTCAAAGACGTCAGAAATATACTAAGATCCTAATTTAAACATATCTTGGCAATGATGGAAAATGAAATATCCCCTGTGGTTCAGCTCTGAGAGAGTCCAAAGTGGGGCAGCTAAAATAAAAAGCAGCAGTTTTTACGCATCAGCAGCACTAAAGGAGCATCAAAACATCCCAGGTGGCTAAAATCAAGAGGATGTTGATATAAAATACCAGAAGAGCAGTTTGTGTAGGTCAGCTCTTCAAAATGGAGACTAATTTTGCAGATTTCTTCGCTCTGTAATTGAGGATATCGCTTCAGCCAGTGTTTGTCAGCCAACACACCATGCTGCAACTAGCGATTTCTCTGGTAAAAACACTGCGACACACATTTTTTGACGTGCATCTAGATTTTGTATTCACAACACATTCATACACAGATGATCTGGTTTCTCCTACTCCGCATATTAAACACAAATCCACAAAATCAAACTCTGGGACTCCCACAAGGCCAACTGTATTCCATCTAGAACAGCATTGTGACAATGAGGATGGCTGCCAAAGCCTTTTAGAGCCTCGGGGCTCTGCTGTTAATGAAGCAGCTCACTTAGAGAGAATCCCTGTAATGAAGGCACGGCATACACCTAATGCAAAATCACACACCCTTGCACACTTCAGCAGCCTGACACCAACAACATGTTCACAGTCCCTTATGAAATTTCACACACAAACTAACAGTGAAATCATTATCAGCAGCCAGAAATGGTGTCAGGGGATTGGCCTGGCTCCATTGAAGTAAATTAAAGTTGAGGTAAATTAGGGGATGCTTAATAGGATAAAGATAGCAAGACAGTTATACAGGTGTTTGTGTGCTGGTGGGTGTGTGTGGCTGATTTTTATATATCTATCAACAGAACCTGTCTAATAACCTTTTGTTGTTGCAGTTTTTTTTTTAAATAAAATATTCACAATGAAGAAGTTTATATGTATTGATCATTAGCTTACAAAACCATGTCGTATTCATCACTGTCTCTTGAGCTGGATTAAAACCTTATGGATTGTGATGATATTATCCTCATATTTCTAGAAATTGTTAAATTATTTTGATCATCCTAAATGAACAGAAGAGAAGAAAACTGATTAATGTCACATTGTTAGAAGAATGGGTGTCTCTTAATGAATGTTTCCTTTTAAATGTGTATTGTGACTGTGTGAGTCCCCTACATCATTCCAGTCAGTGGAACAAATTTGGACTGACACTGCAATCCAACCAGAGCAACTCTGTTGTTTATCTGAGCTGCAACAAGAGGACATAATTAAGGACCCAACTTAACAAAAGTAGCATTGCAAGGTCTTTTACATACTGGAGGCAAGCATTCAAGCTAGCCAGATTATTTCAAAATTGTTCACTTTGTCCTACTATTATGTCTTAGTTCACCTATAGAATGCCCCATTTTCCTCTTTTATTCCAACATATAGGTTAATCTAATTCACTTTGTGCCCTTCTTATATCTGTAGCATAATGAATCATTTCTATTTTCTTCATCCCCAACTTCAGATCTGTTCCAGAAGTTGTTTCGTCAGGACTTGCTGGTGGCCAGCTTGTTCCGCAATTTCCTGCTGGCAGAAAGGATAATGAGGTCGTACAACTGTACACCAGTCAGCAGCCCCCGTCTCCCCCCAACTTACATGCATGCCATGTGGTAAGACACTCTCACAAACAGAGCTCCTGGCACAGGAACACAGATGCACAGATGTCGGTGGCTTTTGTAGAGCTGGAGGTTAGAGGAAAGAAACGAGCCACCCGTAAGGCCCAGCTGTTTTTGAAGACAGAGAGCAGTTAAAGGCTGAGAAGAGTTTCCAACATATTCTTTATTAGCACACATAGTGCAATTTTCTTTATGTAACTGTAGATACATTTAATGACTGGATATTTTGGAAATCAACTCGGATATTAGGAAGAGACAAAACAGTGAAGCTTGCCTAGAGGCAAATTTTTCTGAATGTTAAGGGATTGCTTATTAAAAGAAAACTGCTTCTTACACTGTTTTATTTTTTTATGTTTGATTTGTTTGAGACAAATCAAACATCTGTTACTAAGCATATTGTTCAAAATAGATTTTGAAACACCTAGCCGGTGCAGCTTGAACACATCGTCAGTGAAGGACCCAGGGTCATAGGGTGTTTCGGGTCTTTGATCTTCAGACACCCTCGTCTGGGCGACCCAACCGGGGTTGATCAGGCCCCAGTTTGTGTTCAAGCAGCGCGCTACTCCATGCGTCTCCCCTCTTGATCCACAGCCACCTTGAGGCTTTCTCAGCGGCCTCACTGATGTTTCTGGTGGCTCTTCTCTCAAGCAACCCTCTGATGCCAAGGAGCCTGAATGCCCGATGCACAGTCTGACTTAGGAAGCCTCTGCAGCCCACTTCTATTGGCTCACAGCGGGCCCTCCATCCAGGGCATCTGCATGCCTCAATCAGCTCAAGATACTTCGCCCTCTTCCTTTCATGAGCCTCCTCCATCCTGTCTTCCCAGGGGACTGTAAGCTCCAGTAACACAACTTGCTTCGTTGAGTCAGATGTTAAGACCAGATCTGGTCTCAGTAACGTCCTTACAATGTGCTCTGGGAACTTTAGCTGCCTTCCAATGTCCACATGCAACTGCCAATCCCGAGCCACGGCTAGCAGTCCAGATGTGCCCCTACCTGCTCTCTCAGGTTTCTCCCCTGCCCTGACAAAGAAGGTATTGTGCCTCAAAGGGGACTGGTGCTTTGACTCCAGGATTCCAGTGCAGATGGTGTCTGCTACTGCCTTCAACACCTGGTTATGGCGCCACGTGTACCTTCCCTCTCCCAGTGCTTTAGGGCAGCAGCTCAGGATGTGCACCAGGGAACCATGAGCCCGGGCACAGTGGGCATGTTGGTGCTTCTGCAAGGCCCCAGGTATAAAGGTTAGATGGACTTGGAAGGACATCATACACTGACTGGATCAGGAACTTAAGTCTTGCTGGTTCATACTTCCATAGTTCTGTCCAGGTGATCTTCCGGGCGCAAGCATGGTTCCAATTGGTCCAGGCTCCTTGCTGGCGCATTGCCACCATCCTACTTTGGCGTTCCTCCTCCATCTCTGCACGAATCTCTCCCTGTATCATCTGTCGACGCACTTGTCCTCGGGCTTGGTCATAGCGCAGCTTTGTAAGGCTACCTAGACCGGCTCGTCCCACCGCCACAGAGCCAACTATGACACTATGTCTCAGTCTTGCTTCTGCTTGGTTGACTGCCTGTTGTGCTCGCCATTTCCTCCCAGTTCTGACTGTGATGCCGGCAGAAGAGACTCTGGTGTCAGCAGAGTCTCTGTCAAGCAACACCTCCCTGGCTCTGGTGACTTTAAACTCCTCCGTCACGCCAGTCAAAGGAAGCTGCAGCTTGTTGGAGTGCCCATAGAGGGCAATGCTGCTGAGACTCTTTGGCAGACCCAGCCATCTGCGTAGGTATTGGCTGACATTGCGTTCAAAGCCCTCCACCATGGTTACTGGAACTTCATAAATCAGTAACGGCCACAGAAGTCTTGGCAGGATTCCGTGCTGGTATATCCATGCCTTAAACTTCCCCGGGAGACCAGACTTGTCCACTGCTGCTAGCCATGCCTTTAGCTTTAGCTGGGCTGCCTCCACTGCTGCTTTGTCCTTCAGAGTGCTATCGAAGATCTTCCCCAAGCTCTTCACAGGCTTCTCTGACACTGTCGGAATTGGGACTCCATCCACGCAGAAGCGGTATTTGTCCTCCACTTTCCCCTTCCTCAGGACAAGGGATCTGGACTTGGCTGGCTTAAATATCATCCTTGCCCATGCCATGATCCTTTTCAGACCACGGAGGAGCCACCGGCATCCAGTCACTGATGTTGATGTGACAGTCAGGTCATCCATGTAGGCCCTAATTGGTGGTTGGCGAATGCCAGATCTGGACAAGGGGCCCCTACATTCCACTTCTGCAGCCTTGACCAGCATGTTCATAGATAGGGAAAACAACACCACTGACATGGTGCAACCAGTGATAATGCCCTTCTCTAGGCGGTGCCATGCAGATGTTGTTGTTCCAGTGGTGAATCTCAAACTGAAACCACTGTAGTAGTCCCATATGAGTTCAGTGATCTTCTCCGGAACGTGGTATGTTGTCAGAGCTTTTGACACAACCTTGTGTGGAATAGATCCATAGGCATTTGCCAAGTCAAGCCAAAGGACTGCAAGGTCTCCTCGGTTTTCTCTCGCCTCCCGTATCAGCTGGGTGATCACTCCTGTATGTTCCAGACAGCCCGGCATGCCTTGAACTCCGCCCTTCTGCACAGAGGTGTCAATGTAGGAATTTCTCAGGAGATACTCAGATAACCTGTTAGCAAGAATCTTAAAGAAGATTTTGCCTTCCACACTGAGTAGGGAGATGGTACGGAACTGCGTGATGTCACTCGCATTCTCCTCCTTTGGTATCCAAACACCCTCTGAGTGACGCCATTGCTGGGCCACCTTCCCCCTCCTCCATACTACCCTAATAAGTCTCCAGAGCCTCTCCAGGAGTCTCGGGCAATGTTTGTAGACTTTGTAGGGCACTCCACTTGGACCTGGGGCTGCACTAGTACGTGCAGCTCGTACGATGTTCCTGACCTCTGCCAGGGTGGGTTCCTTAATGTTAAACTGGACAGATGGTATCGGAGGTGTGGGTAGCTCTCTGCAGGTAGGCAGTTCCTCCTCTCTCCTGCTGTCGCTGTATGTGGCACTAAGGCTCTGGTTGATCTCATTCTCTGAGCATTGTAGGGTCCCACTCCTCGTCTGCCCCAAAAGCCGCTTCGTAAATCCAAACGGATTTGCAATAAAGGCTGTTCGCTTACGAGCCCTCTCTCTGCCTCTCCGCCTGTGCCACTCAGCCCGACGCAGAGATATAAGTTTCTGCCTCAGGATGCCACGGAGTTCTCTCAGGGCTGGTCTTTCCTCCTCACCCGCCTTCTTATACTGGCGATTCAGGGCTTTGAGCTCTTTCCTGAGCTGGGAGATCTTGGTCTCACGCCGGTTTGGCCTAGCAAAGTTCTGAGCCTTTGGTAATTTTATGCCAAATCTCTCTGCACCGATGCTGATGATTAGTGTGCTCATCAACTGGAGTCGCTGATCAACTTCTCCTCTGCAAGATGCATTTAGAGTAGCATCAACATCCTCATCAAACTGCCGCCACTGAGCCTCCTTGTTTGCAGCCGGCCATAAAACCCCACGCTGTTCTGATGGTTTGCTAGGTGTAGCATGTCGAGCATGGAGGTTCTGGAAACTGTGGGTCAGTGCTCCGTCTCACCAGGGTCAGTGCTTGGCACTGGCTCTGTGCGTTGCTCTGCTTGCTTCCTCCTTATGCAGCCCATCTTTGCCTGGTGGATCCTCAGGCCCCTAAGGTTTTTACAGACCTTACCGCAAAAGCAGGTTGCTGTCGTTGTCGAAAATCCATTGCCTATGTCTGTTACCGGGTAATCCGTCCGTTTGGGGTGCTCATCCTCCCCCCCTCTCGGGCACCCCTGAGGGTATTTTCCTGTAAGGCTTTCTGTAGCAAAGTGTGGCTGCCCCCTCACAGGAGCTGCAGCTCAGGGTGCTAACCTTTACTGCACCGATTGCCGTCTCTCCGTGCTGTCCACTGTCTCTCCAGTCGTCACCATGCTTTCACGGTTGTCATCCAGCCTTTCCTGGAAGTCACTGGCTCGGCCAGTTATAATAGATTTTGAAACACCTAGCCGGTGCAGCTTGAACACATCGTCGGTGAAGGACCCAGGGTCATAGGGTGTTTCGGGTCTTTGATCTTCAGACACCCTCGTCTGGGCGACCCAACCGGGGTTGATCAGGCCCCAGTTTGTGTTCAAGCAGCGCGCTACTCCATGCGTCTCCCTAGTAAAATTAGTAACATAAATAGTTTAATTTAGTTAAATTAGTCTAGTGCCTGGTCTATAAAGCTATCGGTATCTTTATAGGCGCACTTTTGTCCTATCAAAGCTCATTAAGTCAATATGATCTCCCCTTATGTACAAACTATCTATTTGTCAACCAGCTGTCGATCAAATAGCTGCACTGCACTCTTTGGCTGTGTCCGAATGTCTGCCCTAACCCCTATATCCCTCAATCACTATATAGAGCGGGGACTAGATGGGGGACTTCTGGTGAACTCGGGTACCTGACCGTTCAGACAGATGATCACTACTTTTCACTTCCTGTTGGTAATGTGACTCCGGCTCACTGCACGGTGTCTGTGCATTTTTTTTTTTATTTTCAGGCCACAGTGACAACAAATCCCATAAAGCTTTGCGAGGAGAGCTCTCCTCACAAAGCATTATGGGATATATCTGCTTGTTAAGGAATTATGGATGATCACTACTTTTCAAGGGGCATTGTTGAAAATTTCAAGTCCACTACTTTTTCATCCACTAGACGTTTGGACACTCATTTAAAATGGCGTAACCACTGTGAAGTGATTAGGGTGGACATTTGAACACAGCCTTAACCTAGCTTGGTTACAGGAGTCCTTACATTGCCCCGCTCCAGTTTGAGGACTACAAAGTAAAATCCTATGACAGGACGGCACTCTTACAGCACACTGCAAGGCAAACTCTGACTTTCCCTAAGTTCTGAACTATCACTGCGTTATACACCAACAAGAGATCTGTGCTTAAAGGAGAAGTTCGGTTTTTTACACTTTAAGCCCATTTTCTGTAGTGTCCAGGATGAAATCGAATGAAGGACACCAAAATTTTGACAATTGCTCCTGTCTCTGCTTTTTGGCTCATTTAGAATCAACCCCTGGCTGCTTTAGAATGGCTAGCATAGAGCATGTCCGATAATGTCCTTAAAACAACCTTAAACGTTCTTTTTTAAAAATATGCTACTCACCGTGTCGTCAGCGCTGTTCAATGACGTTCCAAAAAAAGTTTCGTGAAGAAAAAACGTTCCTGTAGTGTTTTATTTAGCATTTTGTATATCCCATTGAGTTCTGTAGGAATAGTCAATATTCCGCTGCCACCGGAAACGGAAATGGGGCCTGTTTACACAGTTGTAGTCTTTTCGCTTCACTCTGTGTACTCCGACGTCGAGAATCAAGAATCCACCTTTCGTATTCCATTTTCAGAGTTTTTTAAAGTGTTTAACAGAGACGTTAGCACCTCGACGTCGGAGTACGCAGAGTGAAGCGAAAAGACTACAACTGTGTAAACAGGCCCCATTTCCGTTTCCGGTGGCAGCGGAATATTGACTATTCCTACAGAACTCAATGGGATTTACAAAATGCTAAATAAAACACTACAGGAACGTTTTTTCTTCACGAAACTTTTTTTGGAACGTCATTGAACAGCGCTGACGACACGGTGAGTAGCATATTTTTAAAAAAGAACGTTTAAGGTTGTTTTAAGGACATTATCGGACATGCTCTATGCTAGCCATTCTAAAGCAGCCAGGGGTTGATTCTAAATGAGCCAAAAAGCAGAGACAGGAGCAATTGTCAAAATTTTGGTGTCCTTCATTCGATTTCATCCTGGACACTACAGAAAATGGGCTTAAAGTGTAAAAAACCGAACTTCTCCTTTAAGTTCTTGATTTTGAACACTTAATGGGGCCTGTTTAGAAGATTTTAAACTCCATTCGAGCTAAGGCCAAGAAGCACCAGAGCTTCAAGTTGTTACTGGAAGAGTGCCCTGCATACCACAAGGATCTCCTCCTTCACACAGACTTGAGATGGTTATGTCCGGATAAGATACTGCAATGCTTTCTCTCTTTGCTGAGAGAAATTAAGACTTTTACGGAGAGTAGAGGAGAAGATGTAACTCTATTAATGAATGCAGAGCGGCTTCTTGATCTCACCTTTCTCAGGGATGTGACGGATAAAATCAACCAACTCAATATGGAGTTACAAGGCAAAGACAAGCATCTGTCTGACATGATCAGGGCTGTCATTGCATTCAGCTCCCAAACAGACATTGTGCATTCAGCAAGTTAAAATCAAAAGGTTGTAACACTTTCCCTCTGTGTTGAACATGTGTGAGAGTAACCCAGGTGCAGCCAGTGCTGTAAATGTTAAAACATTTTGTGATTTTCTGGCAAAGCTTGGGCAATAGTTTTCAGACAGATTTGTGTGACATTTCTGGCAAATCCATTCATGGATGTGCTCATTTCTGAAGACTCGATGAGCCAAATGAATTCAAAAATCTCTATGAGTTGGCATTTAAAATGTGTGCTTTATTTAGGTCTACTTACCTGGTTGAGTCTGCTTTTTCTGACATGAATGTTCTCAAATCCAATCAAAGGACAAGACTGACTGATGAACACTTGCATGAGTCTATTAGAGTGAACCTGAGTGGCTGCACTCCAAAATAATCATCTCTAGTTGACAATATGCAGTGCCGGTCATCACACTGAATTAGCTACTTGTCATTTCAATGATATACTTGTTTGGTTCTTTAGTTGTGATTTCAGATGGTAACCAGTGGATAACCTGTGAGTAAATCATCAATTAAAAAAAAGCATGGTCCACCATGTGTTAAGTTCCTATCTATTTTGTGAACAGAAATTTAGAAGAATACAAAATAAATTTAGTTCAGGCAAAAACGGCAACAAAATATATTTTTTCTGAACATAAGTTGCTCACGTTGGTTTTTGTTAAATTTACTCACGTAGCTCATGAACGGTGAAGTTTTGGAGATCCCTGTTCTAGAGAGTGTAAATTCCCAAAATGTAGTTTTTGCTTAGTCTGTTTTGCATCAGAAAGTTGCTCTAACTGTCTTTTGGTTTTATCGTAGGAGTCTTAATGCATCTTAGTGAAGTAATATTAACCCACTCAGCCTTTCTGAACATAAGTTGCTCACGTTGGTTTTTGTTAAATTTACTCACGTAGCTCATGAAGGGTGAAGTTTTGGAGATCCCTGTTCTAGAGAGTGTAAATTCTCAACAAGTTGTCCAAAGGCATTTAAGAAAAAGACAGAGATTCCAAGTCAGGTAGGCTAAATCAGGGCCGCTTGTTTCCGGTTGTCAAACAATGCAATTAAGTTCAGATTATTATTCATTGTGGTTAAAACGTTGGCTGTCTGAGGAATGTACCATATTGCATCAAGTCATTAGACATGAACTTGGGATGGCTTTTATACATTTCTATACTCTACTCTAACCCAGACCCTTTTACTAACCCTAACATTACCAACCGATACGTAACCTAAATCGAATTCACACCTTCGTCTTAAACCTTCCTACAATATGCTTGGGGGAAATTGGACTTGCACCATATCCACAAGGTTAGAAATACTTGGCCACTCAAACACACACATCCTCGTCCTGCTATATAAACTGAGGATTTTGTGTTTACTCCTATTAACTTCTATGGATTGTCAGTACTTTTAAATCCTTTCTATGCCCTAATCCTGACAATTACCCTAAGCCTAACAAATGCCAAAATAACTCGTTAGGTTCTCACTTTACAACAAATGGGCCTCACTTTGTGGGTAAAAAGAGGAAAAAGTGTTGGTCCTCAGAAGGTTAGTAAATAATACCAAAAACTGTCCTATAAGTAACATAAACAAGTGCACACACATATTGTGGTAACTTCAAAGGTGATCTTTAAAAGGGAGGTTTAGGGGATGTTTTTGAGGAAACATGATCCCAAATGGGCTCTTGTCACTGGGAAGTTGCTGTTCTCATGCTTTTGTTTGTTCCTGACTCAACAAAATTCAGGTGACATGAAAAAATCAATAGCTTCTGTTGTAGATTTTGCTGCTGTTTGTCCAGCAGTGATGCGACAGATACTTTATGTCAAAAACTTACAGTACATTGGAGCCCTATCCTTCATTTAAAACCATGGATCTATTAGCAAGCAACATGTAAACACAGCCTTCTGGAGTTGCTCTGAGTATACATTACATGTGAAAAAAAAATAAAAAGTTAATTCCCACAACACTTCCTTTAATAGGTACTGGTTAACAGCTCTAAGCCAATGTGTGTAGGTGTTTTTTATTATGTTTCTGCTTTCAAGCATATGCAGATTCTTCACATACTTTCTTTACATCTTTTTTAGATCTTGAATGTAAAAGGTGTTGCTGCCTTAGCAGGAAAAACATATTTTACAGAGATGATAATTACCAAAAAACTAAAAGTAGTAGATGGAAACAGAAGACTTGTGGTAGTCAGAGGGTGAACTTCTTTCTTAGCTTAAGCTTTTTTTCATTTCATATAGAAGAAATTGCTCTCACTGCCTTTTAGGTTATATAACTCTGTCAGTATTTGTTTGAAAGACGTTGAGCTGGAATTCTTTTAACATTTTGCAAAAAAAGTGGATCCAAAATGTAGTTTTTGCTTAGTCTGTTTTGCATCAGAAAGTTGCTCTAACTGTCTTTTGGTTTTATCGTAGGAGTCTTAATGCATCTTAGTGAAGTAATATTAACCCACTCAGCCTTCTGATTTCCCTGTATGTTGAGGTAGTGCTCCTCGGCTGAGGTCTTGACTTCACCTAGACCATTGAAATACTGTTATTTTCTGCCTAAGCCATTCTGTTGGAGTTTCATTGCTGTTTTTAGCATGCATTGCTTTCGCATGACCTATTTGTGACCCTCAAATGCCTTGATAGTTGTGTTTGCCCTCTCAAACACAGTGACCCAATAAGCTGAAGGAAACTTAATGGTTCTCGGGTAAATTTCAGTAGTGGTTCCCTTCTATTTAAGAGTAGTTTCTGAACAGATTACCCTTAGTTTCCTTCAGTCACCTCTGTGTTGTCAGCAGAACAACCCCAGCCTGGGCATGGCTGTATGTAAGCACATCTAGAATACCTATCTCACTTTGTCCCGCTCCTGAACAGTCTGCACCATTCTGGGAAGTTTGATTTAGAACTAGTTTTTCAGTGTTTTTCAAAATTATACATGATTTGGACAATGCCAGTTTTTTAAACTTTATTGCATAGTGTATTTTATAGATTAACTTCTTTGAAGCAATGCATTCGTTTTTCTGTTAATTTAGAACTTAATAGGATCCTGTAAAATCTGTAACATATTGGTCATTATTAAAAAACACATTTTCCTCTGTCAATATGCTCTACTCAGAACTCCTCAAGGGGAAACATTTAAAGTTCACCTGGTTTAATTTCTGTAGAAACATATCTTTGTGGAAACTTTTTCTATCCGATTATTAATTGAAAAAAATATCTACAGATTAATCGATTAGCAAAATAATTGTTACTTGCTGCCCTGGTTTTATTCTTCCATGATTTGTGTTATGATCAAACAAAGAGACACAAAAGGAAAAGAAAATTGGTAGGAAGGCTGAAGAACAAAATGTCTTTCCTAGTTACTCATAGTGTGAGAACAGCATTACAGTAATCTGCTCCTGCAGCCTTGGTTTAGGAGTTGTTCTCAAATCACCTGGGCAGAACCTTCTGTTTTATGTCCATCATATACAATTACTGTACTATTGGCAACTTATTTAGTGTTTATTATGAAATATGAAATACCTATTCCAGACATTAAACTGTGCTTGTTGTTTATCTTAAATAAAGGGACAGATTACTCTGTACCTGGGGAATATGCATATATGATTTTGAAGGGAATGCATTCAGAGTATTTAAACAATGCCTCTTGTAATCAGCTGGTGACCCAGTTTGATGTTGCATTTAAGTAAACCTTCCAAACTTTTCAAATATTTTTATGATTTCATAAAAAAAAAAACAGCTTTCATTGATGTTAAAAACCGCAACATGTATTTTATCTAAGAATCTACGCTTTTGCGTTTGTGTTGTCCTGCTGTATTTCCAATAAAGGCTTTACCTCCATTGGTTTTCTCAGCAACAGGTTTCCTTTGCCGCTTGATTTTTCCAGCATGTTTCCTCATTAACACACGTGTTTATAAAGCCCTGCTGCTTTGCACTGAGTAAGAACCATTACCTTATCATCCATCTTTCTTTAGTTAAACAAACATCTCACCATCTTTTTTCCCCCCTCCACATCGATTTCTAAAAATGCCTTCCTCTGCTTATCCCACTCATTATCTGGCTTGTGTTGGCAAAGCCTCCGCGAGAGGCTCGTTGTGTAACCACCTGGCATGTCTTCCTGTAACAAATACTGCTCTTTACTCCTTGATAACGCTGTAGTCTTTCTTTCTCACTAGTTCATCCCCATTAGTTGAGATTGCGGCTGCTTTTCAGTGTTTGTGGCCCAACAAATTGGGATTTCACAACACCACATGCAGTATTAAGCAGGATAGAGTAACGACTCAAGAGTGTTTTAGGAGTGCAGCAAACCAAACTGGGAGGGCAATAAAGATTGTAAGTGCTACAGATAAAAGGCAAGTAGGAAAATAAAAGTTTGGGCCAGCATGTACTGGGCCGGGGAGAATGGAGAGGGGGGGAATAAGTACTTTAAGGGCTTGCTGATTCATGTTAGTGTCACAACACAAACAGCTATTGTTATTCAAATGGAGCAGAATGGCGTAAGGCAAATGAGCCTACGGCTGATTACTCCCTTGCGAGCCGTTTCAATGCCAGTAGAGTGTCCGTTTTATATTGGTGGATGTTGTTGCACCACTCTCTGCGGGCAACCGGAGAAAAGAGCTTAGTCAGCCGCCAAATGCTCCCCTACACTGCCCTGCTGTTGGCTGTCCCTCCATTTCACGCTGAACACACACACGAGCTGTGGTGATGAGTCACTTCTTCGTTCTTGCGAGCGAGTTAACGGTGTCATGTTAAACTTGGGACAGCTTCCATCTTTAGAGTGCATTCTTCCTGATAACATGGTGTTTGCCTCTATCATGATGGGTTCCATACATACCAGCAAGAATCGATCTGTGCATTGAAAATGCTTTTTCTGCAGAGCTTCAGATCAAGTTAGGAAACCTATGTAGTGTTTTCGTACCTGATTTGGAAAAGTACACATTAGGTGCACGTTAAGAAGTGCTTGCTTTGTATGAGCTTTTGGTCATACCTTCTATTTTACTGTTATTAAGAAACTGTATATGAAAAAAGTTTACAGGCATTCCAAAAAAAGAAAATTTAAAACTATACAGAGAGTTTACAGGCTTTTTAAAGTTTTTGGAACCTAACAGATTTTCCACTTTTTTTTGTTGCTCTCATTTAAATGCTTTAGATCATTTAACTAATTTGAATTCAGGGCAGCATAACACAAGTATGCATAAACAGGCTGCTTATGGATATCTTCAGCATCTAAGCCAGATTAAAATCCAGTGTTTTTTTTTTTTTCTGCAATCCACTTTAGATGATTTTTCCACTGCATGATCCCAGTGCTTTTATACTTTTAAGTTTCTCCTCTTTCTTTTGTGTTTTTTAACGTAGAGCAGAGACGATGGCTCCCGTCAATCGCTGCAAGTTGTCCACTTCCTAAAAAGCACCAGAGAACTACATTGCCAGCACCATGTTTGACATTTAAGAGTACTTTTCTGTTACTTCCCTCCCAACTTCAGTTGAGTTTTATCGCTGTAGACCTAATTAGGTCTAGTTTAGGTACAACAGCATTGTATGTAGCTAAAGAGGGCCGTTTGAAGAGCAGCATCTCCTCCAAGAAATGCACTCAGCTTTTCTCTCTTAAAGTTTTAACAAAAGCGCTAACTCTTTGTGCTGCTGCGGACAGAAATGCCCCACATCAAGCCACCTTTAAATGTTTTCATGTTGCACATTCATCAGGGAGTCCATTACATGTTTTGCTCTTTGCTGTCAACTAGGAATGCAGCTCTATTATATTACACTGGAATAATGGGAAAAGCCATTTGAGTAGTAGAAAGAGTCTCAGACAGAGTGAACTTGGCGTCACTCATTCAGCATCACATTACATCGCTGTGCGTCGACTGGGAGCATGAATCAACCTCTAACTCATGCTAACCGAGAGGAAAAAGCCCCACCGAGGCTGGGAGTTTAATTTTCTGCAAGAAGAAGGAGCTGAAAAGTGGAGACTCGAGGAGACGGACAGAAAGGGAGAAAAGAGAAGCTGTGATAAGGTTTGATGTGGGTTGCATAACTCCATGAATTAAAAATGATGACCATGGGAGGAGAGCTGGTTTATAGCAGGGGGGGATTAAAGGCTCCTCACTGCCCTCTGCAAGACCCATTGGATGGGAATCTAAAGCACGCGGAGAACAATACAGGAGGGACTATCTGGTCTGAGAAAAATGGATTTGAATGTACGGTTATAAACGCCACCTTAGTCCTGGTGTTGACCTGCACTGACATACAATCTAAAAATCAATGTAGCTGTATTTGACAAGATGTGATCGAGGTAAAAGAAATACTTTTTGATTCATACATTAGACCTGGATAAAATGTTATTTTCAAACCGAGGTGGTCTAAAGAGTCTATAATATGTTTGCATCCAATCAGTGTTATATATAATCATAAGTAATGGATAAAGGGGGAAATTTTTTCTTTTTTAAACATGTCTCTGCTTTATTAATATACATTTTAAGAAAGCTTATATGCATAAACCCTTCAACACATGCATCATTACTGCATCATTTTAGTTTTACTGAAAATAAAATATTTATTACAAGCACCTTATTACTCTTCTCTTGTATTCTTTTAATCATTTCCTATTGAGGTAGGCTGTTATTGCCATAAATGCTCAATAAACACCTACCGGTAATTATTTTCATCATTACTGCCATTAATATGTTTTATTTACTGCGTAATCGTTTTATAATTTTTTGTTGTGGTAAAATTTATTTTAATACAGGATAAACTTTTCTATGTGATATTCTGCTACTTGATTCTAGTTGTTTTTGAGGATGATGTAATTCTTTGGTCTCTGTGCTGCTTCTCTGCAGGCAAGCCTGGGACTTGGCCGTGGACATCTGCCTTTCTCAGCTGCCTACCATCATCGAGGAGGGCACCGCCTTCAGAGTAAGTGTGCACGCACACGTGTAGTTGAGGGATAAACCAGCACACTCACACTTTTAAAACGTGAACAAATCCTATTGCCGCTGTTTTTATAAGCGACAATGAGAATGTCTGTGATCACAGGACGTTGAGCCTTGATGGATGGCTTATGTCCTCTGCTGATCTCCATGAACACCAAACTGTTCTCGATTGCTTTGCAGCTTTCCTCCCTTCAGCACCAACACCTTCTCTAATAATTACTCATACTCACACATTCTCAGGGGATAACATTGTAAAATGTCAGCTCTTATAACTCAAGCGTGTGTCAAATAAAAAAGGTTTTCTGAAACCACTGGCCCTGCACTTTCAGCCACCGGTGTGTTTATTGTTATATTTACTGACATGGCAGGGGACTCTGATAGAGATGCTGAGTTCAATGAAAACATGCTGCAAGAGGCTTATTGAGCTGATGATGAGCTCATATACACTATATTGCCAAAAGTATTTGCTCACCTGCCTTGACTCACATATGAGCTTAAGTGACATCCCGTTCCTAATCCATAGGGTTCAATATGACGTCGGTCCACCCTTTGCAGCTAGAACAGCTTCAACTCTTCTGGGAAGGCTGTCCACAAGGTTTAGGAGTGTGTTTATGGGAATTTTTGACCATTCTTCCAGAAGCGCATTTGTGAGGTCGCACACTGATGTTGGACGAGAAGGCCTGGCTCTCAGTCTCCGCTCTAATTCATCCTAAAGGTGTTCTATCGGGTTGAGGTCAGGACTCTGTGCAGGCCAGTCAAGTTCATCCACACCAGACTCTGTCATCCATGTCTTTATGGACCTTGCTTTGTGCACTGGTGCACAGTCATGTTGGAAGAGGAAGGGGCCAGCTCCAAACTGTTCCCACAAAGTTGGGAGCATGGAATTGTCCAAAATGTCTTGGTATGCTGAAGCATTCAGAGTTCCTTTCACTGGAACTAAGGGGCCAAGCCCAGCTCCTGAAAAACAACCCCACACCATAATCCCCCCTCCACCAAACTTTACACTTGGCACAATGCAGTCAGACAAGTACCGTTCTCCTGGCAACCGCCAAACCCAGACCCGTCCATCAGATTGCCAGATGGAGAAGCGCGATTCGTCACTCCAGAGAACGCGTCTCCACTGCTCTAGAGTCCAGTGGCGGCGTGCTTTACACCACCACATCCGACGCTTTGCATTGCACTTGGTGATGTATGGCTTGGATGCAGCTGCTCGACCATGGAAACCCATTCCATGAAGCTCTCTGCGCACTGTTCTTGAGCTAATCTGAAGGCCACATGAAGTTTGGAGGTCTGTAGTGATTGACTCTGCAGAAAGTTGGCGACCTCTTCGCACTATGCGCTTCAGCATCCGCTGACCCCGCTCCGTCAGTTTACGTGGCCTACCACTTCGTGGCTGAGTTGCTGTCGTTCCCAAACACTTCCATTTTCTTATAATACAGCTGACAGTTGACTGTGGAATATTTAGGAGCGAGGAAATTTCACGACTGGATTTGTTGCACAGGTGGCATCCTATCACAGTTCCACGCTGGAATTCACTGAGCTCCTGAGAGCGACCCATTCTTTCACAAATGTTTGTAAAAACAGTCTGCATGCCTAGGTGCTTGAATTTATACACCTGTGGCCATGGAAGTGATTGGAACACCTGATTCCAATAATTTGGATGGGTGAGCAAATACTTTTGGCAATATAGTGTATCTTGATGGACTCATTTTGATTCACTACCACCAACCCCCAACCAACCGTGCCCTCAGAGGTGAGCTTCTTCTCCATGGCTCCCTTGGGGGTAGTTTGCCTTCCTGGTACTCAGAATGAAAACACTTACCAGCATCATAATTAAGCCCCTGAGGAATGTTAAAGCAGAGCTTCCCGCTCTGTGTAGGATTCAGAAATAGAGTAGTCTGCTGTTCTTTGGCTATGTGCATTATTTTTTCGGTGCTTTTTCAAAATTGGTGCTAAAAATGCATATAGTGAAATCAAACCAAAGCATCTACAAAATAAACCAAAAATCTCCAAAATGTCTTTTTTTATTTTTGCTTAAATTTTTAACAGACTTTATTGTTGATCTTCAAAGAAACTTTTATTCGATTAAGACAGTTTTAAATACTAATAATTCTCAGAATGTAAAACACTTTCAAACTAACCTTGGCCCTGTGGAAAGATACGTTTATGTCTTAGGGGCTGAATTTCTTAAAACATGTTTTTTACACACAGAGAAGATCTTCAAAGAAGGTGTAAAGTTAAGCAGATGGTGCGTGCAAACTTATTAATAAACTTGTGCCTTTATCAATATGCAGATCATATTCTAATGACCCACAATGACCCACAAATTCTTGGGTGATGGATATGTAAATTAAAACATTTACCAGATACAAAGCAATTATCTAAATCTAAAACTCACTCTCACACTTTTGCAGCTTTTTTAGTACTTTTGAATATCAGGCGCAAACTCGCATCCAAAAAAATCCACCGCAAATGAGGACAATGCCAAACATTTTGAGGCTGTCAGAAAAATTTATATTAGAATTATATTAATACAGAAAAAACATCTGCACAGGCTGACCCTTTTGCTACGTTCGGACCGCAAGCGTTGGAAGCAGCAAAAAAGCTTCTGCTGCCTAATTTTGATGCTTGTCTACATTAAGGTCAGACGCGTGTCAAGAGCAGCTTTGACGACTCTCGACCCGATTTGGTTAAGCCTTTGTATTTTTTTCTCAAAATTAGAAATTTGGGCCGTTACCCACACTAAGAGGACTATGAGGCAAGTCAGAAAATATTAATAGAAATAAGTAATTTTAAATGGAAAGCTCAGTACATTACTTAAAATTTTCCACTACTTCAGGCCATACTAATTTATTTTACATTTTTAATTCTAGAAATTGCAACCTAAAGTTATTCCTAAGCCTGTTTACACCCCTGATAGATATCGATTTTTGATCATTTGAAACATTTATTCTTTACATTTAACTTTAAAATAATGTCAAAACACTATTTATCCTTTTCAATACATTTTGGAAAAGTTTTCTGACATTACAGCATTTAAACCCTTGAATTATTTGCTGACTAGTAGTTTGCATGTTTGCTCTGTGTTTTTGACAAGTTATAGTTGGTGAAATGGATAAAGAGGGTTGGGCTTTTTTCCAAACTACTTCATCTATTTTTTCTTAGTCCGATAAACAGATTATCTTTAAGATGCCATCTACCCTGCATTCCCTGTAAAAACCACACACCAATGAAAAGGTCAGGGTTTCAGGGAGTATTTTTCTCCGGCTACGATTATTCATGAATGAATCCATCAATCCTTTGCAGCGCTGCTATTTCCCTCCTCAACATCCATCAGTGAACCAAACGATTGCATAATTCCTGCTGTAATTTCACCTCGCAGCATGATCAAATAACATGCAGCCAGCAGCCAATCGGGCAGAGGGACGGGAAGCTGAGTGTGATTGATCGGGATTTATGTTGTTACTGCAGTGCAGTGTCATCTCTCAGCTCATTATGTTGGACCCTTTATGAAATGATGAGCTAGTCGCCGCGGAGTGGCTGTGTGTGTTTGAGAGTCAGCTCTGTGCGAAGCTCTAACATCTGTTACATCTGCTGTTTGTGTCCACAGCACAGTCCATTCTTCGCAGAACAGCTCACTGCGTTTCAGGTGTGGTTGACTATGGGTGTGGAGAACAGAAACCCTCCTGAACAGCTCCCTATAGTTCTGCAGGTATGCACACACACAAACACGTCATAATGTTTTATACTCATGCTTTAGCCCAGACATGATCTGCACACAGATTAACATCAAAGTAAAATTTATGCTAAATTTTTTATGTTTCGCTTTTTTTGCTTGAATATTTTACGTACAATCTAAACAAACTACAAAGATTTCAAATTGGTCAGTATTCTTTCTTTATTACTTCCATCTATCGACCTATCTAAAATATTTATTTATTTATTTTATGAACTCCTTTTCTGGTGTTCCTTATGTCCTCGCTTTCTTCCTTGCTTTCTTGTGTCCTACCTTCTTTCACTCTTCCATCATTTTCTACAGCCCTTATATGCTTTTCCTTCATCTTTCTTTTTATTTTTCATCCTTTTTTTATTCTTCTGTCCTTTCCACTGTAGAAAAATCTATCTTAAATGCATAAAAAAAATTATGTTGATTTAAAAAAAAAAAAAAAACAACAACAAATAATTCTGAAGATAAGTCATTCCATACCTGGATTTAATTTTGGGAAGGCGACTTAACCCCTGCACATTTTCAAACGTCTCTTTTGGTCCCCTGCACTTTTTACTGTCCAAAAACATTGCTATCCTACAGTACGCAGACATTTGTCGAGCACTAGGATCATGCAGAAAACTGCGGTCAAACTAAAGCCTGCTTCCCTGAGCTTAGACCGCCCACAAGCTCCTGATTGGTCCACCCTCTTTTTTTTTTGTGTGTGATTGACTGTCACCGCTGTCACTCCTGACAAGTTCACTTTATAAAATATCTGAATCAGGTCTGTGATTAATGGGTCAAACAAGTTAGTTATATTAAAAAAGTACTTGTTTCGTCCCCCCACCCCCCCACTTCTGAAATCAGAATTTTGTCAAGTTCAATACAGGTGGTGTCATTCTAAAATCTCCTAATAGTCTGTTTGGAACTGTGGATAGAGTACATCACTAGTTCATGATGCCTACAACCATTGGGATCAGTACCAAGTAAAGTGGAAATAAGAGATTAATGCTATACATTGAATTATACTGCAGGCTTCAGCCTTGTTATCAATATTTAGCTCTATACATGCCGATTTAGGTACATTAGTTTATAATCGAAGCTGAAAAGAACAAAGGGTGATGCATGGTTTGAAAAGAAAAAGAAGAGTCTATGAAATTTAATTGCATATCGTTTCTTCCCTCAAACTCCGGTCATTGCTATATCATACGTTTCACAATATTGTTCTTCTTTTATTGACTAGGTCCTCATGAGTATCTTTTAGAATCACACAGTAACCTGTGATAGTCAGGACATTTGAATTGAGAAAGCTTCCTGGAGGGGAATCGAAATGTCTTGGAACCTTGGAAACCATGAATTGATTACTAATGATCATCAAAACAAACAAACTTATCCATCAGTTAGTTACTGGAAGAGGATCTTTGCTGTGCTTTCTGTTATGTGCCTGTTTCAGTTAACTTTCTCTACTTCTGGCTTTATTTAATCTGTTTTCATAATTAGCACTTGTGCAATGATCATATTAAGGCACTTCATTTGCATGCATAACATCCAACATGTGTGCATACACAAGAGTGGGATGGCTTAGAAATCAGTTGTTAAAACTTTTCTACAAGTTCACCGAATGCTTGATTTCTCATATACAGTGAGAAAGTGAGGAGAGCATGCGTCTGCAGATAAGAAGAGATGCAGTGGATAGATTTACAGCTTGGAGCATAATCTCAGCCTGAGATAGAGCACATTGCATTCAGTCAGAACCAAAAGAGCATTTTTATCTGGAAAGCTGTTACTATCAGAAACAGTTGTTGGTGACATCCTGTAGGATTAAATATTATAATCTGATTAACTATTGCTCCAGATTACAGTTATATGTGCTAGCCAAGCCTGCAGTCCTCTGAAGCAGGGTTCACTGACCTTTTTAAGGCAGAGGTCTACTTAATGTACTTAATGGGTACTTTTTTTATTTATAATGTTCCTTTAGATGTTTTGCTATGAAATATCTATAAATGCAAATATGATTAAAAAAGAAGAGCAACAAAATAAAATAAGTTTCAAATAGAGCCCACTGGAGACTTCTACTGTTTTCAAAAGATGGCTGAAGGTACCATATGGTCCTCGAGGGCCCGCAAGCACCATGTTTTCTGACCCCTTCTCTAAAGCATGCAAAGTCAGTGCATTTGAAATCGGTTATTCCCCCTTTCTGAACAGATTTGTCACTGAATCTGTATATTTTGTGTTAGAAAATTACTTTAGAATAAAAAAAAAAAACACAAACAAAAGTTTGATACAAGAAAAAAAAAATGATGGAAATCTTGATTTTGGCCTGACTAATAAGTTTTTGTTGACTTTTACCCATGACTTCTCTGAATCAAAGCCTTCCCCATTATGTGAACTATATCTTTAAACCCACTCTAACTGCATAATGTGTTGCTGTTGGCAATTCCTGAAATGTAAAACTATGGGTGATGCAGGTTGCACAGAAAGGGCTTTATTTTCCATTATGAAGCAATAGCATCTTGATTAAACTCACCAATCATCTGCCAGGATTGCACCTGGAATATTACTGCTACAGGGACTTCTTCTTATGCTGAGACCTGAGTCTTAATTTATTATAATTTATTACATCAGGCATTCTCTTTTTTTCCACCTCTTACCTCAGGAGCATGACAATCTTTGATGGAAGTTCAGTTCAGGACTTTTGGGCCAATTTCCTGTATTACAGCCCTATAGCTAAACCCATGTCAGTGGCTGCTGCTGTGCTTGCTTGAGATGTAACATTTTGGGGGGAGGGCTGCAGTCTGATGCCGTGTTCTCGTCCTCCCACCTCTGCCGCCATCTTCCCCACAGGGTGGTACGCTGGCAGTGTGGCATTATATCACATCGTAGTAGCAGCATGGAGCTGTCCGTGCTGAATGGTAATTTCCTGCTGAGTCAGCGCACTGCTAGCAGAGGCACATCCATACAGCGGGGCCCATTGAGACCCGTTAAAAGCCAAGGAAAAAGGCAGCATGATTGAAAGCATGTGGACAGTGTGCGTTTGCTTGTTTTGGAACGACAGGGAAACAGCTGCAGTAGCCTTTCAGATTGTGCATCTTCATGCAGCTTTATACTTTCATAAGAAAAAAGATCTGAAGGGTACTTAAGGTGTCTGAGATTACAGGACAAGCCTACATCACATAGATGTATTAACATTTCTTTAGGGTTTATGAGTTGATGTCAAAGTATCCTCACATTCCATTTAAAGGATGAATGATTGACACGAAGCAGGCAAAGAAGAATAAACCATCAATAATGCTCTTTAGTAAAATGAGCAACCAACACATCTGAGGAGGTTGGAAAAGCTGCGTTGTCTTGACAACAGCCATTTCATCTAAAAGGATTAGCAGATTGTGTAAAGGGATTACATGATTTCTGTGTTTTGGTAACAAAGAAGAATTCACACCTATTTGTTCCTCTACATGCGATTATCGTTATTAAGCAACACGATGCACATAAAGCCTTAAATATTTTAGCATTTTGCAGCTGCAGCACACAGTATTAGGATATAAACTGGTAGACCAAATCAAATCTATGCATGATCGGGAAGTGGAAGGAAAAAGCAGATATGGTTTTAAGTTGTAGCTGGAGAGTTTTACCCCTGCTGAATCAGTAATTATTCCCCCCCCTCTTTAATGCAAGTTACAGGAGCAACCCTGTCATTCTAACTCATGCCCTGCTGAACGATGCAGCTCTGTCCCAATCTGAACTCTTCTTTTTTTTTTTTTGCAGCCTTTAACAGGTTTTCTTCTAGGTTTGTGCTATGTTCACCATAACGCTTCTCTGATTGACCCTCTTCTTGCACTTCTTGTCAGTTTACAGGAGTGGCCATGTCTTGGTTTAAAGTAGGGATCCAAACAATTAGGAAAAGAGGGCATTGCAACATACGATGCGTGATGATATTAAAAATAAAACACTTTTTTATTTCCACTCTGTTTTATAAACTATTCTTAAATGCCCACCTTCTCCAGAACTTTCCACGTTGTTTTTTTAATTCAAATGATGCAATTTGTTCACTCATTTTTCTAACAAACCTTTATTTACAGATTTGAATCCAGTTGTATTGAATTACATTAAAGGCCAGTTTATTATATTTTAGTGCTTCTCAGTTGCTACAGATGGGTTGCTTTACCTTCTACTTTTCTACTTTTGAATAAAGAGCTAAGAAGTTGCAGTAGGAATTTGACAAAACGTGATGCAGTTCATGGAGCGCAAATACTTTTGCAAAGCCCGGCAAAATGATTCGCTCTAATGCTCAGACACACAGGGTGATAGGAGGGACTGCTTACTCACAGGTGTAAAACAGAGGTGAAGATGCGAGGAGGTAAAAACACACTCACGTTCTCTGTTATGTTGCTGCGTTGATCTGGGATTTTATTTCCATCCCTTCCAGGCCTTCTACTTTATGAATAATGCACACCCAATGCACTCGGTGATGATGAGAGCGTGAGAAAGATATGGATTTAGTCAGCTTTATGCTTGCACCAGGGGGAGAGGTTCGGATTGGGTTGTTGCCCTGTGGCTTTTCTGCGGCACCTGCGTCACGTTCAAATACACCACATTCCCACGCTCCCCATAAGAACTGTAGGCAGCCACGGGTTCGGTCTTCCCCCAGCCTCCCCCCTGTTTGTATGGTCACGCTCGCAGGCCGACGTCCCCCTAAGGACTCTGTTCTTGTACCGTGTGTAGGTGGAGATGCTTGTGTGAGTCTGCGGTCCTCCATATGCTCGTTCCCACGCACACTGTGACAGTCACGTTGAGCTGGTCCGGTGTCCTGCCTTCACACGGGGTTTTAGTGCTTCACTGCATAATCTTAGCAAACATAAGCATTTGTGTATTTTTAGCACCTGCCATATGCATCCTATAATTAGCCCACTGTGTCCACTACAGCTATGGAAGTTATTCCCAGTTGGCGTCAGTATTTCATTATATCAGCACAGGTAAGATACAGCAGCCATTCAGATGGTGTCACATACTAATAACACTGTTAGCCTCTAAAAAATGGCAGCCAAGAGGAAGCACATAGCTGCCCACATAGGCATGTAATGGCTCTGGATCTGGCATGTTATAGCAGCAGAGGTGGTGGAAGCGCCACCTGTTTCACCCCACCCTCTCTGCCCTTTTCCCTGCTGTTCATTCTTCCTTTAATCTCAGACTTCCTTCCATTTTTGAAGGCACACCCCTGACAAGTGTTTTCTCGCTCTCTCTTGCTCTCTTTCAGGTCCTTCTGAGTCAAGTGCATCGGCTGAGGGCTCTGGACCTGCTCGGACGGTTTCTGGATTTGGGACCCTGGGCTGTCAGTCTGGTCCGTTCATCTCTTTTTTAAATCTTCTTGACACACTGCTGGGTGAATTTATGGAACAGTCAAATCCTGAATATCATTACAGTTGTAAAGGAAAGCTCTATGTTTACATATTTAAGCTTTCTCTCCTCGATTCTTTCCTGAGAAATGATCACTCTGAACAAACATTTATGTATTAAATTACTATGATGCATGACAGCAGATTTTGACAGAAATTGTCACCATCCATCATCCATCATACATTGTCATAATTTATAGATGCCAGCAATTACCACCAGGCTCACTTCTTCAGGAAGTCGGCTGAGAATACCAGTTAAAGCATTTTATACATTTCCAGTGTCACACCCTGCCACATCATCACATCATTACATCATACATATATTTGTACATAAGGAGTCTTCACTGGTTCGAGCTATATCTAGATATTATGAAGTGGTTTTAGAACAAGGACAACTATTTCATTCCCAAATCTATATGTACATATTGAAGATGATGACTTTTTACTGTCCTAATTAGATAAACTGCATTTGAAATCACCACTCTTGACACTTAAAGGGGAACACGTTTTTTTTTTACATTGGCCCCTTGATTTTAAGTTATTACATCATGTTCTACTCACCCATATTAGTTTTGTGTCATTTGGAGCTGTTCTGGAAATATTCAGTTAGGTTATATCCAAGTAACGTCTTCCTATGGGCAACGAGTTGAAGGCACAAACTAAACTGTTCATAATTTATTCTTTATGGTACGCCAGCATTCATAACATGAAGGAGAATCACTGTCTCCCAGACATCCATGGTTATATTTTTTTATATTTATATTTTTGAAAAGCAAAGCAGAGTGTGTATGACGTCATCCGCGTGCGCCGGCTACCATTCATTCATCCTGTCCACTGAACTGCTGCTAGTTTTACTCTCATGCCTGGAAGATGTCTAGTGCTACTACCACAGATGATCTCACTCTCCAAATGGAAACGACGATTCAGATTAGCTAGCCGAACGAATAGAAGGGGTAGAGCGTAGCCGCCTGTGGCCCGGGCTGCCTGTCACAACTCTAGTCCGGCGCGCGCTGATGACATCATACATGCGCCGCTTTGTTTTTAAAAGATATAAATATAAAAAATATAACCACGGATGTCTGGGGAACAGTGATTTACCTAAATGTTTTTAATACTGGCGTACCATAAAGAATAAATTATGAACAGTTCAGTTTGTGCCTTCAACTCGTTGCCCATAGGAAGATGTTACCTGGATATAACAAAACCGAATATTTCCAGAACAGCTCCAAATGACACAAAACTAATATGGGTGAGTAGAACATGATGTAATAACTTAAAATCAAGGGGACAATGTAAAAAAAAAACTGGTTTAAAAGGCAGGCTGTATTTGGGTTTAACAAGCACAGACATGGATGATAAAAATAATCCTAACAACATGCAGGTCACGATGGTGATAACTGTATTTTTATGGAATATATCGAAATAATCTGAGAGATTTGGAAATCTGCAATAAAACACTAACTTTGCAAAGTGGAAAGGACTGTCACCTGAAGTATGAAGGTTTTTAAAAAAAAAATCAAATCAAGTATCCTATTTACTCACGTTATCTTGATCTAGTGACGTATTTTGTTTTATAATCTGATGCTCAAACATTTCCTAAAAGGGCATAAACAAACACCTAGTGGTGAGTATTGGCTTGTTGCGATACCATACGTGTCACAACACTTGGGTAATGATGCGATATTATCAAGATAGTGCAATATCACTATATATTGTGATATTTTTCCCAGCTATCAAAAATGAAATCTATCGATTAAAAAAAAGCATGTGCTGTATACGTTGAAAAGAATCCATGTTGTTTGGGGTTTGAGTCAGTCCACATCTTCTACTGTGACTGCCTCAACTACAGAAATAGTGCTGCAGCACACAGCAAATGGGCTCCACGGCCCTATCTATCTATTGGCAGGGCAGAAGTAGCTCATTGTTTTAGATAAAAGAAAATAAAAATAAATCCATATTAGGAACTAAAAGATTGATATTATATTGGGCAGACATGAAATCACAATATATCACCACACCGATTTTTTTCTCATACCCCTACAAACACCTGTCGGTTAAATAAACTACCTTTAGTTTAGAATTTATGGTCATATTTACTCCCTGTAGTAAATAATAAAGCTTACCTTCTATTCAGAGGGAATGAACAGTGAGTCACACGTTAGAGGGAATCCAATTATTTGATGAACAAAGAGTGGCAGCTGCTCCAATAAGTTTACATGAAGAGTTAATAACTTTAATGATATTAAAGATATTGTTTCATAGAACTAGATAAGTCATTAAAAAAAAAACTCTTTTTTTTACTCTTTTGATAATTTTTGATAATTATTTACAATAATCACCCATTATTGATGTTATAATATAAAACCTTTATTCTTTCCTTAGATGTCTGCATTTTTCCCCTGCCCCGTAAACACCGGCGCTGTGTTTGTTTTTGTGTTGCAGGCTCTTTCTGTTGGGATCTTCCCATATGTGTTAAAGCTGCTCCAGAGTTCAGCCAGGGAGCTGCGGCCGCTGCTGGTGTTCATCTGGGCTAAAATCCTGGCCGTTGACAGTGTAAGTACTGTAAAACACTCACACACACAGATAAGTATTTTGCTCTTGTTTTATTCAATTCTTTAGTTGGTTCACTTTCATATTAATATAAGCAGAACACTTGGAATCAGCTTCAATTTGAAATTTATGAAAAAATAAAGAAGTTAGGGTTGCGTATAAAATGTTGTTTAATCAATGTTTAATCAGCATAGTGACTGTAGAGGAATTTATATTTCTGACAGCTTCATAGAGACAATAGAGTTGCTCCATAATTGTCCAGTAAAAGCATTTTGCCAGCTTCCTCACAGCCTCCCTCTGGATGAGTAAAACATAACAGCGATGGATGGAAGCAGGAGGGAGGTCTTTTACTTCAGTTGGGCTTATATTTAATTAACAATGACTGAATGCTGTAGGGCTAAAGTATCAGCACAGCAATATTCTTGTTAGAAAATTTAAGGTAAAAAGTGGCACCATGTAAGAAACGGCACAAAACTTTTAAGGCCTTAGAGTCTAAGCATGGCATTCTGTTTTCCCCTACAACTCTTGCCAATAACAAACCATCTGAATGATAAAAAGAGGATATTTTATATATGTTTTATATAGTATAGTTATATAGTATAGTTTTTATATATTTATAGATATTGTTGCTTTGTTAAACTAATGAAAAATCAGCTGCAGGTGAAAATTACAGTTTCATGATGGTGAAACAGAGACAATCCACATCTTTTAACAGTAACTGTTACCAATAAATGTTCTACATCCTTATTAACATTGTTTATTATCAACATCTTTATTAGCGTTACTATAAATAGCTATTTTGGAGCCTAAAAAAGGTCTGAATACCAAATTTGATATGTTTATGTGATTATTGATTTTTTATCTTTAAAGGTATTCCGAATGTTTTATTCCCTGCCGAATTTTAAAACACGACTCAAGACTTACTTTTATTCACTGGCTTTTAACACTGGCAGGACTTAGTTGTTTTGAGGTTGTTTATTTAGCTTAAGCAAATTCATATTATTGCCTTATTTTATATATTTATGCTGTATTTTATTGTGTTTTATTATTTTTAGCTATGTTCAGCACTTTGTTTTCAGCTGTAGCTCTTTTAAAGCGCTCTACAAATAAAGATGATGATGAGGATTTTAGGTTTCTGTCATGCAACCACTACTCTATAAGTTATTCCATGAGGTGCCTTATGATTTCCAGAACTTCCCAAATTCCTTGACATCAGAGGATTGTGGTGGTGTTCTCATTTTTGCTCATTTGGCCATCCCATCATGGGACCGTTGGGACCGTTTCCTCACAAAATGCAGAATTGCCTGTTGCAAGCTTTAAGCGCCTAAACCATGAGTTTCAGTCTGGTTATCGGTTAGTTTAAGAGGGTGAGAAAGATTTTCTCTAAGCAGAAAATTCCAAAGTCTAGGTTTTCACTGAGTATCAAGAACTGATTTATTTATTTTGTTCATATATTTATTTATGTTGTTTATTGGTCACTTTCCAAATAATGTGTTCAATTCAGAATGATTCTTCTATATTTTAAACTCTATGAGCCACAGTCCATGGTTATTCTTCCCTGTTGCTCACACATAAAGAGAATGCAAGGGATTTTATTTTTCATTCCATCTACATACATCTGCCTCATGTAGAATCAGATCCATATGTGCAATATGGAGGAGTGCGTCCTTTTCAATACGCGGGAGCTTCCTTTCTTGAAGTGTAAAGAGCAAAGCAATCTCTAAGTGGGCACTGGAAAAAATCGAAATCTAGATAAGTCATAAGTGCATTTGTTTTTGGATTGAGGAGGTAAAAAGAGACCGCTTGCCAATGGAACGAGACAATTTACACTTAAACTAAGAAAACACAATTGCATTATCTTATTTCAAGTGCATAATCTAAATATCTTATTTTAAGAGTAAGAATTCTCATTCCACTGGCAAACTATCTTTTACCATCTCAAATTAAGGGTAAATACACTTAATTTAAGAAATTTTTATTTGTTTCTAGATCATTTTTCCAGTGGGCTTAAATTAAATTTTAGCTTTGTGATTGTTCTCTTTGTCAATATAAGTTTTTTTTTAACCAAGCTCATGTAACACAAAAAAGGTCGGAGGCAGAATTAGAGCTCATTTTGAACAGAAGATATTTAGTACACAGTACACAATTTAGTACAAAATTCATGAATTGAAAGTGACTCCAGCTTCAGTTTGTGTAGATTATTAGAAAACTTACTGTTATATTTTGTGTTTTTTGGAAAACTCCAAGGTGCAAATCTACAAATTGCTTCATAGCAGCTCTTTTTAAAGGGTTGTGATTTCATAATAGCTTTTTTTTATCAGCCAACGTGTTAAGAGTTTCTCTCCTGGGGGAAAGATAATAATAAGGCTAACTCTGAATGACGAGTGAAACCTCTCAACTCTTCTCTCCATCATTACAGTCATGTCAAGCTGACCTGGTGAAAGACAATGGACACAAGTACTTCCTGTCTGTGTTAGCTGACAGTTACATGCCTGTAAGTATAAAGTGAATAATGTGATTGTTCCGGTTTCAAGTGATGCAAAGCTGTTAAATTATTAGGGCTGGGCAATAAAGCAATAATATGTATCGCAATAGACCCCTGATCAATAACCATAAAACAGTACTTCCAAAAGAATTTCCTATAATTTTACTGAACTCTGACCCAGAACTGCAAAGCATTCTGGGGGATGTAGACAGAGGAAAGGATTTAGCCTTTAAACTCTTAACAGAAAAGATAACAAGGTTGGTGCTTTGGCTGACCTCTTTTTGAAAGTTACCTTTAAATAAGGTTAGGGTAACAGTTTTAGTCCATCCTATCTCCGCTGGTGCTCATTAGAAATTGGAAAACAAAAAAGTTGCTCAGTAATGAGTATCGATTGACATGAAGGGCTCATATTGCGATACATTTTCCAGCCATAATGCTCAGCCCTAACTACGAGGGCCGTTTAATAAGTAATGCCCCTGGCCTACTTCCAAATGTTTGATCAAGCTGAAAATTTGCATGTGAAGTATTTTAAATCTCTGTAGATTTAATAGCAAATTACAGCTCTGAACTTATTGTGGTTTCTGATTTACGGGAGAAAACGGGCGATGAAATGAAAGTAACCTATAGTGATAATGTCTCATAATATAACCTTGTAAAACATTTCGCAAGGTCATATAACGGGCCTCACAACCACAAGTTACTTTAATTTAATCAAAAGTCTCCTGTGGTGCGAGTCCTTTCCAATAGATAAACCGGCTCATTGCTCGACACACAACTAGGGCTGGGTACCGAACTTCGGTACTTTTATGGTACCGACCGAAATGCTTTGGTTCTACAGAGTATCGAAACATGCCTCGTCTTTCGGTACCAAGTTTCGGTGATTGGCTGTAACACTTAACGTGATTGCGTCATCCAGGAAAAATACACAGGTGGTCACGCCTACAGCCAGGGTTCATGTGAACTGGTTGCGAGCGTCGCGGAACCCCTTTAAAATGCCCCCCAGGTCAAAAGTGCGGCTTCACTTTATTAAGACTGATGCCAATAGTGTGCAATGCAATACATCGTGCACGGAAACAATTTAGAGCAGAAAGTTTCCCGGTGTTTGACTGCTAGAAGAGCGGACCGCAGCCGGCGCGACCATCCTCCTCTCAGCAGCCTGTGGGCAGAGCAAAGCCAGAACGGAGTGAATCATGCTGCTTTCAAACTGGACGCAGCAGGAGCAGCAAAATCACGTCTGCTGCTTCCTTTTTGCTGCTTGTACTAGCTTCTGACGCGCGGCTAAGGCAGCTTTGCTGCTCAGGCTGCGCGGCCGAAAAGTGGCTTTGACGCGCGTTGGGCGGAGCTACTCTATCCTTTCTCTGCCTTGCAGCTATATTTGCTGTGATCAGTGGGAATAAAGTAGTTTTATTATGTTTTTAAGTGGGAAAATCGGCCTGAAAACTTAATCAGTGCAGTCAGTTCATCCTGCCTTCCAATATTTCTGTCGGAGCCGCTCAGACCCCCACATACCAGCGGTGCGCTGTCAATAGAATCCCATTCAACGGGCTTGTTTGTCAGACATGGTAATTTTTCTAAAGGAAAACTGCTAAGTAAAAAGGTCCTCACAATGTAACAGTGAATATTAGACACTGATTTTTTTTTTTTTTATGTAAGAGGAAAAATGTAAATGGAAAAATCAGAGCTTAAAATAAAACTCAAGATTTGTACTTCTTTATGTTGTGTAATTTTCTTTTTCTTCGAATTGATATTATAAAACTGGTATCGAAAAAAGTATCGATCAGGAACCGGTATCGAAGTGAAGGTATCTGTATTGGTACCGGTACCGAAAATTTTTGAACAATACCCAGCCCTACACGCAACAGGCTCCATTTCAGGCTTTACTCAGTTCAAACACCTGTAAGTCAGAAACCACAAATAGTTCACAGCTGTAATTTGCTACTTAATCTATAGAGATTCAAATAACGTCACATGCAAAATTTCAGCTGGATCAAACATCTGGAAGTGTGTCAGGGGCACTACTTGTTGAACGCCCCTTGTACAGTACCATGTTGGAGCTGAGGGATGGTTTTCCTTCTTTCAGGCTGAACATCGGACCATGGCCGTCTTCATCTTAGCCGTCATCGTCAACAGCTACAACACAGGGCAGGTAAGAACCAGCTTGACTTTACATGTGTGGCTCCAAACTGACCTCCAGAGGAAGTCCATGACAAATTATTAATTCACTTCTTTAACTAGGAAACAGGCTTCTCTAAGCGGCAGCTGTCATCCTTCTCACCTGTTGTATATGTCCAGTAGATATTGCTTATGTGACAGTATTGTCGGAAGCAGTTACTTCTGCAGCCTCCGTTTCGGCCCCAGCCACCTATGTGGGGACACTTTATCACTAGTGAGTCACTTCCTTCTGCCCCAGCCTCCTGCGCGCAATCCCAGAAGCCTTTTATGTCTGCTGCTCATCAAATACCCAACGGCGAAATGTCGGGATATTGTTGCTCCTCATTTCACCGAGTACACCAAGACGCCCAAACAATTCCTGAAAGGAAATATTAGTTATATTTCTGTCTAGTTGTGGTTGTTATTGGAGTCTTTTATTTCCACTCATGTGCCCGTCTCTGATATTCCATTTTATAAATGTGACAAATCAAAGAACATGTACGTGCCGTCAGGCTCAGAAACGCCAATCCTTCATGGATATTTCTCTGTAAACCGAGCGCTCCCCTCGTCTCCTGCTGGTTTCTGTAAATAATAGATGATCATGACATTACAGAGAGACTAAGTTCTTGCTCCCTTTCTTTATTTTCTTGTTTATTTCTAATGTTAAACAGGAAATTGAAGGATTTAAAGCTGAGAACAATTTATTTTATTTTTTTTTATTGTGCAAAGACCTTCAGAAAGCTTAGCAGTGGCAAATTATATTATAATCACAATTACATTTAATTAAGTTTTTTTTTTTTTTTTGGCTAAGCTAATAATTTTTTTTTTTTAGTAAGCCTACTGACTGTTTATTAAACTGTTTTTAAATGCCTTGTTTTGATTATTGTATGTCACAAAATTACATAAGAAACAACAATCTAATGGTAAAAACTCTAGGAGAGCTAGATAATATAAGATACCATATAATGAAGATATAAGATAAATAATTTGTAACCTTTGATATTGTTTTAAAATAAATAAAAAGCATGCTAAAGAATATGAAAAGGCTGAGGATGGACAAAAATAGGTCTAATTTTAACCATTAGTGGAACATCAAGGAAAACATTTCATTGAACCAGTACCACCTAAACCTTTTAACATGACTCAGTAATGTGTATTTAAACGTAAAAAAGGGGGCCTGTATGATTTAAAAAAAAAAGAAAAAATGCATTCACAGGATTTTTGATTATTAAAATTGTTTACAAATTTTGATATAATGAATAATGGAGCTTTATTAATGCAGAAAAGATGCATCATAAAAACAATGTGGATCCAGCATTTAATGAGGTCTTCCATCATGTCACTTATACAGTTTCCTAACAGCAGCAATACAAATGTGTCTCTGCTCTGCTGTACGTAGGTCACATGATCTTACCAGAACATTGGACCAAAAAAAAAAAAGCTGTTAATTTGAAAAGACAGAAATGAAGGAAGTAGTCCAATCCCACAACAGTAAAATCCTAAAGGTTTCTCATTAGAATTACTGCCTGCTGTACTTTCTTTGTGCCAGGGCTTTATAGGTACAGGAGAAATCATCAAAGTACAACTGAGCAACAATAAAAGGCAAAGGTAAATATCCGCTGATCTGTGTTTTAAATTAGAAATAACCCAAAAAACCCCAAAAAAACTGCTTAAGCAGCTTTTTTGTGGCCAGTTCAAGCTTCACAAGCAGGATTTTCGGGGTTTTGACATTGTTTTCAGACATTTCTTCACAGTGGTTGATGCGTTTAGTGATATACAGCCTGGTGGAAAAGTTTTCCCCCCATTTTTTTTTTTCCCTTTTTGCTTTACGTTAAAAGGTTTCAGATCCTCAGCCAAGAAAGATGCAAAAAATGATTTCATACCAAACCATCCCAGCCTTCACTAAAATGGTAATATATTTATATTGTTAAGCTGTTTCCCTTTTCAAATAAAGCTCTCACATTAAACTTTTTTCTATATTAAGTCAGCTTACCTTTATTTGTTCGATTTCATCTGATCTGTGACAGAAAGGAAAAAAAGTTGTTTATTTAAAAAGTGCAAATACTTTTTCATTGTACTGTTTTCTTACCCATGAAGACCTTCGTGTTCGACGTTGCAACAGAAGGATAAACTCTCAAAGATGGTTTTAACGACACTGCAGAGCTCTGACGTCGTGGCTTTAGACAGTCTGGTTTATCATCTTGGTTTACATAACATTAATTTTCTTTCCAGAGGAGGAAACAATACCTAATATTGATATGCCAGAAGAGCGGTCTGTAGAAAAACATTACTTTGCAGACTTTGATAGATTAAATCCCCTTTGTTAATAGTTAATGAATAAATGTTTGAAGTACTTCTTTTTCAAGCTCATAATATTCTCTGTCCAAAACTCACAGTACGAGGTTTAGAGGTTAGTGGTGATTTATTAACTAATGATGTGAAAGTCAGCCTGAAATCTCTGTGCTGCTTAGGAGGATTAGGCTCCAGTCAGGCCTTTATTGTCACAGCCGTAATACTACAATGAAAAACCAGCTTTAGCCATGAGTAATCATGGCCAGGATACGTCAGTCGGTGTTTAACTGGAAATGTTCTCCAATAACAGGTTAAAGCCAGACATCTAAAAAAATCATCAAACTTTTTGCCCCTCAGGAGGCCTGTCTGCAGGGTAACCTGATCGCCAACTGTCTGGAGCAGCTCTCTGACCCACACCCGTTGCTCCGGCAGTGGGTGGCGATCTGCCTGGGCCGGATCTGGCAGAACTTTGAACCGGCGCGGTGGTGTGGAGTCCGAGACAGCGCTCATGAGAAGCTATACACCCTGCTGTCCGATCCCATCCCCGAGGTAAGGACTAACATTAAAAAACATGTGAATGTATATATCCATGGGAAACGTGCAGCACATAGGGTTTCATTATGTAGATTTTACACGTCTAAAGAGGCAATCTAGAAAAAATAAATCTAGAAATTAGTTGGGGAAAAAAAGCCTTAACAAACTAAACTGCATCATGATTTATTTTGCTGCCAGTCTCAAATCTCCAAATAAAGCTTAACAAAAAAGTAATTTACTACATCTTTCACATGAAGCTGTATGCAAAACATCCTAGATATAAACTTTGTGGTCTCAGGAGACATTTTAAAGAACTCCTCTGTGAGTTACAGAGATATTGCCAAACCAGGCTGAGAGTGATGGATGGATGAGAAACAAATGGCTCATGCCTTCAAGGCCTTATTTTGTATATTCAGCTTTGCCTTTTAAACAGTTTCCAATAGCTTGAAAAGTAATGAATTGTTAGAAGGGTTGCTGGAGGAAAGATTTGAAGATTATGGCAGCAGATTTGCAAAAAAGCAAAACATATTGATGAATGTTTTTTTGACACAAAAATAAATTGGGGATGATTGATGGCAGTTGGCTGTGGAGGATTTGGACGTGTAAGTGCTGTACTTTATTTTGGTTAAGGTGATCACAATAAAATAACTCATTAATTAATTGTTTGATCAGGGTTTTTGCGGGTCATTTAAAGTCATTAAATTGTTTTTTTTTTTTATTAACGTTTTAATTGGCATTACAATTCATTAAATGTGTTTATTGTGGCATTTAAAATGCTTTCTTAAAAAATTTTTTTATTAAAACAATTTCGTCAGACATATATTACAATATATTTGCGTGGAACTGCTTCCTGTTGATCGCAAAGACATGTTTGAAAAACAAGCTTGAGTCAGAGAAAAAGCTAGAGAAGGGGGAAGAATGCCAATTTCAACAAAAGTGGTTGAAAAACGAGGAATTGGCTGCAGCCTGTCGACGGGTACCTGTTGGAGGCATTAAAATTATTTCTAGGAGCATTAAAAAGCATTCAATTAGAGTTATTCATTCCTGTATAAACCCTGTTGATTGATTGATGTGATCTTACAGTGGAGAAATTTACTTGTTTGTTTTTTTTTTTACAGTAGGATTATTAAAAAGGGTTAAACTGTGCAATTATTTAATAAACAAGCTCATCCTAAACACCAAGCCATGATGATCAGGATAACCTCTGGAGGATCTGCAGAGATCAACGGCTCGATGGGAAGAGTCTTTTGAGAATAAAGCACCTTTTTGTCTTGCAATCCACAAATCTGGTTCTTATAGAGGAGTAACAACTAATGTTGAAAAGATCCATTAAAATTTATTTGTGCAGTTCATATGACCTGGGTGACTAATAATCTTAACCAGCTTATTTGTGCATTTTGGCTGCACTCTTGGAAGGGGATAACAAACATGTAGGATGATGTCCTCAGATCAGACAAAAGGGAAACATTTTAGTTCTGAGAGCGGCACAAAGCTAATACTGCATATTGACCCATGGTGGTGACAGTAGGATCCTGTGGGAATGCTTTGAGTCTCGGTTGAAAGTTAATCTTTTATTGCAACAAAAATAAAGAAAGCAGTAGCTAAATACTGACTGAGTAGGACAGGGGTCGGAAACCCAACCTGATAGAGCCATATTTGACCAAAATAAATTGAAGAAATGGAAGAAAGTTCACATACCTGCATAAAATGGCTACCTGTTGGATCCGTGGATGGTTTTCCATGCTTGCAACAAAACTAGCAGCACTAGTGGAGTTTGGAGATGCAGTCCACTTCTTACGTCTATCTTTGCTCTCCTGTAATTTATCCAGACGTTCTGCATACTAACAGCCACCTGCCTGGCACCGCGTACTTGTACAGCATTGGGAAACAATGAATGTATGTTTATCCGCCTGCACACCGTATTAAAAGAAACAAAAAAAACTTTTTCTATTTTCATACATTTTTGAAAAAGCTCCAGGGAGCCACAAGGGGGGCATTAAAGAGCTGCATGCGGCTCTGGAGCCACGGGTTGCCGACCCCTGGTTTAAGAAGATCCTGTTAAATAGTAAAATGTATTGAAAAACATAAAGTATTTTGATCAGAATATCAGCAATAATTGCTTTGTAGTAAGTTTCCACATGGAGCTATGTGAGGGGGAGAATACAAACACACATTGCCAGATTTTTAGAAAAATATTAATTCCGCTCTCCAGTGGAAATTAATATTTTATTAAGTACTACCTTTGTCATAAAAGGTTAAAGATAATGTTTGTAATGTGACAAAATGTATGTTTTAAAAGGCAGGAATGCTATCAGCAGCTGCTGTTTTTTCTGTATGATTTAAAGTTTTAATAACGGTTGTTCTGTTAAATATAAAGGCACCTTAAAACTTTATGTGTAAAACCAGATATTTAAATCTTTTAAATTCTCATTTAAGGCTGCATTTGTTTTAGTTTGAGGTCCTCTATTAACATCATTATTTTCTTCTGTACTCGAAGCTTTCATATGAAAGATGGACCAGCTCCAGTCTTATTAACAAAGATTTGGTAAAGAGCTGTTTTCGTGCTCTCAAACTCAATAAAAAGTTAAGACAGTAGTTGTTGTTGCCACGTTTATCACAGAATTAGATGCCATCTTCCTACAGCTGCTGCTCTTTCCAGCTCTTGTTCTTTCTCTCTCTTTCCCAACTACTCCTACATTCCTCCTAAGAAAGTCTGGGTTGGATCATCAGCATCCACAGGCTTCTCCTTTCTTTTGACAAGTGTTTTATGACTAAAGCTGGAGCTGTGTGGGAGCTTCACTGGGTGTAGATTTCACAGATGAAGGAAGGAAAGAAAGAAGGGAGGAGAGAAGCCGGCTATTTCTGTGCCCGCTCAGCAGTTCCAGGTTTTTCAGAGGCTTCGCTTTTGTGAACCTCGGCTGACTGAGATGCGTTCAGAAGTGGGGGTCACAATACTGGAGTCTTTATAAAAACTTTAGTCATCGTGGCATCGATGTAATGGAGGTCTAAAAACTTTCTAGCTTATATATATGTGCACATATATATGTATGAATTGCTGGTTTTGTGTTGATCTTTATTTCTGTATTTCCCTTCCCTTTCCCTTTTTTTATTTTTATCAAATATCCTGAATATGGGCTGCTCAGTGGCGCAGTGGGTAACACTGCTGCCTTACAGCAAGAAGGTTTTAGGTTCGATTCCCAGCCCGGGGTCTTTTTGCATGGAGTTAGCATGTTCTCCCTGAGCTACGTGGGTTCTCTCCGGGTACTCCGGCTTCCTACCACCGTCCAAAAACATGACTGTTAGGTTAATTGGCTTCTCTAAATTCTCCTTAGGTTTTTAGTGACACCTTTTTTTAAAGGTGTCACTAAAAACAAGTCTTAAAGCTACAGTGTGTAATAATTACAGGCATATACAGTCAGAAATTTAATATATTATACATAACTATGTTATTTATCATCACCTATGAGCCCAGCCTCTTAACCATAATATTTGCGTTGCCTTAGAATTCGTTATTTATAATTACATAGGAGCGGGTCTCGCAGCCATGGAGGCTGACATCTTTGCGCTACGGCAAGCGCAGAGGCAACAAACTAGCGATTGCGAGATCTCCCATTACGCTCGAAAATAACTACGGCAAGTTGAGAGAGATGAACTGAGACGGTTCTGAACAGTAGATGGCAGTATTATGCCTGAGAAGCGTTTAGTCTGCCTGAAACCAAAGAAGAAGAAGAAGCAGGTATACTGCGCTTCATGACGTCTTAGTGTATTACCAACAGTAACCATGGAAATAGCGGTCCCAGCTTTTTTCAGGTCATTGACCAGCTCCTCCCATGTATTTCTGGGCGGATTTCTCCCCTTTCTTAGGATCATTGAGACCCCACGAGGTGAGATCTTGCACAGAGCTGGAGTTCAAGGGAGATTGACAGTCATGTTTAGCGTCTCCATGTTCTAATAATTTTCCCAACAGCTGACATTTTTTCAACAAGCTGCTTGGCAATTTCCCCGTAGCTCTTTCCAGCCTCGTGGAGGTGTACAATTTTGTCTCTAGTGTCTTTGGACAGCTCTTTGTTCTTGACCATGTTAGTAGTTGGATTCTTAGTGATTGTATGGGGTGGACAGGCTTCTTTATGCAGCTAACGACATCAAACAGGTGCATCTATAATTAATGGAGGGGAGGTGGACATTTTGAAGCAGGTCTTTGAGGGCTGATAGACAGGTGTTCAAATACTTATTTGCAGCCTTATCACCCAAATAAACAGTCTTTTTAGATTATGTCTCATATAGTGGACATGCACCTATGATTAACGTATGATTTCTAATTGGGAGAGCTTGCAAAAAAGCAGGGTGTTCAAATACCTTTTTTCCTCAGTGTATTTTATTTGGACTTCTGTCCGCTTTATATGGTCACATCAATGGCATCTCCACTTTGGAACCAAACACCAGTAGACCCAAACGTTTTTTAGCAGAAATTCTCAATATTTTTCACCCGTGGTTTAAGGATGTCATTAAGAAATAAAACTTTACTCTCTTATGATGGACGTGTGGCTTTTTTGAAGCCTCTTCACAGTCTGACAGGAAAAATAAAGACCTACACAGATTTACAGCTTTCTGTAACCTAATTGGTTTTAAATACAGTTTGAAGAAATATGACCAGGCAGACATTCGCAGTTTCACAGTTTCAAGTTTCCAGCAGTGTACATGAGCGGCGCAGACTTTCAGGCGTGCAACAGATTTCTGAAAAAACAAATCAAATCTTAACCTTCAACCTTAAATTCATTATGTTTCGACAAAAGGATTTTCAGCCTTGCTTTCTCTTCTACCTTCATTCTTGTTGCAAAAGACTGAAAAGAAATAATAACATTTCTGTTCCTTGGTTAGATCAACTCAGGGTCAAAGAGCATTGAGTGGAAAAGTGCTTTCTTTTCCTTTTCTAATGAGTTCTGACTTTTATGACTTTATGACAGATGACAAAAAGTTGAGACAGCTAACAAATAACACGTTTATTTTACTTGGTGGTGTTGTGGAGGCCATGGATTGAAGTATATATATATATATATATATATATATATATATATATATATATATATATATATATATATATATATATATATATATATATATATATATATATATATATATATATATATATATATATATATATATATATATATATATATGTTTGTGTATCTATAACAAAAGTAATTTCCCTCTAGGATTATTAAAGTATATCTGAGTCTGAGTTAGTTTGGATGCTCTTTTGTCTTCAGAAAAGGCATAACAGAGGGGAGTGGCGGTTTAGTGATTGGGGCATAGAGCTTGGAATCCTGAGGTTCTGGGTCAGAGCCCAACTCCTGCAGACTGCCACTCTGGGTCTCTTAACCTCCGGTTGCCCTACGATGGCAGCCCAATGCTTCCCAAGGGGATTGCAGAGTTAAATTTCACAAATCTGAGATAAATAAAATTCAATTATTATTAATACTTCCTGGTTTCCTTCAACAATATGTCAGAAACGTTCCTCCATCCTGTTCTTATAGCTGACAGTAGTAGCACTTGGAGGGATCTTCCATTGATGTTCTTCTGCTTGTCTTGGTTTAAAAAAAACTAAAACTCCTTTTAACAGCCACCACCTGGATATTGTCTATTTTCTGACCACTCTATTTGCCGCCTTTGGTAATTAAGGTGCACTGATGATTTAATTGAATAGATCATATTTAAGGAGCCAGGAGGGGACCACGGATATCTCGCTCAGAGCATGCTACTACAATAAATTGATTTCTGTTGGAAAGACTTTCTCAAAATTTAGATTGAACAGCATTTTTTTTCCCTCTCTTAAGCAGAGATTTAGGAGAAGTTTAAAAGGCTGTACTTTCTTCCAACGTTTGGGTGATGCACCTTGAAGAACAGAGAGATATTAAATGGGTTGCTTGGGAGTTGTTGCAGTAACTTCAACATAAAGTTGAATATTGCAGATACTCCAGGTAATTAGTCAGATTGGTTTCAGGTTTAAAGGCAAATCGAGGTTTTAAAACAGTTCAGATTTAAAAATGCTAAAGATTTCCTTATATGGTTCTTTCATATTTAGGCTCTTTAAATAAGATGACAGGAAAATGCCAAAGTGGCCTTCTTTCGGCTACTGAACCTTTCTTAAGCAGAATCACACAATCCCCTTTAGTTGCTGCAAGCTGCCTGTTAGCTGACTGAAAGAAGACTCCTGCATTTACCAGAAAGAAGGTTTTATTCATTTATTTATTTATGTTCCCAACTTTTATTGTCATTACTCTGTCACAAGTACAGAGCAACGAAAATAACTCTGCATTTAACCCATCCCCTTGGGGAGCAGTGGGCTGCCATTGTGCGGGGAGCAGTGTGGGGTTAAGGGTCTTTGCTCAGAGAGCTCGAGAGGCAGTCTGTGGAAGTGGGGCTCGAACTCAGAACCTCAGGATTCCAAGCTCTATGCCCTAACCATTAGGCCGCCACTCCCCAGTTTTAGTTGCTTAGAAAGGGTTCTGATTGGGAAAAACTAAACGGTAGTAGTAGTGATGTAGAACCTTTTAGGTGGGCACTAAAATAAAGGTAGGAATGTATAATGGGGGATACGTAACATTTATTAAGTACTGGTTCATCTACCTTAGTTCAAATTTCATTCTTGATTTTAAAAGACTGGAAAATAATTTAGATTTTAATTGACTCAGCGGTTCTTGTATTTCTGGAGATGGAAAGAGACATTAATAAGTTTATCAAAGAATTTTTAAGAATGTTTAACCAGTAAAGGAGGAATGTTTTTTTAGTGTTTATATTCAAGGTATCACAACTGGCACCATTCATTGTTTTTTAGTTTGAACCAAGCAGCCTGGCTGCAGCTGCTTCTGGCTGCAGTTTATTTACGATTCATTCAACTTTTTCATAGTTTCTGTTGGCAAGCTGTGATTTTAAACCATATCTGCTTTAAAATAATCTGATTAGAATGCTGTATTGTTTGGTTTTGCTTTATTCACATTTTGGAGCAGCTCAGAGCATGAGGACACAATATATGTCAATTACCTTGATATTAGCTCAAACAACCTCATGAAATGGACCAGGTAGAGAAAAATGTTTCAGGAAATTGAGAAAAAGATGAACAAAAAAGACGTGAGGTTAAAGCAAACCTTAAGCCTATAGTTTTGCTTTTTTTCCTTCTTAGTATTGTCATACAGTAATCTCCAGCTAAATTTGTGTGGCTATCTTTCAAAGGTTAACAAGGTAATGTTTAGAGAATAGGCTTGTTTTACTACTCCATCTTAAAAGTTTTGCCTTGTGTTTTCAGACTAAAACCATTTTTACTTTTTTAGTTAATTCATTGATTTAGACAAGCTATTCTGTTTCCTCCAAATGTGTTTGTTCTTTTAAAATATTCATGATGAACATTTTATCTGCGGTAAAACTAACAACGTTAAAGTAACATCTGTGTTAAATTTCTCACTTGGAATTAAAAAGAGGTGGCAGAGCCTCCCCATGACTCTAAAAAACAAAATGTTTGTCGTTGCCACCATTCAGAATAATATTCATTCTTGGGCTGTAATTTGGTTTGGTTTATGACACGGGTCCCTAATGGAGAATTCTCTCTGGGCGATGCCGGGTTTAGATTAAACATCCATTGAAGTGGAAAGAGGGAGAAATGAGATACAGTGCCGATGATCAGTTAATATTAGGCTCGCATCTCTCATAATCTTTGCATTTTCTATTGATGCTGGAAGACAAACTAGTGTTTAATTACTTCTAAAAAGTTTTAATCAAACCTCTCACTTGGCATTCTCTCATGTTTTTATTATTTTTGTGGCCCCAGTTGAGAATTTGGAGAATTCTGCTTATGGTTTCCCATGTTTATTTGATTGCAGGTAAGATGCGCGGCTGTGTTTGCTCTGGGAACGTTTGTAGGGAACTCTGCAGAGAGGACGGATCACTCCACCACCATCGACCACAATGTGGCCATGATGCTGGCTCAGCTGATCAACGATGGCAGCCCTGTGGTCCGCAAGGTCTCTTTCACACAATCGTACTTCACAAACAAAATACAGGTTTCATACCAGCAAGCATTTAAGGCAGAAGTCCAGGCTTTTTTTGTTTTTCTTTTAAATATCCTGCTGCAGCAAACACAGTTAAAGCCGCATAAGCTCTTTAAACCTTCCAACAGTGTTGATGCCCTTTATTCTATCACATCTGGGAATAAATAATGATGTCTTTATTACTGTTGCTGTAATGCTCCTCCTCATTTGCTTGTTTGAAGAACACCATGATGGTGGCTCATTTTAGGGTGCTACTATCCCTCTGTTACGCTGTTTTATATTTCATATCTTGGTTCCGCTTTTTTTAAAACCACCCTAAAATCTGTAGAAGTGTCAGACCAAATGAATATTGATAAACAGCATATGGAGGTTCAGGCCTTTGGTTGTTTCCAGTGTGCCCCACTATGAGGTACAGAAGCCTAAGAATCAAGCTCAGAGTAATAAGCCATTTCACACAGATGAATGATTTTGACGAATATTGTATTTTCCAGGCTATAAAGGGCCCAAATGTCAAAAAATGCCTGTAGAATGAATACCCAAATTAAATCTGGCCTCTCTCTAAGGATAACACTTTGAATAGTTTTAATCTGAACTGTCAAACTAATTTAACTGTCATGTTTGTAGTTTTTTAATTTGGAACACATGAATTGTAATTGACTTCCCTCATAGTGTTTTAGTCTGTTTTATTATCTAACTGTACATGCAGGGCGGATGGTATGGATGTTTTCTTGCTGTTTTCCAGGAGCTGGTAGTAGCTCTGAGTCACTTGGTGGTCCAGTATGAGAGCAACTTCTGCACAGTTGCCCTGCAGTTCATAGAAGAAGAGAAGAATTATGCTGTACCATCACCAGCTAACACCTCAGGTATGGGGCGTTTTAAAAGTGCAGATCCTTTTTGAAAACATGCCAAATCAAACCCGTGATCTGACTGCTTTTTGTCGCATGGAGCATTTAGGATCCAGTTCATGCAAAGGAAAATCTTTTTTTTTATGCAACAATGGTTAATTATTTTTATATTTGGAATTCTGTGAGGATAATTCCAGTTCCACCAAGACTAATAATTTTGGTGACGTTCAGACCTGGAGGCTGAGAACGCTTTGCAAATCTGTCCCCCATTTATCCGTCACAGGTTTTAGATTAAATTTAAGGAGGAGTTCAAAGGATCTAAGGCTGGAGTTAAGCTTCTCTGCACAGGCAGGTGTGTAATGTGTTTCAGGGGTAAGTTTCTGTGGAAAATTAAGTAGCTTTTTTGGCTCTTAATTCACTTCTACATCCTTAACCTAACAAAAAAGGGGAGTAAATCAAAAGGTTGCACTTCTGTGGCACTGACACATTTCTGGGTGCTGAAATTAAAGAAATAATTCTTCTTTTTTTTCCTGAGTAAAATAATTTTTCAAAATTTTCACGATTGTCTCCAAATCAAGCAGAGGGTTTTGTCTTTAAGGTTAGATCAGTATATCTGTTGACTATTTTTTTTTTTTTTTTTTTTCCAACGATCAGAACCAGGCAACATGACTCCAGTAAGGGACAGCCCGGCCATCCCTCGTCTTCGGTCCGTTAATTCCTACACCAACATCCGAGCAGTAACCACCGCTCGCAACCTGAACAAAAGCCTCCAGAACCTGAATCTCAACGAAGAAGGTATGACGGAGACAGATGGATGCTCAGACCTTGATTAAGATTCAGCTTCATTGAGGAGGAACAAATTGGCTAAAGCGTATTTGATAAGATTAATTTCTAATGTTTTGGAGTCCCCTCTTTAATTTATCAGCCACCTTTATGCAGCAATGACTTAGAGGGACCCTAATATAGCTATATCTGCAGTCCAAAGCTTCAATCTGTCCCAGTCAGTTCCCTGTATCCAAAAGGTGCAGAGAAATTGACACCTGTAGTTAAATTACCCCTGAAAATGGATTGTTGTCGTTTAAATTCAGATTTTAACATATTAATTGCTCCAGTACCTTCCTTCCCATAACCTCTCCACCCTCCAAATTATCTATAATTGCTAATGTTCAGAATTTACTGCATTTACATTGGTTTGATTCTTAGTTTTCCATGATGCTTTTCCATTCGTTTCATTATTGTTTTCTATATGTGATTTCTTGATTAAGTTCAGCTGGTTTCATTCACCTCTATCATAGATATATTTATATTTTACATGGTTCCTGGGTTTGAGGGAAATATTTTACATTCTCCTTCATGACTGTTATTAACAACCCTCTATAAAATTTGATTTGATAAATAAAGCAATAAGAAAACAGCTCCAGCTTCATGTGCTGATTCTGATTGTTGTAAAGTACTGTGAGCTGTCCATGGTGCTGAAGGGCAAAAAAACATTTCTCTAAGTTGTTAAGTTATTTTTTTGTTTGTTTTGTTGTTATTTTTTCTTTGCTGCAGATGTATTCATCCAAAATTAAACATTTTGTTCTCAATGTTTAGATTTAATCAATTGTTGGATTATATTAGAAAACTAACAATTTTTTTCAGTTTAAGAAATATATCTTTTAGTCATGTAGTATTTTGTATCAGTTTTGATTTTTGAAGGTGAGCATTGACACTGGATTGAGTATCCATTCAAAATGCAACAAGTTTGAAACCAACTGAAATATTTAGCTGAAGTTCTGTGTTTGCTTCTCTCTGCTTCTGAACAAGCGTTAAAAGAGCCAACATCTCCTGCTTAAGGCCTCCAGGCCACTTTCGACCCACAATATATTATTGTTTATCCCACTGCATGCAGCTATCATGTCTTCCATAATTCATTGCTGCACAACGAGTTAACATAGATCTTTGATTGAACTTATAGACAGGAAATTATGAATATAGTTTGTAGCCCATTTGCTTTTGACATGAAACCAAGATGGAGTTTTTACAACTTCAGGTCTACAGCCCCCGTTTTTCTTTTTTACTTTTTTTTTTGTTAGGAACAGTTTAGGTGTCCTATTGAAAGAAACACTCTCCTGATATTAGTCTTATGAATAAACATGTGACATGTAGTTCTGTTTTGACAGCTTATGTTCATGGTTGAATTTAATGTTCATAAAGACAAAAGTATAATTAAAGATATTCAGTGCAGTTTGTTGTCCTGTTGTTAACATTTATTACATAACATACTATCTATGAAGTGTAACTATAGAACAACAATATTATATAGGTGGCACCCATCTTCAATATCATGCTCTCTTATATTTGCTTTTCTTTTTTTCCATTCAAAAAGATAGAAACGGATTGTAAATAAAGAACAAATTGCCATAGTTGTATAAGAGGTATTTATCAGTCATATTTATCATCAACCCATGTTGTGGTTCTTGAATTAATTCACGGGTCTCTTTTAGAAATAATGATGCCCAAAAGAAACTATTAATTTCTCAAAGTAAGGTGACCTTTTACAATAAGCAGGAAAAAATGTTTCCTTATTGCACTTTTTCTATCTGGACTGTCTGCAACACTGCTTTGCTGACCCTGATCCCTCTGTTCTTTACCCTAATGTAATACATCAACAGTTAACGTCTAGATTTAACTATTAATATTAATTTTCTATTTTTTCTAACCTTTTCCTATCAATAATTCAGTTATATGTAGATATCTAAAAGCCTGCTTAAGTTGTATTTTGGCAGACTGAAAAGGTTGAAATATTTTGTTTCTTAAAATAGGTTCTGAATAAAGACAAATAATCTCAATCCCAGCCAGCTGTAGAAATGTCAGTCTAACATTTCCTCCCACAGCTTTTCAAGCACCCAGCAGCCTGCTGTCACTCCCAGCCCTCTGTGTTTCTGTCACCTCCCTGTGATTCAGGCGTCCAAAGCCAAGCACGCTCCCCTCCAATCCAGCGCTGCCAGACTGAGTAATGCCATGAGCTCTGTGCAGCGCTAAATCACCAGCGCTCGGTGAAGTGCCTAACCTACTGCTGACACCATTTCTAGTTCACATTCTCTGTGCTTGCTCCAATATGCAGGAGTGTTTATCATCAATGAGCTTAGAGCAGAGCGGCTCTTTATTCTCAACCAATCTCCATTCTCACATTTCAGCCTGTGGTTTGTTAGAAGGATACATGGCATTTGAGCCTGTATGAGTCAGAGTAATGTTTGGTGGAACTATGAGTTACAGCAGCTGATGACTCGACCTGAATGTTTAAATTAAGTTATGAGAGCCTAGCCTCAAGGTGCAACCACATTTGCTTACACATCTGAAGGTTATATGGCAGTTTATTTTTATTTGATAATTTATCCTTCAATAATTGAAGTAATAAATACCAAGGTTTTCCATTTATGTTAACTCTGTTTGAAATCCTCTTGTCTTTCCTCTTCAGGTGGCCCAGCAGCCCTCTCTCCTGGTAACCTGAGTACCAGTAGCAGCGCCAGCAGCACACTGGGAAGTCCTGACAACGATGAGTACATCCTCTCTTTTGAAACCATTGACAAGATGCGACGGGTTTCTTCGTATTCCTCCCTAAACTCCCTCATAGGTAACAACCACCTTACAGTTTTAAGGCTCCAGAGCTACAGTTCAAATTCATGCGTAACATTGTGTAAGAGGTTACATAACAGGGGCTCTGAAGAGGCTCCGTGTAGTTCAGGTAGATTGCAGCTTACAAAGAAACAAGGTTAGAAGGAAGGCTTTCTGAAGAGATAATACAGATAAAACCGGAGCTTCAAGGTGAGCGTCCCTTAAAGAAGCTTTCATATTTTCTGCTTCCAGTTTTATGTCGTTTTTTACACACCTTTACTCTCTCCCTTGATTAAGTCTTGAAAGTTTCCTTTCTTTAGATCATTTCTCACATTTTATCCCTTTTTACCTTTACTTTTCCTTTCTTTGCTTATTTTTTAGGAGTCACAGCTGTTTTCTGTGACTCAAACTCAGCTCATTTGGTGTGAAGCGAATGTTATTCCTAGTCTTTTCTTTTAGCTACAGGTGTCTGAAGTCTACATCTGGTTTTGCGCTACCCAGGAAATTTGAAAACTTTCCTTTTAAAAGAGGAAACAGGGTCTGACCCAGGGTATCATTCATAGAAGATCTGCCACAGTAGAAGAAATATTAAACGTCATGTGTAAAACATAATCTTCGCTTGTAAAGCACGTTTTGTGGCTTTCTGAATTACTTATATGTATAGATTCAATATTGCCTTTGACCTTAAAAGAATTAATGGTGTTTTTTTTAATAACTGGGACACCAAACCTTATGCTTCATTAGTAATGAATCTGCAGTGATTCAAACATGATCTAATGCCTTCATAAGAATCATTATGCTACATCTGCCCTGCTGCTGCATCTGTTATGCTGCAGTTTGGGCAGCAGCTCTCACTGGTGTTAACCTGGACGATAGCTAATCTGCAGACAGAAAATTAAAAACAATAAAGGATGAATGCACTTTGGAAGGATGGAGACCTTTGGGCCTCCCACAAGAGAATCACTGCTTCCAGATGTCGGTAAGAGTAAAAAAAAGAGCATCAGAGAGGAACATGCAGGACATTAAAGGTAAAGTTGAGGATGTTCTTTTTTCCAGGTGGATCATCAAAACAAGTGGTCTTCCTAATTGTCAATCAGTCTGGTTATATATTTATGTAAGCCCGTCCTATGTGCTCGTCCCCATTTTCACTTACCGGTGGTGAGTCTGATATAGTGGAAAAATTGCAACTCTTCTTTTGGAAAGTAAGCTTGCATGAGTGATGCAAACAGCAACTTTTAAACAGTGTGCACAAGGAGAAATGGGTTCATGCATGCTCTTGCACATGTTTAATAGCTATTTCCTCACAGGAGGGGGTACAGGGTTGTGCATGAGTATATTTGTTTTAAGTGGAGAGGGCGGGACTTTTCAAAAATTCGTGAAAATTCTCCACTATACCTTTAAGGTGCTTTTGGATCCATTTCCACTCTCTACTTCTGTCTGTTGTTTGGTGGGTTTTACCATCTGCTGAGGCAATACAGATATTTTAAGGGAAGCTTCAACTACTGAAATAACAGGGATATAAAACTGTCTTTAGTCAGTTTTCTTCCTAATTCGCTTTTGTCACTATGTACAACATTGCTGCCATAAACCGATTTGTAATTTTAACTTTAAAAGTTAAAACTGCCGCATTAATCTCAATTTCACTTACAAGCACGTTTCCTTCCAGTTCCAATCTAAAGTAATCCCTTTTTTTGTTTGTTTGTTTGGATGGCTTCATATATCAGATAATTTGATTTACTCTGTTCTGTTTTTACAGCTTTTAGCTAAATCTGCTCTGTAAATCTATTTAAAGTCATAGCAAAACTCTCCAAAAAATGTTCAGGTTCTTTTTTATTTCCTTCAGGAAGGTAATGAATCTACCAACCAAAGCTTGAAAATCTAACCTCAGTCTGTCATCTACTTCTGTGGAAACTGTTAGTTTATCCTCTGGGAAACATTTCACAAAAACATGAAAAGTTTGAAAATACATTTTTGATGAAAAAAAGACTGTGATTATGGTGCCACACCATTTCCTCTCCTTACAATTAAATTCCCCAAATCAAATATTTGTTGCTCATTTAAACCCTTTTCTGCTGCCATGAGGTCCCAGATAAAGCATGATGGAAGACATACTGGCCGTTCGCCCACTAAGCTCTGTGCCAGCTGCAGATGTAAACACTTCCTGCCTTCCTATGAGACAGTTTGAACCCCCACCTTGCATCGAGCTGCCTGAATACAGACTCAGCTCTTGTGTTGTGACCTGAAATCACATATCAGTTTATCAGAAGCATCACTTGTCTGTCTGATTTGTTTGTTCTTTTGTTTCTTTCTTGTTTGTTTTGAAGTTGTTCTCCTGAAACCCGCAGGGCTTCGTTCCTCCTCTCTCCTAAAAACTGAGCTAATTCATTTCCTCTTTTTGATCCCCATTTTGGCTTTATCAAATCTTTCTGAGCAAAAAAAAAAAAGTGTGTTATGATGCAGCCGCTTGGAGGAAATCGAAGTCATAAATGATGTTTGCAGCCTCGGCTTAAAATCGGGCTGCAGGAAAGCAGCAGGGCAGCAAAACTGTGTGGGAGGGCACAGTTGGCGTAAAGTGATTTATTAACTTCCCACTACTATCATTTGTACTAATCCTACCACACTGTGGAGACCACACTGCTGTTTTTATTAGGCACCATCGTGCTCAAAATTAGGCAAAGGCTCAGTTTTGTCCATTAACCTTAACGTAGGACGCAGTGCAAGAATATTGTAAATTCAGAGCTCCTATATGACAGGATAACTTCTGTTTCTCATCTCAGGGTTTTACAGATCTTGATAGGTTTGGAAAAGAGGAGTATAAAAAGGTTTACATCTCTGTCTCCTAAATGTTCTATCATCCATTGTTTCACCAATTGGCAGGTCATCTGTCTGTTTGCATATTATCCATCCATTCTTCCATCTAGCTGTGGTTTATCTGTCTGTAAATCCATCCTAGGTTTGTCCAGTCTTTCATCATTTCTGGCCACAGACCAGAAATACCAACCCTGGAATCAACCCTATAGATATTAAACAATCGGGGGGGTATTTTTCATTCCATCTAACCCTATTTTGATAAAGCATAAAACACATATATTGTCTCTGCTTAACATGCTGACACAAGTTACAGTTGTGCTGATTAAAATCTATATTTACTTAAGAGAGAATAGCTCAACTTGCAGTATAGTTTGTGTTTTCAATGTAATATAAACACTGCCTGGTCCAAAAAAAAAGGTCACTCACTCTAATACTTTGTTGGACCGCCTTTAGTTTTGATGACGGCATGCATTCGCTTTGGCATTGTTTCGATAAGCTTCTGCAATGTCAAAAGATTTATTTCCATCCAGTGTTGCATTAATTTTTCACCAAGATCTTGCATCGATGATGGTGAAGTCTGACCGCTGCGCTAAGCCCTCTCTAGCTCATCCCAAAGATTCTCAGTGGGGTTGAGGTCTGGGCTCTGTGGTGGCCAATCCATGTGTGAAAATGATGTGTCATGCTCCCTGAACCAGTCTTTCACAATTTGAGCCCGATGAATCCTGGCATTGCCATCTTGGAATATGCCTGTGCCATCAGGGAAGAAAAAGTCCATTGATGGAATAACCTGGTCATTCAGTATATTCAGGTAGTCAGTTGAGCTCATTCTTTGAGCACATACTGTTGCTGAACCTAGACCTGACCAACTGCAGCAACCCCAGATCATAACACCGCCCCCACAGGCTTGTACAGTAGGCACTAGGCATGGTGGGTGCATCACTTCACCTGCCTCTCTTCTTACCCTGATTCGCCCATCACTCTTGAACAGGGTAAATCTTGACTCATCAGACACCATGACCTTCCATTGCTCCACAGTCCAATCTTTATGCTCCCTAGCAAATTGAAGCCTTTTTTTCCAGTTAGCCTCACTGATTAGTGGTTTTCTTACGGCTACTCAGCTGTTCAGTCCCAATCCCTTGAGTTCCCTTCGCATTGTGCGTGTGGAAATGCTCTAACTTTCAGTATTAAACAAAGCCCTGAGTTCTACTGTTGTTTTTCTTCGATTTGATCTCACCACACGTTTAGGTGATCGCCGATCACGATCATTCAGGATTTTTTTCCGGCCACATATCTTCCTTGAAGATGATGGGTCCCCACTATCCTTCCAGTTTTTTATAATGCGTTGGACAGTTCTTAACCCAATTTTAGTAGTTTCTGCAATCTCTTTAGATGTTTTCTCTGCTTGATGCATGCCATTGATTTGACCCTTCTCAAACAGACTAACATCTTTTCTACGACCACGGGATGTGTCTTTCGACATGGTTGTTTAGGAAATGAGAAGCAAGTCATTGCACCAGTTGGGGTTAAATAACTTGTTGCCAGCTGAAAGATAATCGCCCATGCAGTAATTATCCAATGGGAGGCTCGTACCTATTTGCTTATTTGAAACCAGGTGGCGACTTTTTTTTGGCCAGGCAGTGTATTTTATCTGATTTGATTTAGAAGCATTTTGTAGTTAAAAAGCATAACTCACAGTGATAGAAAAACAAAGCTTTGACGCTAATCTACTAAAAACATGATTGTATTCCAGAGCATTGACTACAAAATTATTTGGCCTAGAAACAAAATGGCTGTATACTAGTGAAACACAGAGAATGCATGGTGTTTTGAACTTGTTCTCTAGTGAGAAAGAAGGGTTTGACTGACCTTTCAGTGTCATCATTGCCTTCAAATTCAATATATTACAAGTTTGCCGACATCCAGATATTGTTTTAGGTTGTGGAGAATCTAGGAGGATCATTCAGTGTTAATGTTATCATTTCATTAGGAGATGTTGAAATGTTCAGACACAGCAGGTTGCTTTAAATTGACTTTAAAATCACTGCATTCATTTGTCATGAAAGCCCAAAAGTCTTAAGAATAATCTATCTGGACTATAAAATATCACAAGAAACTCTGACTCTTTGGAGGAAAAAGGGTTATTTAAAAGCTCTAATAAAACGCATACCTACAGTTAAGAAAAAAAACTCACTCTTCTTAAATTTTTATTGTATAAAAATAATGTGTTCAAGGTTTGAAGTTATGTTAACATTATGATGATTATTGTTCTATCAGGTATTATTGTTTATTTCTTCATTACACCAGGATTTACATTCTGAAACATTTTAACTTTATTTTTCTTGACAAACCAGGGGTTTATATATGCATCTGTCTTGGTGCATTTGATATGCATTTGTTCTAAAATCGTCATACAACAGTTAGAATGTGATGCTTTTTGCATCCCCCTGTTAAATGAGCTGCGGCGATGATTTTATGCATTAAAAAACTTCCTAAGCTAATCTTTAATGTTGCACGTTTAGAGCTCCTTTGGTCCCTATGCTGTATTAACTGTAATTTGAGCCATTTGCCAGAAATTTGGAGGCAATAAAAAAAGGAGATGCAGTAGGTCATTTAGTCAGCAGTTAAAAATCTTTATGACTTCACATTTATTTCACTTTTGCTGAAATGACAAGAGCGACGGATCAGGACGAGGCACTGCTGCACTTTAATATTCACATTCATCACGACACATTCTGTCATGAGACTCTGTAGAGTTGGTGCAGTTTTAATTCGTGTGCTCTTGTAATGTAAAGCAGTTGTAATTCGCCCCCACTTTCTGTCTACTGCAGCAGCTGCTTCTACGGCTAGCTTTCGCTAATAACATTCTGTCCTTAGGCTATGGCCTAATCACCGCTTTAGCTTCCTCTCCCGCTTTCTCCAAGTTGTTTTTTTTACTTTCTCTATTCTTTGCTTTTATCAGAGCGTACTAGATTCTGAAATAAGTCGTCCTCCTAAGTCCTCGTCTTTGTTTCTCCCACCAACACACCTTCCGGCCTTCCTGGCATTGGCTCTCTTCTTGTTTCATACGCTTCAGGTTTATCTGGCAGTTTTAACCCTCTTCCTTTCTCCTTTTCCAATTATTCCTCTCTGGTGTGTTCCCTTTGAGGCGTGGGACTAGTCCTCTCTATAGATGGGTCTCAGTAACAGTGGAGGTCAGACTTCAGTCATTCAAGGTGTTCTGCATTTACATATATATAAATACCAGAAACACAAGGACAGAAACATCTTTAAGGGAGGAAATATTAAATAAATACACCAATTGAGTTAAAAAAATCTCATCAAGCTAGTAAAGAAGGCTAGCTGTTCTGAGAACTCCTCTACCACCTTTGGGGATGATTTAACAAAACAAAGCCTTCCTTAAATTAATAATGTTTTGGACAACCCTCAGCATTCTTCACATCATACTATTTTACAGCAACAGATTGTTTGCAGTAAGAGGCTTTTCCAGACCCATTGTGAGACAGAATCCTACATCATTAGCATTTGCAACTCATATTAGAGTTGAAACACCATTTAATTACCCTTTTGGATCAATAAAGTATTTTTTCATTTAATTAAATTAGAAATACGACATATTAGGGGACATCTTAAGCTACCAAGAGGCTTCAGGATAGGACAAAAAGATAGGATTAGGAAATAAATTAGCTTAAGTATGGTTAAGTCTCCCTTAAAAAGCAAGTTTCTAAGTCAATTAGGTGGTCAAGACATCAAAAAAGAAACTAGATAGATGATAAACCTGCTTTATCTTGTAAAATCTCGGATGGAAAGGCATCCATTTTCTATGGTAAAAAAATATAAACGAGGTTGATATAGCCACCTAAAGACACTTTTCCTATTGACCTATTTAAAAGCAGGCTAAGCATTTTATGTTTTAATTCAGTTAGGATTACCAAAATATCTGTTAAAAAATACAAGAACAGTGATTTTCTTTTTCTTATATTTAAATTTAAAACTTTCCTTAGTATTTAGTAAAACTGCTCTCTAATTTTTATAACCTAAGTGAAAATTTTGCATACTTCCTTAGTGGTTTACTGTAAATTTGTCCCTCTCCTCCTGTCAGACCTACCGTAACTCAGTCATGTTTGAAGGTTGGTTTTCCCTTGCACGCCTTTTCAGCTCTGCACTCAACCAGACCTTTCCAATGGGCTGTGATCAGGACTTTTTGAGTGACATGTCAAAACATTAACCTTGTTTTCCTTAAGCTGTGTAAGCAAGTAATCATGGCGCCTCGGGTTACTGTTCATTTGGGAGACCCATGTATGCCCGAGCCTTAAACTCCAAGGCTGAATCCTTCAGATGTTGCCTTAATTTTTCTTCATTATGTTCATAATGCTAAACCAAGCTCTGTTTTATCCAGATTAAAAACCCATTTGTTTACAGATACTTTTTACTGTTCTATATGGATTAATAATTAAAACCTTGTTTATTTCACTCTGTGTTAAAACTTTCCTTTACAATGCTGCTGTGATGTAAATTTTTGCTTTTTTTATTTCTTTACCATGTAAAGCACTTTGAATAAACTTGTTATTGTAAATTAGGCCCATGCATATACTTGCTATGCCTTTCCTCTTGATCCAATCTATTTTTATAAGTGCACCAGTCAGTAAAATACCCAAACATCATGATGATGCTACTACGACTGGACTTCACAGTAGGGGAAGTGTTTACAGGCTTGCAAGCTTTCCTCTATTCTTTCCCGCTATAACAATGGCCATTATAACCAACACTTTAGAATTTGGGAAGCAAGTTATCATTTAGGTTATTTAATGTTGACTGATCTGATTTATCCACTAATGACTGATAAGTGACCATTTTCATTAAAACCTTAATTTTCTCTTGTATCAAGAAGATCTTTCTATAAAAGGAAGGGCTTTTTTACAATATGCTGAATTTAAAAACTAGGGCATCATTATGCTTTCAAATGTATTGTACTGTAATAAATGGTGACTAAATAAACAAAAACATGTTTTCTTAAACATTTAAGCTTATTTATATGATATAACTAAAGAGGAACGTATTACATTATGGAATAAAAACAAAATCTAAATAAAATACACATGAAACACATACAATAAAACACATGATTTCCAATAAGCAGAGATTTAAAACTGTCATTAAAAGACCGGGTATGTTGCTCTAACATGCTGTTATACTATTTAACACCTCAACAAAGTGGATGCTAACTGCTAACTATGTTTTTATGTAATCCAAGGCTTTGTGGTGTCAGCAGTACTTTTAAATGGGTGGTTATGGTTAAAATGTGGCCCCATAAAGTGCATTAACTAGTAAAAGTCTCCTTATCTACTGTTTTAAATTTAAGGATATAGTTTTCTATAAGGTTAAAATGTTTTTAGTAGTGCCATCCACTTTTCTATCACCACATCCTACCCTTCCAAGCACTGTAGAGGAAGGAAAGCTCCACCATGCAGCTCGGCTAAATGGGAGCTATTTAGGTTATAACGGGAAGATTTCTGTGAAGACCCCCGCTTTCCACTTTAAAAAAAAAAAAAAAAAACGCAAATGCACAACCCTGTAGCCTCTCCCAAGAGGGAACGACCATTAAATGCAACAATTAAATGTGTGTGAGAGCATGTAGGAGCCCATTTCTTTATTCTGGGGTTAATAGGCAAACTTCAAACCAAAACCTGTTTATCTTTGGAACAAATAAAACCCTCTCCTTACCGATTGGTATGATAGTAGGAAAAAATTGTATATCCTTTTTTTTATCAACTGAATTTCAGTTTTTAACTCCAAATATTCACCTGATGTGTGTATTTATCATTTCCATCAACGTCTGAACTTGGCTCCTTCTGTCTGTCCTTTTTCAGGTGTTTCCTACAACAGTGTTTACACTCAGATATGGAGAGTGCTGCTCCACCTAGCTGCAGATCCTTTCCCAGAGGTTTCAGATTTGGCCATGAAAGTCCTCAACAGCATCGCTTACAAGGTTTGTAGAGTGTAAATCTACTGATTATGTGATGATTGAATGTCTTTTCAATTGAAGACAATGTAATAGCTGATGAGTAACTCTTGTTTATGCTCAAGAATATCAGAATTCAGACATTTAAACTACATTTTATTGTAGTTCATAAAACATAAAAAATGAGTTGTGCAGCTATTTGCAGTGCACTTTACCTAATGTGTCTGTATGGAGTCTGGGTTTGTGTACTTACAGCTCAAAAGTTTACACACCCCTGTTAGAATGCCTCATTTGTGATATGAGATGATGAGATCACAGTAAACTAATATTTTTTTTCACTCAGACATCTGTTTCTGAAGCCCCCTGGACACCTTCCTTTGGGCAATGTTGATGACAAATTTGAGTAAAAAATAAATAGAAATTTAAAAAACTGTATTTTGGATAACAGTAAAGCCGCCAATGAAAGGTTGCATTAAATCTGTCATTGTCTAAAGGGAAAGCCGGTGCTCTGGGGTGGTACCTGGCTTCCACAGTCAAGATGTCTACCACTCGCATCAAAAGTAGTTAAACTTTCATACTTTGTTTGTAGCAGTTTTTTATTATATATGCAGCATTAAGTCAGTTGTTCAGGTACAACATCTGCGATCGTTAAGGTTGTAACAGTAAACAAAATGGCCGCTAAGAACACAAAGGTCTGCAAACTGAAACTGGAGTGCATTTACCTTTGAGATTACATCACTGCAACTCATTACATTTTAGTTCAGAAGACAAATGAAACCCACCAGTAACATCAACAGTCATCGACCAGTAGTACCTGAAGCAAGTGCTTCCAAAGGTTCCTGGGTTCACACTGATTGCTTAATTATTAGAATTAGGGGAATGCACTCACTGTTTTTACTGTTTGCATAACACAAACACTTTGATGCATATTTGGAACAATATGCATCATGGTGTTAAATTATAAAAGCAGTTGAAAAGGCTAGATGCAACAGTTGATGAGGAAGATTAGATTAGAGTTATCGCAACACAATCGCTCTATAAGAGATTCTTTTTTTTAGTCATTTTTAACATTTAGGCTAGCAGAAAAAATATAACTAGGCTCCCTTTTTTCTACAATCTCCACTCATGTCAAAGTACCCATTTTACCCCATTTTAGTTAAGAAGCTGTATGCAACATCTCAAATCCAAATTGATCCAGCAAAGATGAGGAAAGGAAGAACCAAACTAACTCTTTTTTTAGGGCCTTTTCTTCATCAGTGCAACTAAGCATGCCCCTGCTACTAAAACTAGTTAACTGTAGGTCATCTAAGTCAGTAAAAGCCTCCACATCAAAGGGTGTTATTGATACCATTCTCAGGTTAATGATAGGAAAAACAAATAGGATTCATTGTTTGTGTCCCTCCATCAGCAGCAAGGATTATTCAGGCTTAAAATAGTTTGGTTTAAGTTGTCAGCTGATTTTTTCTTATTTTTTTCTTCCTGCCTCAAAAATTGTTCTGGTCTAGTTTCATAATAAAACACATAATGCATCAGTTAGCTCTATAAGGGCCAACTTTATTTATTTTTTACCCCGGACAGGTAACTTTTAGAAGCATTAACAACAGAAATATCTCTAAGGGTTGTAAAAGTGTCTGCATCCTGCCACAATCGAGCACAGGTTGATTTATTTTCCTGCAGGAAGACCTGAGCAAAAAGCACTCAATCAAAGACTCTCCACTAAGGTTCACGAGTATTAACATCAGCTTAACAGGAAATCCAGCTCTTTTAATTAGGATTTTGAATGTCAGATGTTATTGATTTCTAACAAAGTAAACAAGGTCAGCAGCTAATTAAAATGTACTTGCTTTTTAAATAGAACTGAACATTATTGTCCCAACAGGGACATTTTGCTCTGTGACTGAACATATGACCCTGGCCATTTCCATTGACCTGTAAAAGAATAAACAAAACAAAACAAAAGGCAACTAAGACACAGAATCCCTTTGAAAATAGACTTAGAAAACGACAGAATAAACTGCAATACCCTCTGCAGCTCATGGCTTCTACACATCCCTATACGCCAGCATTACATCATTTATAAAGATACGATAAATAAATTATTTACTGATGGGTTTTAATGTATTTATGGGTTTCTTTTCTGTAAATGTTATGTAAATTGTAATTTGCCAGTCAAATTTACAGTAAGCCATATATATATATATACCGTATTTTCACGACCATAAGGCGCACCGGACTAAAAGGCGCAGTCTCAGTTATGTGTGCCATTTCTGTATTTAACACACACATAAGGCGCACCGGACTATAGGGCGCGTTTTTTATATACAGGTACATGTCCTCTCAGGTAGATTTTCTCACTTAAAAACATATTAAAACTACTTTATTCCCACTGATCACAGCAAATAAAGCTGCAAGGTGTATTTATTACAAAGTATTATTCAAACCTGGGAACCAGCCGTGAGAGACACATCGCTGATGACACAGGGCTGCGATTACTCCTCTGATACAGTTTATTGACGCATAAATTAACTTAAAACATAGGCAGGATAATAATCTGGATGAGCTGACTGCAATGATTAAATTTTCAGGTGGACTTTCTCACTCAAAAAGATTTAGATTATTTAGATGAAAAAACACCTGCGGAGGTGAGCCCTGATGCGCTGCGGCCCAGAGGCTGCTGTTGAATTATATTTTCAGGTAGAAAAATAGAGCGGGAGCAAAACTGAGTATGATTGTGCTTTATTCAAGTATTTATTACAGAGTATTAATCAAACCCATCAAAGTCCTCATCCTCTGTTTCTGAATTAAACAGCTGCGCTAAATCCGACATGCCAGTTTCCCCTTCTTCTTCGTTTATTGACGCATAAATTAACTTAAAACATAGGCAGGATAATAATCTGGATGAACTGACTGCAATGATTAAATTTTCAGGTGGACTTTCTCACTTAAAAAGATTTAGATTATTTAGATGAAAAAACACCTGCGGAGGTGAGCCCTGATGCGCTGCGGCCCAGAGGCTGCTGTTGAATTAAGTTTTCAGGTAGAAAAATAGAGCGGGAGCAAAATTGAGTATGATTGTGCTTTATTCAAGTATTTATTACAGAGTATTAATCAAACCCCTCAAAGTCCTGATCCTCTGTTTCTGAATTAAACAGCTGCGCTAAATCCGACATGCCAGTTTCCCCTTCTGCGCTGTCAGTCACTTTCCGTGCAGAGCAGCTCCTCAGAAATAATGCCTGCTTTTGCGAAAGCTTGAACAACAGAGCCAGCAGACACAGTCCATCTACAATCCATCCGCAAACGGTGGCGTAACTTGCCCGGCGCTGCCTTCCATTTATCATGAAACTGTGGTCTCAGTCTGTCATCCATCGCTCCCACGCCGCTCGCAGCCTTACTGTGAACGGACGCTTCGATGTCGAGCGGTGGAAGCTCCTTTGTCAGACCCCCGGGATAACGGCGAGCACAGCGTTAATTTGATTCATCTTTTTTTCACATCGGCTGTGAGATGGGCACGCAGCGATGGTGATGCGTGGAAAAAACCACCTAGTCTTCTCACATACACCTGCCTCAGCCACGCATCCACCGAGCCTTTTCATTTGCGTTAATGTCATCAGAGCGCTGTCTGTCTCGCTGCCAGCTCCCAGATCAGCTTCTCTGATTGGTTGATGCGGCGCGTCCAGCAGCAAAACTTAAATTTTTCCATCTGAGCTGCAGCAGCGCTTAAACGCTCCCGACGTGCTGCACCAAAACGCGCTGCGGGACCTTTTGCTGTGCCTATACGCGCGTCAACCATTGACTTTGCATGTAAACTCGCTGCTTCTGCTGCACCTGCTGGGTCCGGTTCACACCGATGTCGAGCGGTTGAACAGCGAGCACAGGGTTAATTTGTTTCCCCATGTTTTTCACATCAGCTGTGAGATGGGCACGCATGGAGTTACATATTAACAGCGATGGTGAGGGGTGGAAAAAAAACACCTGGTCTCCTTACATTCAGCCACTCTTTCATCATCTCCTCAATGAGGTGGTCTCAAAAGTCGCAGTTACAACACACATAGGGCGCACCGCACATTTTGAGGGAAAAAAAAGACGTTTAAGTGCGCCTTATAGTCGTGAAAATACGGTATATATATATATATATATACTTTTATATATATATATACTTTTTTCTTTCCAGCCTGGTCTAAGAACCTATTTAAATATGTTGCTATTGTATGGTAAATGAATTTTTGCTGAATACTTTGTGCTTTTAACAAGAATATCATGAGCAGTTATGCTTGTGTAGGTGCAGTCGGGTCCTAACGGGATCAGGGGGTGCAGCTGGTACAATAAGCCGCAGACAGGTCTCAGTGTGTCATAAATACAAGCATCTTCCTGATACTAAAAGTAGTTAGCTGTAGATCATAAGTCAGAAAAGGCCTCCACATCAAAGAATGTTATTGATACCATCCTCAGGTTATTGATAGGAATAACAAATAGGATTCATTGTATTTATTACATGAGCAGCAAGAATTATTCAGACCTAAAATAGTTTAGATTGTCAACTGATTTATTTATTTAACCTGTTCTACTGTTAACTGAGACAGCTGAATACAGGTCAGCGTAAGACAGGAGAGGTTGAACTCATCCAATGATCCTTACCTGAAGAAGCTGATAATTTCAATGGTCCTTGAACTCATCAGCTATTAGGATGTTTTAAGGGGACTCCTACCACAGCCTCTGCTCCATCATATTCCAAACATGTTCTGTTTGCTGGGTTGACTGGGTTTCAAGCAAATATGCGATGATTGAACTGCTGGTTGGCAGAAGAAGCTGTTTCCCAGTGTGAAGCAAAGCAGCCAGTAGGAACCATTACCCTAGTTTACCACCAGCTCTGCTGTGTTTGCATGTAAAGCCAATCAGGTGTGTGGCCTCCACTGTAAATGTAATGAGACTTTAATGAACAATCCATAGATAAGTTGCATAAATGGGTCAGGTTATGCAATGATTTTTCAGCTCCTGGTTTCTATCACCTGTTTGGTGTTTAGTTTGTCCTCTGTTCCCAAGGGTCATCCTCATCTCTACCCGGTTAAAAATGATTTTATTACTGTAGATGAAGTTTATTTTCATAAAAGTGCTGCTGCATAATGGCTGTACACTCTGATCAACGTCACAGAAATTAGCATTCTTATTAGCTGCTTATCTGCTTTCTCCTTTTTGCACAGAATCTCTATTCAGTCTATTTTAATCAAATGGCATCTTGATGCGTGGCCTTTATCTCATATCTTCTCTCTCCCTGTCATAAACACTGTATGTTTTATACAAAATCTCTAAGTCTTACATTAAACTTCCCTGCCCCCCCTCCAGCCTTTTTAAATGCACAAACAAACAAAAGCTGCTTGCTACAATTCTGTTATTAGCATAGAAATCAAATCCCAGCCAGTGAAATGTGTTCTCCTTTGCTAACAAGATTTAAGGAGCCCAGTTTTCTCCGCAGTAAACAACAACTCCGCTATTCATCAGTGATGCTTCACCTGCATTGTACTTATTAGGTTTACCCCTCCCTCACGCACCATCGTTAGACACCTTAGAATGAAGAGGCTATATTACCTGCTTCACCTAATGAGATAAAGTTCTGGAAATTTAGGCAAACTTTGTAAAGAGCTGCACTTCTTATGCAGCTACAACAGGAGGAGGGAGCACCACTTTCTGTCTCTTAATGTTGGACTTTAAGTTTTAAAACCGGTTTCTTCTTTTTAACTTCACAAAACAGCACTGCAGTATCTTATCTGTTTTTCTCTCCAGGCGACGATGAACGCAAGACCTCAGAGGATTCTGGACTCTGGATCGTTGACGCAGTCTGCGCCAGCCAGTCCCACCAGCAAGGGCACCCACATTCATCAGGCGGGGTGAGGAAAGAGCCTCTTACACACAGGAGGCCTATGAAGTTCATGAAATGGATTTATCATGAACTCCAGGGACACATGCATCAATGGGCTTCTTGTTATTTAAGAAAAACAGTTGGATGTCATAAGCATCATTAGTAATGAGGACATTAAAGCTGCAGTAAAGACTCATGGTTTAAGTCCTGATTTATAGGAGCCAACCGTTTCTGCACAGATTAGGTTTTCAGGTTGTTTGTTATAATTTTTTTTCAGAAAGTGAAACTTATTTGTGTTAAAAAAAAGTCTTCATGCATCAATTGAAGTATTTCAAGGCTCTATTTCTTGCATTTTTCCCTTTATGGTTTCAAAATTATATTTAAAATGAGATCAATAAAACAGCGTCTCTATGGGGTTCAGGTGAGGCCAGTTTGAGGGTCAATTATTACAATAACACCACGGTCATTGAGCCAAGTTCTGCTCCCCTATGGCTGGAAGACCTGTTGGCAAAAAAAAGAGCATCTACTTAAATTTCTCAGTGGAAGAAAGCTCTGTGCTCAAAGCAACGTTTCCTGGTAGATGAGTGCTTCCTTCTGCTGATTACATTTTTCAGAAGTTCTTGGCATCAGCCCACCGTGTCAAAGGTATCAAATGCTGGTTCAGTCACCATGATGTTACTCTGCTGGACTGACCTGCTAACTCTGCTGACCTGAACTCCATAGAGCAGGTGTTTTTTTTTAACATTAGTCAAAAACCCATTTAGGTTCTGTTCATTGACTAAAATAATTTTAATATTTTCTAAAAAATAAAAAGAAACACATAAATTATTAATTCTTTTCTGTTGTATTTGGTATAATTATTTCCTGCATTTATAATCTTTTTAAACAGATTTTGCAAAAAGTGCATAACATTTTTAAAATTGGAGGTAAAAACAGTTTTTTTTATTTACTTCATTCTCCTCTGCTTCATTTTGTGCTGCTTAAAAATACTGGATAAACATTTACACACCGCTCCTCTCTAAACAAGACCTTGCAATGTATTGTAAATCAGTGTTGTAGTACTTCAGCATTCAAACCTTATCATGTCTCAGCCTCAGACAATGAGCTTTTTATTTCAAGAAGTGTGGAAATGCCATTTAATGCATCCTTTAAATCGTAATTTTAACTCTGATGGAAAATATTTAAGATTCAATATAAGCAGTAATAAACTTATTGCTTTTTATGTCACTGTGGTAATTTTTCCACCCAGCAGACAGGCAGCCTCTTCATTGCTGTCATTAGGAAACGGTCTCACCTGAAGAACAAACTGCACTTACACCTTGGGTTTGCTTTTACTTGCAGACGTCCCACTCTCTGGGCCTCTGATGTGATGTACTTATAGTCCTTCTAGGGACCTGTTGTATATTCAATTCAGTTTTTCAATTCAGTTTATTTATATAGCACCAATTCACAACACATGTCCTATCAAGGCACTTTACAGTTCACCAGATCATCCAGTCAAATTGATTGAAAGTTTCTATTCAAGGAAAACCAGTTGATTGCATCGACTCATTGACTCGGATGCAATCCCTCACACTAAGCATGCTTGTAGCGACAGTGGAGAGGAAAAGCTCCCTTTTAACAGGAAGAAACCTCCAGCAGAACCAGGCTCAGTGTGAGCGGCCATCTGCCGAGGCCGACTGAGGTTCAAGGAGACAGAAGCAGAGATAGAAAAAGCAGCTGTGAACAGGGCAGCCCCATCCAGGAAACACACAGCCAGGCAGACAAGCTCTGAGCCAACTCCCATTTTAGAGGATGAAGACAGCAGATCCAGCCAGTCACAGTCAAAGGCACAGGACTACTCTGGAAAACAGGCCAATCTCCAACATCTATAAACAAAGGTGTTTATGGCAGCAGCACAGCTGATATTTCTCTCCAGGATGGTGTCACAGCCAAACAGCAACAGACGAGGCAAAGCTACTATGAGAAAAGGCAGAGAGAGCATAATCGTTATATCTAGATTAAGTCATAATGGCGGTAGGACGTGGCTCAGGCTGGAGATGCAGTTAATATATAAAAGACCTTCAACTACTAAAGAAAGTTCTGACCAGAACATTTTGAACTCAAATCAAAACATATAGAAAACTGCAAATTAATTAGAAATTAGAAATATTTAAATTTAGAGAAAATTTCAATGTCACCTGATATGCATGCATCATATTAATGACAATATCTTTCTATCCTTAATGAATAAATAATCAAATCACGTTTTAAATTGAAGTTATTAGTAAACTTAAAGTACATATTTTAAATCAGAATCAGAAATAATTTAATTATCCCAGAGGGAAATATGTTTTTTAATGTTTTCTTTTACTTAATTTTTCCAGCGGCTCTCCACCTATGCCTAGTACCAGTAGCTCCAGCCTGACCAATGAAGTCCCCAAACCTCCTCCCAGAGAGCCGCCAGCAACACGCCCCCCCTACACCCCAACGCTGGGAGGACAGGCGCCCCACTCACACCAGTTCCCTCGGACACGCAAGATGTTTGACAAGGGACCAGAACAGGTATCTCATTAACAAAAAACTAGACATCCTCATCACTAGACCTCCTCATCACTAATCATTTCTGTTTTGCTATGATTCAGGCAGCTGAAGATGGCGAGGAGCCTGGTGGTCACAGGAACTACGTCAGTCTGGCTCTGCAGACGGGGTTATGTGACTGGAGCGCCAAGTACTTTGCTCAACCTGTTATGAAGGTTGGTGCCCTTTTTTTTAATGCTCCTCTCTCATGCTTTAGAAGATGCTGCAAATAAACCTGCTGTAGGACCATTTCTTATGAGCAATTGAATGTTATCAGTTGAAGATGCTTTACTTTGAAAGTCAGCCTCAAAATAGTCTGAGTGCAGTTTGTCAGAGATCCTAACTGTGAAGCATGGGGGTGGCTGCGTCATTATTAGTGTTTTCTACAACTGGACCTGATGGATAAATTAAGTAATGACAAAACACCATATTGGAGAACATCTAGAGCCATTTAGCTTAGCTACAAATGGATAATCTAAATGGCCAATAACCCTAAAGCTGGGCGTACACTGTGCGATTATCGGGGCTATCTTCCAGTCGTGCAAGAATTTTTTGATCATGCCCACTTTCAGCCTGATCATGAGTCGTGTAATGTACAGGGGGTTACGAGGGGCGATCAGCCTCTCACGAACGCCTCCTGATCAGGAATCTTGAGGTTCCCGACCGTTGTGGGCAAATCGCTCAGTGGGCATGAGCCAACAAGAATTCTCCTTTTTCTTCTTCCTCTCAGATATAAACCCAGAAGCATGGCGGGGGAGCAATGAGTGAAATGAAATTCTTTCTGTAAAATTGACAGACCATAGTAGCTACGTTTGCTTAGCCATGTCTTTGCCCAAACCGTGTGGTTTAGTTGTACAGCGTGAGCGGAAGCTGTGTGCAACAATTGAAAAAATCGCACATTGTATGCCCGCCTTATGCCTCCCACCATAATAGTCAACCATAGGCATGGCCTTGGAAAGTGGCAAGAGGGAGATTTAATCAACACAAGTTCATGGAATTTAGGATGTCATTGTAACGTCAAACAAGCTAGTGTGTCGTAATTAAGAAGGAGGAAATATGGCACAAAAACTAATTTTGAATTCGTCTGCTTATGAGAGACTTTATCTCTACGACCTCAGAGTTCACCTCAACAATTAGACACCTTTAATTAGGCAGGGCACCCTGCCTGTAACTAGGAGTAAGAGCATGTTAAGTAAGAGCTCTTTCATATCTATTCGCCCAGTTTAACTTAACCATGGTATTTGGTGTTATTTTGATCTTAGATTCCTTCGTAATGAAAAAAAATTATGGAAAAATAGAATAATTGAATAGTATAATAATATCATTATTTCCTTGTGGTTTGCTTTTAAGGATTTTGGAGCCAATAGTCTCACGTTTGACATAAACACTGTGTGTCAGTTTCAACCCAGCTAAACCAAATCTACATTGTGAAGTTTAATTAATAGTGCATATATTCATCTGAGAACTGATGATGATGATGTTGAATCTCAATTTACTTATTTATTTTTATTGTGTTTTAAAGGCCTATAGGCTCATAGGACTTCTGTCTAAAACAAACAAACCCTGTCCAAAGTACTTCCAGTGGCCCTGATCAAAAGCGTAATATTTAAGGAGAGAAAAAAGCTCATGGAGGTTTAGGTAAAGCATTTTAGTTTCCCAGTTTATAATAAATTCTTTCAAATGTAAATGAAATAGGTCAACTTCTGAAATAGAAGCATGCACAAAAAATTATGAAAATCATTCAGACACTTAGAAAATATCCACATTTTAAACTCCCCTCCTGATTTTAATCAGCAAATATGTTATTGATTTTTAAGACAGACTGCAGATAAAGGTAATATTTATTTTAATAAAGCAAATATACACATCTAATTTCAGCTGTATTCCACAGGTAGATGTTTAATTGTAAATGGGCTGTTTTTATTTCGTACTTTTAAAGTGTTTCTGATGTCTCAAAAACTATAAGAATCTAAAAGTTAAACTCTCACATTCAAAGAAACATTTTTACATCTCTTTTTAAGCTGTGTTGTGTATTTTATTAACACACAATCACCCATAAGGGGATCAGACACAGATCAGCCGTCAGTGTCTTTCTAAGGACCTTTCAGCTCTTCTATCTATGGAGCCAAGGATCAAACCAGTAACCCTTTGACTGACTGACAAATACTCTGCTTTTATATTTATCAATCGTTGTTGCTAAGCAACAGTGAAAAGAATATGACCAGTTATTTTCCGTTTTCACATATTCATGTGAATTTTCATTATAGCTGTTTGTTTATGCCCGTTCTGCTGAGGTTTAGGAACGCGGTGATCCATTCAGGTACAGAGAGTCGGGGGTTTTTAAAGTTTATTTTAAAAAGTATTAAACTTGTAGAGGAAATGGTAAAGTAGGGACCAATCACTGGGAGGAGGAAACACCTGCTTCCTATTGAAGATGGCTTTGCTAAATAATTAAGCTCTCTGAGCTCCATAATGTAACATCTTCCATAGGGAAACTTTAGATTTAGAGCAGTGATTTTGCTATGCCTGGTAGTTGGAAACTAAACCAGGATGATAAAAAAAGCCCTGATTTAGAGGATCTGATGCATTTTGTTGCACATTTTTAAAAAGCAGATGGTTGTTTACACCATGTTTAATATTCTTTTTCATTATCGTCTGTATTAGCTTTTATTTAATGACTAACCTAATGTTACCTTAAATACATATCCATATTAGAAAAAAGATTTTTTTTTTAACTAAATCTAAAAGGAAACCATTCGGAAACAATTCCGTCCTGATTTCAATGTTCTTGATATTTAATTTCACTTCATTATAAAAAGCGAATTTTTTAATTGCAGTGGACAGATTTTTTTTTACGGGATAAGTATTCTTATATTATGGTATTTACACAAACATTCAAGGCCAAGGTATTTAACTACCAAGGGCAAAAACCAGTATAATAATTATGTCAATATTTATATATGTCATCATTTCAAATGTAAAATTACATTGGTATTTGTAAATATTTGTTTGCCCAAACAATTTAATGAATAAATACATGATATACTATTTTAATATGAATATATCACTGCAGTATGTCTTGCTGTACACAATCCAGCCCCTTTAAGAAGTGTATCGGGTCTTTGGCCGGAATAAAGCCTGGAAAAGGGAAACTATCTGGGTAGATAAGTATCGAATCACTCCTGGAAAGGGAGCTAATTTCAGATTTGATGAAATGTGAATTGAACAAATTCTATCAATGAATACATGAAATTACTAAATTGGAATTTATTTATTTAATGGGAATTAAAACAAATACATTGGCATCCCAATTGCTTAGGTAGAAATCTTGATTGCTGCAGTTCTTGTTATCTTATTTATTAAAATCAAAACCCTTTTAATCCCTGGTCAAACAGCTGATGGTAAACCAAAACACTAATTTTTCTTTCTTGGATCTTACTGAAAGTAACATTGTACTGTAGGCTTTAATAAGTAACTGCAGGGGTTTTATTAAAGGCTGGAAATCATTAGTGCACTGAAATAAAGAGTAAATATCAAAAGCCTGACATATAAGTTGCCAGTTTAAGTCCCACTGGAAGCAGACTCCAGCTGAGTGCCTAATGGCCTAAAGGCATTTTAGTCGGTACAACGTATTGGTAACATTAGCTCACTCTCTAAAGATCAGAGCCACTTTTAAGACTACTGTTATGTAGCTCCAAACTAATTCCAGTACACGCAGAATAAATATCATTGCAGCGCTATATTTAACTGCAGATAGTAAATGGTAATGATAGAGGTCTTTCATTAATGACTTTTCTCTTATTTCACTGCTGCTATTAAAAACACTGTCAATAACTAATGGTCTAATGAGAAAAAGAGGGAGGGGGGAGCACATTACAGTACTTTCTTAATCCCTAAATAGCATTGTGTTTACTTCTTCAAAGTTTTCCTGAACTTTGGAGACAAGTAGAGCACAGATGCAGCACTGTGGCATGACATGTGAGCAATACTTCGTTCATGATGTTTTTAGCATTCTTTGAGTTTTAAATAACTAAAATAAGCTGAAGTATTTTAATATGAACTTGGTGTTAGAGGCGTGTGAAAAGTGGAACTTGGTGCATCATGGATCGTCCTTTAGAATCACAGCAATCCATGCAATAGGAAAAAGATGAATTCAAGTGCAATATAACCCTAACAAATTTGTTTTTAGTCTTGATTTTAAAATCTTTGGGTTTAAGTAATTTTTAAGTTTTTCTGGGAGCTTTTCCAGATTAGCTGAGCTTTAAAACTAAAAGTAGTTTTTCCATGTTTTGGTCTGGTTTGGGTATGCTGAATAGATTCGAGTCAGAAGACCTGAGAGTTCTGGGCGGTTAATATACTGACATTTCTGTGCTATTGTAAGCCATTTAGTGATGTGTAGACTATCAGAAGTGTTTTGAAGTTTTTTCACTGAGATATGGGGTGCCAGTGAGATGATTTTAGAACCGTGGTAATGTCTTAATTTTTTTTGTTTTGGTGAAGATGAGGGCAGCACCAATCTGGATCAGCTGCAGTTGTTTTTCATGCAGACCTGTCAAGGAACAAATCTATTAATCATTTCTACTAAAGAAGAATTCATGCTTATTCTATGTCCTGCAGAGACATTATTCCTTTAATATCAGACATGTTCCTTAGGTGATATAAGGCTGACTGTGTTGCTATCTTTATATACCTCTGAAGGGTTAGGTCTGCATCCATTACTACACATTTCTAGCTGTATTAACTGAAACTGTGTGCCGACTTTTAAGCACTCTTCTTTTGGTCCAAGACCAAAATTACTTCGGTTTTGTTTTGATTCAGCTGAAGAGATGGACAGTTCTGTTCTCGGGAAGTCGTGACCTACAAAAATGAAGAATGAGCCACTGATAACCTTTCTGATTGGTCCTTAAAAACCCAGTGAACTATGTGTTTCACTGTTTGTGTCTCTCCGATGGGGTGTGTCATTATTTAGTGTCCAATCCCTACATTTGAAGTAGTCAGCCGGCTCTTCACTGCAACAACTACAGACAACCTTGACCCTTGAAAAGAGAAATCTTCCCAGTTTCTCCTAACCTTGTGACTCACACAATACAGATAACTTTTGAATCTTTGTTGCAAGTACTCTGACTTCTGGAGGGTATAAAAAAATGGAATTAAAAGGTGTAAAAGAGGATTTTCCCAATTTTTTTTTAAAGACCCACCCTCTCCACTTCAAAAAAAATGTACATGCACAACGCTGTACCCGCTCCCGAGAGGGAACGCCTTTTAAACGTGTGTAACAGCATGAAGGAGCCCATTTCCCCTTGTGAATGCTCTGTTAAAAAGTTGCTGTTTGCATCGCTCATACAAGCTTACTTTCCAAAGGAAGAAAGGCGAGCTTCCATGACTGGCTGAAACTGGAGCTCAGCACACATATACACCTGAAAGTGCGCATGCGCATGAAAAGGACACCCTTACCTAAACATATCAACAGAATGATTGACAATTAGGCGGACCACTTATTTAGATGATCCACCCAGAAAAAGAACATCCTCCTCTATACCTTTAAAACATGTAAGCATGCTTATTATAGTTAACCTAGGTATTTTGGAATCTAACCAGTCTTTTTATTAATAACAAAGTTTATTTCTAACAACAACCCAAAGTTTTTTTATGTTATTAAGGTTTGAATTGTGTGGGGAACAAAGGGGTTTCCCGTTTCTTACTCCCCTTTTCTTTGAGTCTATCTAATCTTCTTATTCTTGACATAATAGTTCCCCGATATAACTTAAGTGATGGAAAATTCTAATCAACTGCAGCTTCAGTTAAAAAAGGGAGATTGGTGATAATCACTCAGAAGGCACTTTCATCCTTCCAGTGGAGAACAGATTCAACCTTTTCAATGCTGCATCTGTTCTGGCTAGACAGAGTTTTTCTGATCAGTATATCCTAATCAGAAATCATCCTTTTAAGCTCAGTAACATCCAGTCTTTGAGGAGCCATTCGGATAGATCACATGCATTTTTTTGACCTTGCAAAGCTAATTAATCTGCTGAAGCGAATACTTTTATTGCAGCAAAGGATTTTTCCACTCTCACACTCCAGTTGTTTATAACACATTGAACAGTATTAAACTGATTCTGATATTCTGAAAATAGATAAACATCCTTTAAATTACAACAGGATGTGTTTTCCATTATGATTGCTCAAGAAATTAGAAGCTACTGTCATCTGTTCAAGTAAATAATTGGCACCTGAAATATAATTTTAATTATCCAGTGGCAGGCTCCTACCTTAGCTGAAAATCTTTCTTTTGTTAAATCATTGTATGGTGTTAGGTTTAACAAATGCAGATTCATATAAAATAAAACAGAGAGGAGATAAAAGCAAATGTTTTAAAAGGACCAGACATGGAGGGGCATGCAGAGGTGCGAGCTGAGTGTGGGGGAAGAAGAAAACAGGTTGACAGGAAAGAAAAAAACTCATAAAGAGCACTAAGGGTGGATAACCAAGATGAAAGAGGCAGAGCATGGAGCGACCTGGAACAGATGATGAAAAGCAGAGGGATGGCTTGATGGGAGGCTCTGCAGAGAGCGAGCGGAGGAGACTTCAGGTTGATGGTTTTTCAGTAGTGTGAATGTTAATGCTGTGTAGGCAAAACAATGTTGAGTGCAACCATAAAACTCTTCCTCCATTACCGAGCAACTTTGTTGATGTGATTATGTCTAAAAGTCGAGTTTTCATATCTCTGTGTCAGCAGCACATGAGGGAAATGTGAATGTTTACTAAGCCTTTTTTTAAATGCTTAGAAGGAGAGGAGAGATGGGAGTAAATGGTACCATGAGGCTCAGCACCAACATCTTCTGATTTAAATCTTTATTTTTTGATACCAACATTCCTATGTGCTTAAATAAATTAGTTTTATCTATAATTCCTCAGGTTTAGTAACTAATAAGCAGTGCTGGACAGATTCCTTAAAAAAGTAACTAGTTATTGTTACTAGTTGCCTATCCCAAAAAGTAATTGTCATGGTAAGTTGGTTGGAGCACAATTAAGAAAACTGCTTACTAGGAAAAGTAACTATGCAGTTACTTTTGATAATCTAAAAATTCAAATGATTTGGATAATTAAGAAGTTATTTGAATTTTTAACCTCAACTAGGAGTCCAGTTATAAAATCTAAGATATGTAATATTAATTAAAAGTCAATTAACTGATGACTAAAAATGATTACATATTTTTGCATACTAGTCTACACCTTTAGAACAGGCTTTAACGGGCTATAAATGAGGAAGAACCCTGTAAAATTGAACTTATGAAACAAACAACTGAAGGTAGAATATAACTTTGAAAAAGGAAAGAGGTATAAGTGTTTATAAACTAAGCCAGCCAGTTGTCAGTCTGTCATTTATGATGAGAAGAAGTGAGGCAGTTCACTGAATTAGTGGCTTCTCACCAACATGGGTAAAGTATTTTTTTCTGACATAATTAACAAATCACAGGAGCATTTAGCCCTGAGCTCTAAGCAAGCTCTTACCCTTTAGTAGCACTGTCACTGATTCTGCAGGACTGTCTTCCATTTCCTCTTCAGTCTTTGTAAGCAGTAATAAAGGTATGGTGAACACCTGCCCACAGTACACCCTCAGCCAATCAGCATCATTGATACTGCTTTCTTAGGTACCCTACTACATCTCTGCCGTGAATAATCTAAAAACATTCCCTCCCTGCTTCAGCGAGAGAGAGCTTATGAAAAGTCACTTTTATAGAAAAGTAATGCACTGCGTTAGGTTGCAAGTAACGTAACAGCATTACAGTTATTTGAAAAGTAATTAATTACTATTGGAATTAAATAATAGTGCCATACCAATAATTATTATTGTGTACCTCTGTTACTCCCAATGACTACAAACCACAAAAACGTAAACAAGCGTCTGGAGGATTTGTATGACCAGCCAGAATCAGTGCCATCTTAAATGGGATTCAAGATAAATCATCATCTGATTTGATCCCAGCTTATCATTGGTTTCTTTCAGCAGTCGCTAATCTGCATCAGAAAATAAGGAACACAATTTTTAAAAATGTTTTTAAAACCAAATGTGTCGTACTGTTAACTGGCAGCATCAGGCTAGTCAACTTTCCAGCTTTTCAACATGGGCTGTATAAATGTCATTAGGAGGCTTTATGGTCTGGCAATTAAAACATATTTCATATATGAATTAATAAAGAAAATATGAGCACGTAAGTTTCAGTTTGGCCCTGTGTAGATGTCAGGGAAAAACAAGAATATCAAAGCTTTTACGATGAAGGCCTCTGTCATTTTATTCAATGTAATTCCTCTTGCATGAAGAAAACTGTGTTTAACCATAGTATTGATATTTGTTCCAAATAAATAAATGAATGTTTTTATACATAAAAACAGTAGGAATCCCCCAAAAACCATCGGTGAATAACAGCCTTTTCAGTAAGCTACCGTGGAAAAGGACCTTTATCTTTTTTCTCCTCAGCTGCTTAAACCAGCTCTGACACATGGCAGAAAAAAGAAGCTCTTCTCTTCGTAGTCATATTAGCATTATAGAATAAAGAAGTATCGTGAATTACAGGTTTACAGTCTCAAGATTATGCAACGTTTAACACAGTCTTTATATTTAAACAAATAACAGATTTTTCCCCACTGTAAATCAGAGAAAATCCACTATAAACTCAGTCATTTGTCCCCCTGATAAGAGAATGAAAACTTTTCACCAGAATGACAAATACTCTAATAGTAGCTGCCACGTCATGCAATACGTATTTTACTACAGATCTATTGTGTTTAACTCTAACAGTCATCAATCTCCTGAGGGTCTCATTATACAATCCGTTAGCTGCTGACATGCAGCAGGGCATCAGCCTTGGAAGCAGCACAGTGAGCAGGCGTTTACCTTGACATGATCCTCACAGCCTCACTCATTTTCTCTCTCAGTTTGGAAAACACGTCAGTATACTCAACCTGCCTCCTCTATTACTTTATTAGCAGTCAAAAAGCCCCTAAGGAAGTATTCATGAGCCATCTGACATGGCCAAGAGCTTTTACGCACATTTTATTTTAAAGCTACACACGCATGTGTCTAAATGTTAGAGGGATTTTGATAACAGGCAGTATTAGTATGTTCAAGTTGTGTTAAAGTTGTGGGTTGGGGCTGTTTTGCATTCAGGGGGGAAGACTTTGCAGTAGAAAGATGCTTAATAAGCACCCATGGGCTGCTACAGTATAATTAAAAACCAAAAACATACATCTTTCCTCTGTCCTCTATTTATTTTAAGAAATTTGAAATCTAATACTTTTATTCGTTCATCTTGACAAGTACGTTATTTTAGAGTAGATATTTTATGTAGGTTTAATGAAACACTTTTTTTTGCTGTAAATCCATTCTTTGGAGTCACTTTTGTTATGCAAAATGTATTCCAGTTATTTTTTGTTTTATGTTCAGGACTATTTATCCAGATTCATATTAAAGGGGAAAAACAAATTTGGCTAAATTGTGCTGAAATGACAGCTGTGCCCTTTACACTGTCCACAAAAGGTATGTTAAAGGTATTTTGGAGGTTTTTCTCGATTTTTTTATTTTATTTTATTTTTTTAAAGACCCACCCAAAAATGCGCATGCATGAACCCATGTCTCGTTCTGTTCACGCTCTGTTTACAAATTCAGTTTAATTCAGTTTCTTTATATAACACCAATTTACAACACATGTCATCCCAAGGCACTTTACAGTTCAACCAGATCATACAGTCACATTGATTCAAAGTTTTCTATCTAAGGGAAACCAGTTGATTGCATCGACTCATTCACTCGAATGCAATCCCTCACACTAAGCATGCTTGTAGCGACAGTGGGGAGGAAAAACTCTATCTAACAGGAAGAAACCTCCAGCAGAACCAGGCTCAGTGTGAACGGCCATCTGCCTCACACTAAGCATGCTTGTTACTGTTCTCATAGGTCATACAAGCTCCCCGTGTCCCAGTAAGCTTGTGTCCCAACGTCCACTCTATCCCTCAATGACTAGATAGAGTGGGGACTATATAGTGAACTCAGTCAACTTACCGTTAGGACAGATGATCACTTCCCTGTTGTCCACTGCGCCATCATTGTCATTAGTCGCTGCTGTCGGGTAGCGACAGCCTATGGCAGCTGTGGGCCGCTGTAACAGCAAATCCCATAATGCTTTGTGAGGAGAGTTTCCGCACAAAGCATTCTGGGATATATCTGCCTTTTCTGAGGCTTTTCTTTTATCTTTAATAGAAATGATTATGCATTCATGTCTTAATAGCTCTGCTGCAGTGGATCTAGAATGCTGCTGCCTGCGTCCTCACTAAAACTAGAAAATGGAGCACACCATCCCAGCTCTAAAGGCCTGGCTACGCTGGCTCCCCCTCTTTCAGTGAATAGACTTTAAATACTTCTTCTAGTCTATAAACCAATGAATGACTTAACACCAAAATATCTTGCAGTCAGTATATTAGACCTCTCAGGTCGTCTGGCTCAAACCTGCTCTGCATACACAGAACCAGATATGGTAAAGCAGCCTTTAGTACTTATGCTCCATTTATCTGGAATTAACTCCCAAAAAACTGTTAAACCATAAATTGCTTAATGTTTAGAATAAATGCTAATTCTGCGGAGTGGCCTTTGAGTTTGCTTTTTAAGAATAATTTAGTTTTCAGTCCAACTGTCCCCTATTTGTTATCAGTCATCTAAAACTTTCTATATAGTGATATTTTGATCATACATTTTTATTCTCTTTTATTATTCCCATTACTTTTATCCCACTGCTATGTGCTTTTCCTTCTCTTTTTTATTTCTCATGTGCAGCATTTGAATTGTCTTTCTATTGAAATATGCCGTATAAATAAATAAACATTAATAAAATGTGAGGGGTTTCAAATGGATTTTCATAGTGTCGTTTTTTTTATTTATTTAGAGCTATTGTTAGGTTGATGCTTAAACATTTGGTGGTGGTTGTTTTGTTTTTTTTTGTGCTTTTTTTTTGTATGATCACAAATAAATCTGACACAGTAACAATTAAAATAGTTCTTATTTTCTCTTCCGTTTATGCTGGTACCAAAGAGCTGCATTACGCCTTTACATCTGCAGAGCTGTCCTTGATTTAATTCAGTTATGTCATTTAAACAGGAAATTGCTTCGTAACCCTTGTGGGCTCAACAGGTTAATATTACTGTTTGCACTGAAACACTGTTTGGTTTTTTCAAACATGGATTCTTCAGTCAGACAACTGTGATCTTTTTTCAGTCAAATGTTGAAATGTGGAACTTGAAAAGTCCTTTCTGACAGCCAGTTCCTGATTAACATTTTAGAGGATTACAAGTCAAATGAAATAGCAATTTTTGAGGATATTATTATTCAGCAAACATGCCTCTATTGCAGTGCCCCAGTCATCAGAGAACGCTGTGGTACCTTTTATGTAATATTTTAATAAAATTTACTTTTAGGCGCTTTATAAGCATGTTTTAGATAAAGTAAATGAATGTGGAAGTAATTAGATTCAAACATCCCTTTTGGGAAAAATACCAGCAGCATTCACAAAAAGGATTTCAGCAAATGTTCTCTGTGGTTAAGTTTAATCACATAATAATGATTTGCCATCTTATTCCATCATCCTATAACACAAAAAAGACCTTATGGTTTTTGTTATGTTGTCAGTGGGGAACAGTTTGCACTCTGCTGAGAAAAAGATAAACAGATGATGATCAATTCAATTTCTTTTTCTATATCAAACGTATTTCTTGAATCTACTTTCCTCATTTATGACGTATAGAAAATAAATATCAAAGGTTTTGACAGTAATGTCTTCTTGTAAGGAGAAACAGTGAGATAGCATTCCAAATCAAATTTGCTGATTGTCTTTGTCAAAGTACTTTTTAAATATCCTCCAGTTGTTCTACATTTTCAAGGAGAATTGTTTGTGTTCTTGCCTTACATCCTCTCAGATTCCAGAGGAGCATGACCTGGAGAGTCAGGTGAGGATGGAGCGGCAGTGGAGGTTCCTCAGGAATGCTCGTGTTAGAAGACAGAGTCGGGTTATAACACAAAGAGGTAAATATTACATACAAGCAGCACATTTACAAAACACTTTCATTCAAACTATAGTAAATACTGATGTATGGAGTTTGATTATGTTACTTTCCAAAAATGTGCCAAAAATGTGTCACTGGCTCCCCCTACTCATATTCCTTTAACAAAGGGGTCGACACGTGTCAGTGGAATCTGGTAGGTGGCTGTTGCACCCAATTTGCTTCCATCAAGAGAACCAATGGCTCTATCTATGTACCTGAGGATGAGAGCACAAGTATAAGGCGTGAAACAGCACACACAAACTGCTATCACAGCAGCTACAATAATGATGGAAGTAAATATACTTACCAAATGGTTCCCCCATTTTCCAAACCATGACTCAAACATACTTGATAATAGCTCATCACTTCCTGAGTGTGATTTAAGCTCATCTGATAGACATTTCAGTCTTTTCAAAGCTTTTTTTGAGTGATCCATCCGGGCTCGTATTTTCTGGAATGTAAGAACAACAACTGTCCCCAATAATACTGCACACCCCCCTTCCTTAGCCAGGACCATGTCCAAGGCTAGCCTGTTTTGATAGGACACTAGGGAGGTGAAAGCTGGCCGTGCACAGCCTCAAATCCATCATTCGTGTATTTTGACAAGTGTTGAACGTTGTAGTGTACATCATTTATGAAATCCACATTTATATTACGAGTGATCCAAAGAAATATAGACGCAAAACCCGCCGCAATCTGGTTAGTCAGTTAATACTAATCTGGAACCCCTCTTGGTATTCCAATAGCATCAATCCCTACTGGGGAATCCGCATATGGGTCCACGGAGTGTTTGTTCACATGATTCTTGAAAGCACCCTCTGAAGCACTTGGACAGTCAGCTTCAGGGATGACCTGGATGGGGGAAAGCAGGGAAACCAAAACGCACCTTCCCCTCCAATATACTGGCAGCCAACCCCACAATACTCTCCCACCACAGTACCACCAAGCATCAGCCCTATTCACCCATGTATTTATACTCACCCTGCATCCCCATGTCACAACGGTGAGAATTTCCATGAGTGTCACGACCAGGAGCTCCCAGAATGCCCTCCCTTCACAGTGCATCAACATCGTGATTTGTCACGTCCTCTATAATATACTTCAGGTGCTCTCTGATTTCTCTGAGGTGCCTTTTCAAATGCGGCTCACCTTTCCTGCAATGTGCTCTATGCCAAGACTTGCTCACCTTAGTTTGGTCCTCGTCCAACCAAACTCTCACACTGTGACAGTTGGAACTCACCACTTTAAAAGGTCCTATCTACCTGGGGTCCTTCTAAGCCCTCTGGAAAACTGTTCTATATACAGTATCCAGTCTGCAGGTGCCACCCATGCTGGGAACTCTCCCGTCGTTTCTCTGGTTTGGGCTTCCTGTACATTGTGGGAGAAAAACTTGACAGCAGGCTGCAACCGTTGAATGTAGTCTTTTACTTTCTCCCTTTGCACATCCAGTGTGGGGGTACTCCCAGACTGAAGCATCCATTGTGGGGGTACTCCCCGACTGGATGGACAAGGTCAATGTACAAGGCATTTTCCGTCCTCTCAGAAGCTCGTGAGGGGTCAAGCCCATACGCTCAGTGGGTGATGATCGTTTGGAAAACATCTCCTAAGTTAGCGCGTCCATCCAAGTAATTTTTGTGTCTGCACAAACTTTAGCTAATTGTTCCTTGATTGTGCGAGTCACTTGTTCAACAAGCCCTTAAGAGGCTGGATGGTAAGCTACTCCGAATCTATGTCTGATTCCAAAATATGAATCTGATGTGAAATGCATCCCATTATCCTAACGGATAGAAAGAGTGACATCGTAACGAGGTCATTAATTAACCAATTTATGACCTCTCAGGCGGACTCTGTTTTGGTGGGTGTGGCTTCAACCCACCTGGTGAAAGTGTCAACACAAACAAGCAAATATCTACAATCTTTCACTCTATTGTCTCCCCATGTCCTCAAAATCAATTAAAACTGCATGCCAAGGTTTTTCAGGGAAGGCTCCCATCCTGAGGTTTAGGGTAGCCCTAGGGTTAAACTTCGAACAAATGGCACATGTATTTACAAATGTCAGGGGGGGAAGGGGTGCCACCACCTTTGACCAACCAGCCCAGCAAGTTTATTGCCGGATTGGTGGCCCCTGTGGTGCCCTTCCTCACACAGGAGCAAAAGGAATGATGAAGAGGCCACAGGTCTCCCGTCATGTGACCTCCATTCCCCATTTTATTTGTCTTTAGACGCTCCCCTCCCAAAAGCTGTGATGCTTTAAAACTGTCATATATTCTGAATTGTTTGTAACGTAAGAGTTTGCACAAACTGAAAGAAGACTGAGATTATGCCATCCTGGCAAACCAGGACCATCTAGTACTGCTTTCATTTAATCTATTCGGGGAACGGAGGGACATTCAGGAAAAAAGCTGATTTGTCAAAACAATGACTGGTGCCCACCTACAGAAGTTTGATTTTAACCAATTACAGTTACAATGGGGATAGCACCAGACCCTGTGAGAAACCACAATTAATGGTTTGATAATCTGTGCCGGGTTTTGCAATCCATGCCATGTCAGTCTTTTAAATTCCACTGAATTTGAAGCAGATCTGGGCTTTTGGTCCAAACTCACGTGAAATGTCATTGATCTTTGGACACAGACTGACAATTAAGCATTTTAATAAAGCAGAAGAACTGATTTCCAACAAGCGCCAAGCTCCATAGCATGTGCTCTCATTTAGCCAATTATCCAATTACCAATTTTATGTATTGACACTAAAAAAAGTATTATTCTAAGGAGGCTTATAGGAAATGCAATGCTTAGAGGCTGATTTTTAAACTTTAGTTTCCTCAAATCTTTGTTGTTTTTTTAACTATTATATTAATTGACCAGAACTAGGAAGTCTGCAGAATGGAGTTGAGGGTAGATGTATAGACCATTGCATTCCAATGCAGCAACAAAGCGTAACTTTTCATGATGTTCCTCAGGGATTTTCTTAGCTTCATGTCTCATGTCTGCTCAAAAAAAGCTAAACGTGACAACAGAGCAAATTGTGTGCAGATAATTCACAGCAGTGAGAGGATATATGTTTGCAACTCGAAAATATGAGTCATAGGACTCCCCTCATACGCACAAACACACACCCACAGACCCGTTTCAGAGCCTGGAGTGGCAGCACATTCACAGATTCCTCTTGTGAAGCTATATCACTCTCAAACAGAATAACTAACAAGCCTGACGTCACTGGCAGCCCATTGTAACACACACACACACACACACACAGAGTCATGAGGCGGTTGGCGTCAGAGCTGAGTGTTGCTCATGTTCACGCCGCTCCCTTTCTTTTTATGCCTGCTCCCTCATTGAATTCCCCCCAGTTTTTCTTTTTTTCTAACAAATGGAAGGGTTGCCCTCATTCAGTCGGCTCCCTCCTGAGAAAGACTGTGCAAAAACGGGGAGGAGTGCAAAGATAGAGGAAGGCTGAGGGCAGAGAAGAAGAGGGTAAAGCTAGAAACTGATTCCGTTTTTTGCTTCACCTATTTACATATGTAGAGCCTCCGCTCTATGCAGGGATGTTTTAGTGTTCATGAAGTAGCCAACTTTAAGGGTTATGTTGGCCGTCACATGAAATTTCACTCATTCAGGTCAATGTTTCTCTCAGGCTTAAATTAAGACACCAGTGAATTCTTAAAACTGCATTCTTCAGCTGTATTTGGATTTTTTTCCTACCTAATAAGAAACATTTCCGCCTCACTATTTGTAATCAAATGTAAGACATCAAAAAGAATAAGCCTCAATTATCATTGGGAGACCTTAACACAATTAAAGTCATTCATGTCAGGACTATGACTGGGCAAGACAAAAATGCTAGACTTGGAATTCAGAAAGTCAAAATAAACACCATAAAATTCCGAGCTGCTTTATATCTACCTGGGATAAGCATAGATTTAGATATAGTAGCTGTTTCATTGTGTTTTGGCAGGATCTTCAGATTATTAGTTCTACCCTTTGACTTCTGCACCCATTTCCATATTTCTGAATCTTTAGTAGTAACATTTTTAAATGTGTCTTATCTGAACACACCTATATTTATATTTTCTGTGTATCCTTTTAATTTTTGACTGCATGATATTCACTTTTTCCAGATGTAAAATTACATTCTCAATTGTTTTTACTGAATTTATTGTGGGTTTCTATTGAGATAGAAGACGGTGAAATACTTCTGAAGCTTGTGGAGCATAACCACCAATACTATTTTTTTATGATAAATGTATATTCTTTGTGTAATGCATCAGTGCTGCACTAACAGATTCCCGGTAACTCGATGCATTTATCAAACTTGCCTCTTCCCAGATCCTTTGGAAACTATTATATTGCTCGTCAGGTGAAAATACGAGATGGGAGGCACCGGCTACAGACAATAAACCGTTCCACCGTTTGAGGTTTAAGACATTTCTCACACATCTTTTTGATTTCCCCTTTTTTTTTTTTTTTTTACTGCAGGTATTTCCCGTCTAGACGATCAAATATTCATCAACCGTAACCCGGGAGTACCATCTGTTGTGAAGTTTCACCCCTTCAACACCTGCATTGCTGTGGCCGACAAGGACAGCATCTGGTGAGAATCCAAGGAATCCGCCGCAGCGCTCTGCCTGCATTCAGCAGATATTTCCAGATTAATTTAGGCAATATTGTTGTGGAGCTAGGCTCTGTCTCACATGTGATTGTTTTGAGCCTGGTTATTTGTGTCTCTACCAGTTTCTGGGATTGGGAGAAGGGTGAGAGGCTGGACTACTTTTACAACGGAAACCCTCGTTACACCCGGATTACAGCCATGGAGTACCTGAACGGACATGACTGCTCATTACTGCTCACTGCCACAGGCAAGAGGCATTAAACAATTTACACAACAAAAAAATATCTGAACCCTTTAGACCATTAGCAGCATTTTCACTATCATAAATACACTATATTGCCAAAAGTATTTGCTCACCCATCCAAATTATTGGAATCAGGTGTTCCAATCACTTCCATGGCCACAGGTGTATAAATTCAAGCACCTAGGCATGCAGACTGTTTTTACAAACATTTGTGAAAGAATGGGTCGCTCTCAGGAGCTCAGTGAATTCCAGCGTGGAACTGTGATAGGATGCCACCTGTGCAACAAATCCAGTCGTGAAATTTCCTCGCTCCTAAATATTCCACAGTCAACTGTCAGCTGTATTATAAGAAAATGGAAGTGTTTGGGAACGACAGCAACTCAGCCACGAAGTGGTAAGCCACGTAAACTGACGGAGCGGGGTCAGCGGATGCTGACGCGCATAGTGCGAAGAGGTCGCCAACTTTCTGCAGAGTCAATCACTACAGACCTCCAAACTTCATGTGGCCTTCAGATTAGCTCAAGAACAGTGCGCAGAGAGCTTCATGGAATGGGTTTCCATGGTCGAGCAGCTGCATCCAAGCCATACATCACCAAGTGCAATGCAAAGCGTCGGATGCGGTGGTGTAAAGCACGCCGCCACTGGACTCTAGAGCAGTGGAGACGCGTTCTCTGGAGTGACGAATCGCGCTTCTCCATCTGGCAATCTGATGGACGGGTCTGGGTTTGGCGGTTGCCAGGAGAACGGTACTTGTCTGACTGCATTGTGCCAAGTGTAAAGTTTGTTGGAGGGGGGATTATGGTGTGGGGTTGTTTTTCAGGAGCTGGGCTTGGCCCCTTAGTTCCAGTGAAAGGAACTCTGAATGCTTCAGCATCCCAAGACATTTTGGACAATTCCATGCTCCCAACTTTGTGGGAACAGTTTGGAGCTGGCCCCTTCCTCTTCCAACATGACTGTGCACCAGTGCACAAAGCAAGGTCCATAAAGACATGGATGACAGAGTCTGGTGTGGATGAACTTGACTGGCCTGCACAGAGTCCTGACCTCAACCCGATAGAACACCTTTGGGATGAATTAGAGCGGAGACTGAGAGCCAGGCCTTCTCGTCCAACATCAGTGTGCAACCTCACAAATGCGCTTCTGGAAGAATGGTCAAAAATTCCCATAAACACACTCCTAAACCTTGTGGACAGCCTTCCCAGAAGAGTTGAAGCTGTTCTAGCTGCAAAGGGTGGACCGACGTCATATTGAACCCTATGGATTAGGAACGGGATGTCACTTAAGCTCATATGTGAGTCAAGGCAGGTGAGCAAATACTTTTGGCAATATAGTGTATAATTCTCTGTATTCAGTATTGATATTGCACAGCCATTATAGCCATCTTTTCTTCTATCTTCATAATGCTTAGCATTAAAACTCATTTGTCCTGTTTGTTTCTAACAGCATCAATCTAACTAAGAATAAACATCGCCTGTAATTGCAGGCTTCACGTTACAAAAATGCCCAGCAATTAATGCTTTTAAATTCGGTCTCATCAAAAAGTAATGTGAACTTACTGAGCTTTTCTCCATCAGTCAGGATGTGAATGATACCATTTCTCATACAGATACTGCATTAAACAAGTAAAGCAATGAGCATAAATCCAGGGAGAACTTTTATAACTTGTAATAACCTTCTGTTAGACGCGAGTGGATATGTTTTATGCTTAGTCGTGTTTGAGCTGCAGAGCTTTTTTTAGGGTAAGGCTTCGGTCCTTTTTTTCCTCTCAAGATGTTTTAGGTAAACAGCGTTTTAAGATGTTACTCTGGATAACTTTCTTGGTGATGTTTAAAGTTCAGAGAAGTTATAAGTGGATCCCCTGAAGACTTCATCACACTTTAAGGAGGCATCTTAGGAAAAAAGAGATATTTAAAAGTTAAATTACTTCAGTGAAAAATTAACTTCTAGTGAAACCTAATTCATAACATAGATTCATTACACAAAGTATTATATGTTTTTATGTTTTATTTTGTTCTTGCTTTGGGTGATTATGGCTCATAACTAGTGTTGCGCTGAAACTGATACCTGGCTGTGCAGTATTGGCTGATACCATCTGTTTGAAATTGATGTGTGTGTGTATATATGAAGAACTGCATACTACTTGGATGTAAAATAATTACCATGATTGTTTTTTTTTTAAGCTGCTGCCTACCTTTGTGAAGCAGGAAAAAACTAAAACAAAGTGAATCCAGTAGAACTTTTAATTGCCTACCTGGAATGGGTGACAATAGTTGAATAAACTTTTGGCTCTCAAAATGGTATCGGTGCCCAATTTGTCGTTACTTACCGATACCAACATTTTAGTGCTGGATCCGGGCCCCCGCCCGGTACTGGTATTCGTATCCATGCAACAGTGGTCATAACTAATGAAAACTTAACATAACTTTGTGTGGAAAAATATGTCATATAAAAAATGAATACAAACTTATTGTAGGACCTATGAAACAATTGTCCACCAGACAATCCCTTACCCGTTACTAAGGAAACGGAGAGTAAGCCAAATCAGCTCAATGCTAAAAAGCTTATTCTTTACAGGACTGAATCCTATCAGTGTAAGGAAAAAAATATATATATATTTAAAAAAAAACTAACACTAAATCTAATTTTGACACCTCTGGTAATGCAAGGCACGTGTATTTATTTAGCAAAGCTCAGAACAAAGACAAATTAAAAGTGTTTGAAATGAGTTAAATAATAAAATGGAAGGAAAATAAAAGCAGATAAAGATAAAAACATGATAGAAGCAGGTAGTAGAGCAATTAAAATGCTGGACTAGAAGACCTGAGTGAACGGTAAAAGGGAACCGAATCATTTCAACAATAGTAATAGCCTACAAACAAACAAAGGGGTCAAAGTGATTAATAAAAAAACATATAAAAGGTTGCTTATGACTTAGAGACTTAGACAGATTTTATTTGTCATTTTGTTTACACCAGTGTAAAACAAAAAGAAATTTCATTTGGAACAGCTCTCTGGGCAATTTTATCTTTTTTTTTCTTATTTTTTTTTTTTAGCTTATGATGATGAGCTATCATAACATAAATATTACTTTTGTAAATCTAAGGTTTGATTTTATTCTTGGTCCAATAGTTTACTAGGCTGTTATGTACAGAGTTAAATTACATAAAGTTTCATTCTTGGGCAGATCAAACATGCTGCTTTCAGCAAGTTTTTAAGAAAACTTTGAATTTTCTTGTTAGCCTAATTCTGCTAACCCTTCTCTTCTGCTCTTTTTATGTCTGTTCCACACAACTTTCCAATAATATTCTTACTGTTACTGTGTAAACAGCCAACTTATTTAACAATGGCATTTGAAAATGTTGAAGCATTTATTCTTACTGTAATTCAGCTACAGATCAGTTGATTTATTAATCTTGCATACTACAGTGTTGTAATTTTCCTACATACTGAATGTTTCATTTTCAGGGGCGTGCTTTGGTTGTGCAGTGGTTAGTGCACACAACCAGTGTGTGGAGGCCTTAGTCCTCCACGTGGCCAACCTGGGTTTGAATCCAACCTGTGGTCCTTTGCCACATGTCTCATACCCCCTTTCCTGGCAGCCTCCTGTCCAAAAAGATGAGCCACCTGTGCTGTACCGCTTTTTACCCCTCTCCTTGGGGAGCAGTGGGCTGCCATTGTGCGGTGCCTGGGGAGCATTGTGGGACCCAGAGTGGCAGTCTGTGGGAGTGTGGCTCAAGCTCAGAACCTCAGGATTCCAAGCTCTATACCCTAACTACTAGGCCACCACAAAAGTATTCCCTTGTGTGTAATGAAGATATATAACATGAAGTCTTTTTATTGGTTATATTTTAATCTGTTGAGATTTAGTTGTAGAGCTATGTCTTCTCTTTGAATTTTAATTTCTCCACTTCTCTGCTTCATCAGATGACGGAGCGTTGCGAGTCTGGAAGAACTTTGCTGACCAGAAGAACCCAGAGATGGTAACGGCGTGGCAGGGCCTCTCAGACATGCTGCCAACCACCAGAGGTCAGCCCTCCTCCAGCACCCACAGTAAAGATCAACATTTTATCTTACTACGTGTCCTGGCCTGTCCCCCACAGTCCCGTTATTTCACCAAATACTCATCCCCACTCCCACCTTCCAACCATTCATACTTCCATAACTCCCCCTCCACAGCAAGTATAACAGGAAGGCTGCTGAAATTATCCAGAAAAGCTTCAGTACTGAATCTGTGCAGTTCCAGTGGCCACTTGATTCACTTCCCATTACATCCCATTTCATTCCTTTGAATGCTGAGTGAGAAACTTCTCCAGTAGTATTTGAATAGCAACTAACACTGCAAGCTGACTGAGATATCATTAGAATACAAAAAAAAAAAAACACAATTTACCTTAAGTAAATAATTAAATATCCTAAAATACTGACTCTCATTGCATTATGAATGTGCAATGGGCTCCACTGTCATAATGAACAGTTAGTTTATTTATAAGCAAGCCATAAGTGGGATGTTTCCCTCATTTCTGACATCTTTGTTTATTTAACTGGGTTACTCCTCATTAACCACTGATCAAAATGTAATCATAGTGCTATGAAATCGCTGCATGACTTTTTTTTAAAGCAGACATAGGGACAATATCCCTAGAAAAGAAATATAACCAAGCTCTATAACCACTGACAGTGTTTATTGTCAGCTGTAAATAATATGTTTAATATATGTATATTTTATGGAACAAAGTCTAATTAAACTCTAGTTAAAACAAATGCAATATAAGATCTGTTGTAGACTACAACCTCGCTTGCAGAATGATGCATTTAGCATGTAGGTAATTTCCCCCCTTCGCCTCCAGGATTGTTTATCTCCCATCAGTAAAACCTATCACGTAAAACTGTTGACAATCTGCAGATTCGCTCTTAGCTGACACACTTCCAATTTTTCCCCAGGCAATGTTATTCACAAATATGTGAACCAGGGCAGAAGGAGTGCTACACTTTTGTCAGAAACATCCACCCTCTTCAGTGTTGTACCGCAGCACACAGTACGCACCCCCATGCCTCACTCACAGCTGCTCCACATTTCTCTGCCTCAAGCACTTATGCATTTCTGGGTCAGATTAGTTTTTTAGGGAAAACAGAAAGCTGCAAGACTGAAAATATATACCCACTACTGCATTTAACCATCCTACTTTCTGTACTTCTTTAACACTAAAACAAATATGTCCTTTACAGCATGCATTAGATACACCAAATAATACTTACTTGGTTTGAAAAGATGGGGCTGGGATTGTAATCTGTTAATATAGATTTCTAAATCAATAAAAAAATAAACATTTAATCTTAATGTTAGTTCAGTTATGCTGTTTCAACAAGTCTATCATTTAATAATCATCTGATCTTGGACTGCACCTGAATGCATCATAGAATGATGCTCCACCCTGTGGTTAAACAGCATTTGTTAACAAGCTGTAGGCAAAGTTAAACAGTTTTGCTGGGCACAATATTTATATTTAATTGGCTAATTTATGCAGCATTCATACTGGGGTGTGATGCATGTTAAGTAAACATTTCCACTTAAATACACTTACTGTACTGACAATCCTTAGTTTAACCCTTTTATGTATATCACTGAATTTACTCTTTGAATTTCCTGAAAACCAAATAAAACAGTCGTTTTTTTTTTTTTTTTTTTTTTTTTTTTTTTTATTGTCTATTGTAGGACAGGTTATTTACTTTTCTGACATAATTATGCCTTCTTGTAGCGACCACTGCCCCCAAGTGAGCAATCATACAGAGTGGAAAAGCATAAAGGAATTACACTCCATGGACCAAAACTTCTAATTGGTTTAAGCAAATACCTTTCAAATGTGTGGTTCCAAAGCTGGTTTGAGCTTCTGGAGTTTCCATCATTCATACTTAAAACTCTGTATGAAAAACTATATTTGGTTTTTGCATGATTCTGTGAAGTTAAATTTATATACGACCCAACTGTTGACCAAAAGTGTAATAAATTGATCAGACATTTACGTTAGTTAATTGAAAGCCATTTATGCCACAGCTTTAATGTTATGCTATGATAGCACCAGTTGTGGAGAACTTGTGTCCAGCCTTTTTCACAGCACATCTGACTGAGCATTGGATCTGTTGGGATAAGTGACTGGATGACCTGAAGGCACTGCAGCAGTCCCAACAGATTGAGCAGAGCTCCAAGGGGAACTGTAGGGATCGTAGAGAAGCGACACATTTAACTAACCTTGCTGCCTGGATAAGTCCCACACCACAAATTGCCCTGAGAGGCTCCTCTCCTGCAGAGGACTCTCTCTCTCTGTCGTTTTCTTTCTCTGCAAGTGTTTTTACAAAGACTTTCACATTTAATGGTGTGCTTGTTATGGTGGATTGACAGTCACTACTCGGGTTGGAAAATACTGAAAGCATCAGCTGAGATTTCTCCTGAACTTTTAGAGCTTCAGCCTGTTTTTTTTTTTTATAATTATTTGACAGGAAGTTTCTAAAAAAAAAAAAGGCCCTCTACAGCTTTACAAACAGTTGCTTTAACTCCAAGTTACACACATAATACCTCCAGTATTACCTTATGAATTATTACATTTATTTAGAAGATATTTACGATTATAAGCTAAAACTTGTTGGATTCTTTTTAACTAGCTCCAGATGCATTAATAATGTAAAAGCTAAAGAAATATTATTCAGATCTGTCTTCATGCTGCCAAAAATCTGCTGTAGCTCTGAAGGCAGCTGCTACAAGACTGAACATTTCTCAAAGAGAGGCTGGCAGAGACAAACAGTCGGAGCCTAGTACCTGCTGGACCTGTCCTCACTCACCCCATCTCCATCATCCAATGCCGTGCTTTTGTCTTCTGTTTTTGTTTTCTGTAACAGTGGAGCATCTCTGTAGACTGTCTGGCTTGTTGTTACTTTGTTGGGTCTTTGATATTGTTTGGTATTTTCCCTTGTTTCTGTAGAGAGAATGATCAAGGCAGCTGGAAAACTAATCATGTAAAATACATTTGTTTCAATTTGATAACAAATCAGGTATCTTCATAATTGATTTAATGTCCTACTTAGTCGACCTTTTTCTATGTTTTACTTCCAGTCCTGGATGTTCGTATACTGGAACTTGCAAAAATGTTAATCTGTTCGGCCTTTTCACCTTTTGTTACATTGCAATCACATACTACATCAGTGTACTTTATTTGGGTCTTATATGGTATAACAACGTCATTAATAAATGCATTATTTTCAAACCTCTATACAATAAAAATCAGAAAATCGATATTTTTGCATTTCTTCCCTCTGAGCCAATTGGTTTGTTAAACCACTAGAGAGTTATGTCTAACTGCAGAGAATTTATTTTTTTGGCCATTTTTTGCAGCAACAAATCAGAAATTAGAATCAGACAAACTTTAATAATCCCAGAGGGAAATTACAGAATAATCCCAGTGAATGTCATAGCTGGATCAAATTCCATTAAGTTCATGGCATTTAAACAAGATCTTGCCACAGACTTTCAGCTAAATTTAGCCCTGGACATTGACAAGGCCATACTAACACAGGATAAGGTCTTGATCTAAGCTACTCTTGTGATGATTTAGCTGTATGTTTATTGTCTCTCCTGCTTGAAGGTTGATCTTCAGTTTATTTGTTTTTCAAGCTACTACTTGCATTTATCTCAGTCAGTCCTTCCACCAACTCTGTCCAACTTGCCCATCAAAGTTAAAGAAAAGTATTTTGGATGATCGATTGTAAAATTCCCTGTTAACATCTAATGCTGATAAACCTCAAAAAGGGCAAAAATCGTAGGTGTATTCCCAGCTGTAGCTGATTATTCCTTTGACTACTCCCTGGGCACATGCTCAGTGTCATACCCCATTGTTATTGCAATTATACAGGACTTTATTTTATAAAAAAAAACTGGGCAAAAACAAAACTTATAAATATTGCTCCAGCAGGAGGTGGTCATCTTTCAGAAAAACATTGCGATAAGAGTGAGATATTGGCACCTACATTATACAAATGTCATATAACTGGACCATCTACCTTTGAACTGAGGTTTTGAACAGATTTTTATTGGAGAAGAATTTAAAACCATAAATAACTCCCCTTTCACTTCACAATACTGGCACATTAAAGTCCAATAATATAGCTGAAAGTATGTGGTTGCAAACTAATAAAATGTTAAAAGCTTCAGAGGGATATGATTTTTGCATGGAACAGTAGACGTCTAGTCTTGCAGCCGCTCCACTCTGTTGGATGTTTTTTTTTTTCCCCTTCGATGAAGGCCGAGTCAGAACTTTAGACCCTGCAGGTTTAGACGTTGGGGGTCAGTCTTTGTTTAGGATGCAGATCCAGTTGCATAAAAGCTGCTTTGAAAGCAGCTGCCTTGTTCATCTCTCTGCTGAATGCATGTGGACGAATACTCATGAGGTGATGATTTCCATTCATCATGTCACGAGTTTAACGGCTCTTTTAAAAATGTATGCAACTCTTTGGGTCAGCATGCAAAGGGGTTCTTTCTAAAATGTTGCTGGCTTTGTTGCGTTCCTGCTCTCCCCCACCCTCCTCTCCCCCACCCTTACCCGCTCGCAGGTCTGGCCAGAAGGGTTTCCATCTATCTTGACAGGAGCAAGCAAGGAGGTGAGTCTTACTTTCCTGTTCTTTTCTTCTTTATTCGGTGAGCAAAGGTGCTGCAGTGTACAGCTGGGAACATGTCTGTTTTTGTTTTTCTGTCATTGCCTTCAACTTCCCCTCTTTTCAATCGCTCCTCCATCTGGCTGGTGTGTGTTTATGCCCAACCATTTCATCTCTGGAAATCACTCTAAAGTTTTCAGGAGTCCAAAGGAGAAAATTTAACTTGGTTTGTATTTTGAGAAAGTGTCAACCTGTCTAAAAGTACGCCCATACTTCCTAGAAGGAACAGAAATTATATTTACATTTTCTTTAAATAAGTTCAGCGATGAATGTGTTTTATCTGAAGTAAATAAAGATTAGATTTGGAAATAACTGTATGCAGATAACAGTTTAGCATTAGCCAACTGCAGTCCATAAGGATGAAGAACCTGTAGAATGTAGAATCTGTTCTACTAAACAAATAAGAAACATTTAGATTTACTAAACTCTACGTATGAAGCAGCTTTAGCCTCCTTCCAACTCCAGGCCACCAAAGCTAAAAGCAGGACCTCATTAAAACCTCTCTCCAAAAGTGCCAGATTGTGCCAAATGCTTTTACTCAACTATTTGACCAATAGAATAACATTGAAGCATTTTGATGTCAACAAAACATTTATGAGGCAATTATTTTCCACTTTTTTCCAGAATCAGTGTAAATAACAAAATGTTAGGTTTATAAACCTGCAATAGTAAAAAAATCTATAAAATATAGTGAAACTGTTACTTTTCAAGCTAAAATAAGCCCCAGCGCCTTTTCTGAGCAGTATATATTTTTTTTTTTTCCAGCCTTAGGCATTGTAATAAAACAAAATCGGCGTCCAAAAAAAAAAGTTGTTATGACACAGCTTGGAGCTGCACGCATTAATCCACTCTCAGCTGTTTTGTCACTCCTTATGCAAGCCGATAACACGGCTCTGCTTTATGCAACCCAGCCATGTCTACCCTTATTTGAAACCTTATTTCATTGGCCGCAAAGCAAAACAGCCCGCATGGTCTTAACCAAAAACAGCTGGACTCTAAGAGGCGTTATATTGCTCTACTCGGTGCATCATTGGCTGACAGGAAAGGAGCGCTTGTGAGACTTCAGCGACTGTCCCTGACTCAAATCAAGTCACACAAAGATGCAGAAACTTGTGTCTTGTAGATATGAAGATGTGGTAAAGAGACATACCAAACATTGCGGGCAAACAACTGAGGAAATCAGTATTAGGAAGTAAAAATTAGTAAGATGCTAAGCATTAGCTATGACCAGCTAACCGGTGATTTTAAAGAAGGCAAACCCCTAATCCACCTAAGTTATGGACCAATTTATCAAAGACGAGATCATTCATTTTATTAACTTAATTAACTTCTTTTTTTTTCTTTTGATTACATTGACTACAAATCTATCTTTAGGCCAGATATCCTTGTTTGGGTTGGTCAAATATTTTGCAATCCATACCCTGCTTATTTACCACATATTATTCATATATATATATATATATATATATGCCCCCAGAGAGCTTGCATATATTCTAGCATGTTAGCATTAGCCTAAAGCAGCCATTGTATATAGTTACACACAGATCGATTTTTATTATCTTGGCCAAATGGGCAGCAAGAACAGAGTTCCACCAATGAAAGACAGAATGATAGGGAAATTATACACAATAACACAAATGAATAAAAACATTTAGATTTTTAAATAACATATAGTATTAGTGTCCTGTTCCTTTAAAATTGATGTAATAAGATTGTCATAATAATATCAGTCAAGTTCAGTTCAAGTTAATTTTGTTGATTATTCCAGGAGAAACCATTTCTATTCTGACCTGAGGAACTGCCATTTGAATGCTTTGTTAGGAATGCAAGCAATCCTGCATTTGCTTATGCATATGTAAGCACAGAGGTAAAATGGAAGGAGCCTAATAATATTATATAAGAGATAAAAAGGAAGTTCTGTTGGACCTTTGCACATCTCTCTAACCTCAGCTGTCATTTAGGTGTTTAATAAGAGCTTTTGCAGAGGCGAAGCCTTGTTCTCTTGTCTCTCCCCTGCATTCATATTCACCTCATGTCGGCTCTTTCTTTAAAAAAAGAAAAACACTCATTTACGTTTGTCCCTGGGGTTCCACCATTTAATTGCAATGTGTAGGTGCTGTGATATTTTTAATAGCATTGAGCTCCCCAGTCTGTGACGCTGCAGTGATCAGCCAGTTAAACTACAGGGGAAGCAATGGAAATACAGGAAGGTGGTAGACACAGACTTTGGGGAATTTATTCCTGCTGCTGCTACAGCTTTAATCAAAGGCTGTCACAGGAGGTGTAGAGTTAAAAGAATGAAGAAAAAACACGAGAAGGAGATGGTTTTTAGAGAAAAACAGGTGAGGTCACATGGATTTTGAAATGAGCTCTGTGGATGTTTAGGCAGCATGAAGCTGAAATAATGGAGAAAGAAAGAGGAAATGAGGATTTACCTGCAAGATTTTGCATCATTAGATGACTGGGGTACTTTCTGATGGCAGAAATCCTATAAACTTTTCTTTGGATATGAGAAAGATTGAGAATTATCTTGAACATATTCATCCTTTGACTGGCAGTTAAGATAATTTATGTCCAGTGCTTTAAAAAAAAGCAGAGTCAAACAGATGAAAATAAGTATAAGATAATCTGTCCTGGTCCTGATGTAGCTCTCTCCTTTGGCTGAATTAAGTATGTGTCCCCTTTAGCTGCAGGAGGCGCACACTGTGTCCTTCTCTACATGCAGCAGACTTACTCTGTGCATTAGTAACACCAGGATTTTGGGAAGCCTAATAAATATACAGTGTTTTAGATTATGAGGAGTTAAAGTTTATATGATTTTAAAATTTAGTTTAAACTGGAAAATATCTCATCAGCTCACCTAATGTTTTTTGGGGGCTTTTTATGACAGGAAGCATAACTATACACTAAAATGCACAAACTTCCTTTTAACATGTATAGTTATTATGTAAAAACTAAATGTAAATCCCATATCATTAAAGTGATGATTAACTAGGATTAAAAAGGCTTTATTCTCATAAGCGCTGTAAGAAATAGGTCTATATGCAATTATTGTGGCTCGTTCCCTTGTATAAGCCAAGCAAGTCTGAGTTGCAATGCAGAAAATAATCAAATAAAACTTACAGAAGTTCATATTTTAAGTAATCTAAAGGTTTGCAAGTGTCTCTGCTTTCCAACACAATCACATTATTGTAATCAAGATCAGATTTTTCTTTGAATCAAACTTAGTCAGCTGACGGTAAATCTAAAGATTTTAAAATCTTATTGGAGTTTCAGGATAAATGTTAAGATGCACAGGGATGCCAGCAATTGTGCCATCTGTTATTTTCTCAAAAGGTTTATCAACACTGCATTTCCTCCTCCCTGAATCAATTTTAATACTTCGGCGTGGAATTACACCACAGCAATGAAAAAGAAATCAATTTGTTCGAATAATCTTTGCACATCTCTACAAGAAGGATATTAAATCTGTCTGTTTATGATATTTACTTGCTTTTAATAATAGCTGCCATCATAGTAGCTCCTGCAGTTTATCCACTTAAACATTGCAATGTAAAAGGACAATACTTTATAAGAATGCAAAGGCAATACAGGCTGTTGTAGAGTCTTTCCTCCTTCCTGATTTCTTATGTTTTTGCATGTTGTCAATCTTGAGTGTTTCATAACATCAAACAAATTCAAATTAGTCAAAGACAACTCAAGTAAATGCAAATTATGCTTTTTATTAAAAAGATAAATAGATAATCCATACCTTCATGGCCCTGTGTAAAAAAAGTAAGGGCTAATGATGGGTTCGGTTATCCATAACTGCGACAACCACAGTCAAGTGTTTGCGATAGTTTTTGCAATGACTGATTTGCATTTCTGTATAGGTGTCTTTGGCCCTCTCGTCTTCTCAGCATAGTTGCTTTTCAGCCACATTGGAGGGGTTTTGATCATGCACTACCTTTTTAAGGCCACGGCTTCTCAATAGGATTCAGTTCCAGACTAGGTTCCTCCAAGTTTTCATTTAGTTTTTCTTCAGCCATTCACTGGCTGTTTACCCTAAGCTCATTTCAGCTTGAGGTCACAAGAGATGGCCAGACATACTCCTTCAGGATCTTTTGTTAGACAGTTATTTTTACAGAACTATTTTTTTTACAGCAGGTGTTACATCCTGAAGCAGAAATAGAGCTCCAGTCCATCACACTTCCACCACTTTATTTGACTTTTAGTATAATGTTTGTTTCTGCATTATAGTTTTCTTTATACATCACTGGGGCACACACCTTAGAAAGTCTTTGAATAATAATGTGGTTTTATCCAAGCAGCCATTTTTGCCCAGTTTCTTTCTTTTGGTGAAGACCCGCACCTCTTTGGATATAGGTTCGAGGTCTTTACTTACCTCTTAGATTAGTCATCTCTGTGGTCTTTGAGTAAATTTGTTTTTAATATTTATGGATAATGGCTTTCACTGCTGTTCAGTTGAGTCCCAATACTTTGGAAATATCTGTGTGACCCCCTTTCAAAGTGATGCTTAATTACTTTATTTTTTCCTGAAGTTCTGTGGGTCTTGACATAAGGTCTAGCTTTTAAGCATATTATTGTGTACTTCAGTTTGTCTGGCAGCTCCTATTGAAACCATTTATTTATAGGTAATAGTTGTTGCAGTAATTCTGCCTGGATAATGCTAGAAAAAGTGAACTTAGGGGGAAAAAATACATTTTTGTTGCATTAACATGGAGGTAATAACCTTTTCACATAGTCATGTATATCCGGATAATTTTTTTCTCCTTTATTACTATTTAATTTTATTTAATGTTATGAAAAACTTAAGGTTACTTAACTTAAGGCTTTTTACAACACTGTGTGTTAACACATACCTCCATTTCACCTAAAATGCATGCCCCTACAAAACCAACACCTACATCAAGAGGTAAAAATCTAGCAACACTCAAAAACCCCTGAGGCAAGATTTACCATTGTTAACGTCTGCTCCACCATGCAGCCTCTGAAGGTTATTGCTGAATTTATGTTAAATATATGTCATAATAATGTTAGAAAGTACAGAATCGGTTTTTTAGATCTAAAATTGTTTTTTTTTTAGTTTTCCTAATTTTACAACTTTAAAAGAAGCTTTATCTTTTATTACTTTTTGTAATGAGACTGGTGTATTTCATAAAGAAGAAAGGTCAGTTAAAAAGATTTTTTAATCTACCAGAAGATTTAAACCTCAAAACCATCCACTTTATATGTTATTACTAGCCATCTTAAGACTCTGACAGACCATCAGTGATCTTGATGGCTCGTGTAGTTGAATCTGAAGTGTTTGTTCTCTTTGTCACAGTTTTACCTGCTACCTATTTTCTCCATATGGCTAATTAATTTCATATCATTTAGCTTTAAATACTGTAACTTCATTCTCAAACTGTGTTTAAGAGATTTTAAGGTTAAGTTAAAGTGGTATGAGATTACCATTCTTAAAAATTTTAAATTAAGTGCGTAAACTTTCTGATAATTAGTTTAACAAGTCTTAATGCTGTCCACATTTATAAGTTACAATTTCTAAGGTCTTGGTCAACCAGCAAGGATAAAGATATTTGCCTCCCCCATGTGGCAGAATCAAAGTCCTAAATGTAAACTGATGTAAAAGCAAGGAAGTCTCCCTGAAGATCAAAACTCCCATGGGCTGATGTCATTGGTTAATGAAGGCAGAAACAAGCTTGTAATACTATAGGAAAAGCTGGATGGGAGGGAGATGAAGGAGAAAAACAGGTTTAATGAGCAACAGAGAGAGAGATGCTAAGCCCATTGGTGCAGAATTAGATGCAGAGGTACCCCGCTTCTTAGATAGATAATTCAGTAAAAGTGATATTTCTGCAAAAAATAAACACCAACAGACACTGGTGTTGATCGCTGTACACTGGTCATAATAATTCTTTTAGCAACTCAGCCAGCTATAAATATTGTGAATATTCCCCTTATTGAAAGCTGCAAAAGAGCAGGGGATCTCATCATCCTCATCTATGTTCCAGGCTCCTTCAGTGCCATCTTCATCTCTGTGCCCATATGGATTGGTGCGGGGATAAGAAAGGCCTTATATGGATTTTGAAGGTTTCCTCTCAGGCAGAGTTATTTTTTTGGGTTTGAGCTGCTGAGCACCGATGAAAACAGAAAGAGAGAGAGAGCTATTTGGTGTAAACGTATAGAGTTGTTATTTTTAACCTTTGGCTCTGAAAAGAAATGGTTACGGCCTGAGAGCACAAGGGTACGGTTTTGATAGACTAACAAAACAATTTGAGGTAAAGAGTCTGGAGAGAACTAATACTGTTGATTAAAAACACACAGCACTCATTGATCTCAGTCTGTAGATGATCCCAGTAGAGGAAGATTCTTGGTATTCATAATTAGGAAAGAATTGAATTGTCTATGAGAGCTAAGAGAGTATATCTGCCTGAAGTGATGGGCTGGCATGATGTCAGACCTTACATGTCGATGCATTAAAACATGCACCAGTTTTAGTGCACTTCACATTTTAGAATTTGTCCTCTGGGTAATTTTCTTGATAATATCCCACATGGATTTTAATCATGTCTCTACAGTATGAGAATAACTTGAAATTTTAATGTTATGATTGAATATGGTCAATTTTAGTGTTTAATATGATAAATCCTTTTTTATATTCAGTCTTTTAATTAATTTCCATCTTTAGCAAGATCAGTATGTACAAATCTGCTAGAGCTTTAGCACCTTAATCTGAAGGATCTATAACAGTTGTGCACATAAAAGGCAATTAAATTCCACCCTGTGGATCAAAGTTATTTTTTCTAATATTATTAGCTAGCAAATATTCTATGCAAGCAGTCCATTGTTACATCGCATCACTGATTCTTAATGATGATTGTGATCTAATATGTTATGCAGCTCTTGCAGAGCCCACACCTATAAAGAAGAGATCTAGAATTTGGGGCTCTATGGAAAAGGTTTTTGAGGGTTTTTTTTCCATTAAAAAGAGGAAAAAAGATATCATACTATAATTTGAACATCAATAAATGTTCATTGCTGCTGGAAGCTATATGGATCTTACTCTCATCTGCTATTTCTAAATATGTTAACTAGAACTTAAATCTGATCCGAATGGTAATCCAAGTAAACACAGCTGTAAAATCTACACACAAAAAAATAAAAATTCTTGGCCGAAACCAAAAACAAAATTTGGGAAACCAGGGATTAAAACCGAAACACCAAAACAAATTGTGTCAAATATTACAACCATAGCATTTTGTTCACTGTAATGTGTACTAACCCCCTAAAAACTTATCTTATTTTTTTTTAACTCAAGGCACTCCAAGAAATCCATTACAACTATCAAAATTGTTAGTGGATACTAGTAGAAAGTGATGCTTTCAAGCTGATGAAGGAGTCCCATCATACCTGATGGGCTTATGGGTCCTGGGGCAGCTAGTGAGTACCGTCAGGTCAAGTGTTCCTCCGCTCGGGCTGTTGCAGAGGCTAAAACTCTGGTCTGGGAGGATTTTTGAGAGACCATGGAGAATGACTATCGTTCAATCAAATTGTCATGCCCCTATGGGGGGGACAGGGCTTCGCTAACACTGTTTTCAGTGGTGGCAGGTAGCTGTTGACCTTGATTTATTCATTTTTAGGAAGTGGAAGAAATATTTTAATGATCTTCCCAACCCTGCTGACATGCCTTGCCTGGCAGAAACAGAGACTGAGTGCTTAGGGACAGACTTGTTCATTGCTGAAATTATGGAGGTGGTAAAAAAAACAAAAAACTCCATGGTGTCAAAGAACCCACTTTGAGTACCTTAGGTCTCTGAATGATGTTGGACTATCAAGGCTGAAACCCCTCTTCAGCATTGCGTGGCAGTATTAGAAAACTGGACTGGTGGTCTCCCTCCATAAAAATGGGGATGAAAGGAAGGCAATGTGACGGTACTGGAGAGGAAAGTCCTGCTTATTGTCAAACCTCGGCCGAAGGAAGGCAGCATGGTTTTTGTCCTGCCCATGGAACACTGGACCAGTTCCACACCCTCTGCAGGGTGCTAAAAGGTTCATGGGAGTTTGCCAAACCAGTTTCACATATGTACCAGTTTGAAGACATTCAGCCATAACCCTTGTGTTGCCCTGTGGGGTCATTCTAGCACTTTGGAGTCACTTATACCAGGAGATGGCTGGTCTCTATATTAGCGGAGCAGGAGTTTTGTCTGTACTGCCAGCATAAGGTTGACCACGTTCCCAATTTTTGACTCTGGAAGGACTGTGTTCTGTGATCGGTCATGTTGATAAACTTTTTGATCAAATTTCTAGATGCAGCGAAGGCCGTAAGTGATTTAATTTAGAGACCAGCAGACCACGTCCCTGCATTTTGGGAATGTGGTTCTGCTAGCTCCCACCAGCCAAGACCTATATCATGCTTTGCAGCATTTTAAGGCCGAGTGCAAATCTGGGCCATGACCAAAAGAGCGAGTTCCCAAGTTACCCAGTTAACCAAGGTGGCATTGACATCTGTTCTAGATGCCCGCTGGATGTCTCACGTTAGCAGGTGTTTCAGACAAGTCCAACCAGGAAGAGGCGCAGGACTTGCCAAAGGGACCATCTCTCAGGGATTGCTCTGGAAGCCCTCGGGCTTTCCCCAAAGCAGTTAAAGGCGGTTTCTGCTGAGATGGAAGTCTGACAGTCTCTTCTGAACCCACTTCCAGTCCTAGATAACTGGAATATGAGTCTTAGTACCATATATATATATTATAAAACTTATACTTTTGTTTGATGTGTTTAACTTTTACAATATCGTTTTCTATTATTCTGTCTAAGCTTTCTTCTGTGTAATTGTTTTGTCACTGTTGAATTTCATTGTTGAATTTCCCCTCTTTGGGACAATTAATTTATCTCTCTTCTCCTAGCGGAGCTATGATATTCTATATTGGTCTTTAAACCTCTGATCCTTTTGATTTTTACTTTTCTGATATCTTAACTCTTAAACAATTCATCCACAGACCTGTTAGCATTGAGGTTTAACAAGGTTTCTCTAGACATGCTAAGTCCTTAAAAACACTTCACAGTTCTTAGTCTATTGCAGTTTTTTTTTTTCCACATAGCCCCCAAGAGGATTTTCTATCATTGTATTACACAGGAAAATATAAAAATGCATTTCATTAGATAAAACTTTATAATCACCAATCACTGTGCATGCTCAGTGTTTTGTGTGTTGGCTAATATTCCTCTCTCCTCCCCTGTTGTTGTATTTCGGCTCTGCTCTCATCCGAGCTGTGGGCTTCAAAGGGAATGCCTCGTCTCTTCTCTCAGCCTCAGTCTTGTGAAAAGCTTTTCCCTGCATGCTACTTGCTCCGCATGAGCCCATGCTTTAGGCTGTGTGATGCCGGTGCAAGCCGGATTACGTCACAGTTGGGGCATTGAGGGCTGCCACCGCCACATGGGGCTTGGGTTTTGACAATTCAGGGCCAGATGAACAATAAAGGGCCATGACATTTTTAGTTCAGCAGTTAAGTCACGACTCATAACAGACGTATGCGGAGCATACAGCAGTAATATAATGGAACAACTGACCCTCCTTTCTTCTACCTGCATTTAAGAAAACCAGATCGAAATATTGAGCTTTTTATCTTTTTCAACCAAAAGCCTATCAGAAAATATCAATTCATCACTGATCAAATGAACAGGAGGAGGCTGTGACACAAAAGTAAAAATGTGTTCTGGAGGAAACCATTGAATAAACCAACGGTTATTCTGCAACACACTTGGTTTGCACTTTGTTCTGTCTTTAGTCATGTAACACATCACTTTATTAGTATGCAGTCTCTTCTTCTTTATCATCACCTTTAAGATAAGGTTTTAGGATAATGAGTTGACTGTATGTTAGAGGAAGTTTACATTTCTGAAGTCTTGCATTATTTGCAATGCAATGCAGTATTTGTTTAGCTTAAATAGAAATAATTCAGTGACTCGTGTTTTATTTATGACTGCTTTAAAAGAGTAAAACCAACCTACCGGTATCAGTGAGATACTACAGAAAAAAATATTTAACATAAACTGTTTGTAGGTAAACGGCAGACTCAAGAACTGCAAGAATTTAAAGGTAGAACGTTCAGAGATTTTCAATTTTTTGGGGGACAAAGTGCAGTTTTGATGCTCATACTTCATTGTATGAAAAAACATCTTTGTGTGCTTTGAAAGTTGTGCGTTTTGGTCTATTGTAAACCTAAGGTTAAAACCCCTGGATTTTTATAATTTCTAATGAATGTTAGAAAAGATTTTACTCCTCTCTATTAAGTCCACCTTTAACACTTTAAAACCCATGGTGCTTGAATTGGTTTCTTAGATTATACAAAAATTATTCTGAGCATGGTTGCACTACAGCCTCTTAATTAACAATTTGGTTATTTAATCCTTAGCGTATTTTCAAGGTGAATACTTTAGAGAATTTAAAGATGTCATCAAGTTAGATTTGTCATTTCAGAGGCTCTTAAGATGCACCATGATTTTTTGCATTAAGTTGATATATGACACTTCTGTATTAAAAAAGGGAAAGAAAAACAGACAAAATTTACTATGCAGAAGGTGAAGCAAAATCTTGTGTCATTTACCTTATTTTCCCACTTTGGAACAATAAAGGATATTTCTATATTCTGACCTCTGCATCCTAGAAACGCTCTGCAATCCGCTTCTGCCAATGTAGTACTGAAGGATTGAAATGTTTATTTTTTTATTTTTTTATTTTTTTGCAACATTCAGACAATTAAATCTCTTACTTTTGAGAGGTAAGCAAGAAAATGATTAGCAATGTAGTTTCTTTTGATTTATTTTTTTATTTTTTTTGAATACCAGCAAGAGGATAGGAGTGTTCTAAGGCCATGGTTCTCTACCAGAGAAGTTGCAGTTTACGTTCCAACCCCACCCTATTAAAGTAGCTCAGATATGCTTCCCCCAAAGGATTGCTGTACTCTGCCAAATACGAACCAAACCCAATCTTTTTCCCATATGCAGCCCATATCTGACTTTTTCACAACAGTCTTAGCCCAATTCTAGTGGTGTTGTCTGGAAAATATTAAAATAGCATTTTTTCATATGAAATACTAAATCAGATGTGTAACATGTAGCATTGTAAAAACTTACTTACTTTTACGTTACTGTCCTGGCTCTCGCTGCAAGTCCATGAACTTAAGAGCGTTGTTGTTGTTCAGGTTGATTTTCTAGATTGAAGCGCAGAGATTCCCTCTGCAGAGGTGTTTTTAAGGGATCTCTCTCTGCAGCTAAGAGCCCGAGAGCATTCCACCAGTCTTTCAAAATTAAACACAAACCAACTCTTCTGTGACAAAGAACAACATTTCTGACTTATATAATCACAGCAAACTCCTCACAGGAAAATGTAAAAACATTTAAAGGGTTTCATTTGTCACTTCTGATGTAATAGAGTAGGATAGATGGCTCCTACTAGGATTAAAACCCACTTATACCCAAACATTTGTCATCGTTTTACAATATTTATTCTTTAAAGCTGTATACAGTCACTTTAAGGTTTGCACATATTTAATAAAATTAGAACATATAAAGCATGCCATCATTTTCTAGAAATGTATGCTAGTTACGCATAGGGCTTGTGATTGCTTTCATTGGCACCACATAACATAAATGGTTGAAAAACATTACATACCTAAGTTTTGCAGTTGGTTATGCAAAAAATGCAATTTATATGCAGGAGGTATTAACAACAACTAGATCTTCTAAAACATTTAATACTAGTGAGATAAAAAATAATAGAGCGTTTCCATATACTTAGTTTTTTGCAGGATTAAATGACCGTTATTTTAGAATTGTATAAATATCATCTTTAACTGAATATTTGCTCTTATGTTGTTACAAATCTTGTTGAATGCCCTTCTGCTTACACTTCACTGCTTACAGTCCAACACTGGCATTGTGGAGTGACCAGGATATGTCTTACACACCTTTTCCTCATGCAGCGTACTGTGAGCTGCAGCTTGAAGCCTTCAGTCTGTGATGTTAAGCCAGAGGAGCTTGTTTAGGATTGGGCTCTTGGTTCCCGCTGTGACTGCCAGTATTTGAAGTGCTTTGCTGCCTTCCTACTCGAGGACCATAGGAGTCACCAAAACATTAAATGTGTCTGAAGGTTCAGATCAGTTTTGGCAGGACAGATGCAAAGTGCTGGGGGGAAAAAAATTCTGCGAAAACAGTTACTTTTATTTTTAAGTTCTTTAAATACTTCTGAATCTGGCTGATTTTCTGCTTTTCTCACTTTTTTGTGTAAGTGTGTGTGTGCGCTAGTTAGGCAGTGGTGCAGGAAGCTGTTGCACTAATCTTCATTTGACTTGCAACATGTGGCAGCGAGAGCCTTCTGAAATCTCCAACAGATTGTACGGGTTGTGTTTTGGGGAGTGAACACATGCTGTTTTGTGTAAAACGGCTGTGTGAGAACACAGGTCCAGGTAGAATTAAATTAAAGGCCTTAATAACGGCAAAGTGAAGCAGCACTCCACAGATTGTAGCCCAATTATTTTCAGTAATCTAATATTTTAAGCTTTTTTTCTTTAATTGTGATTAAAATTCACCTTCTGTCTGTGTTATAACTGAGAGCAGCCCTGCTGTGTGCTATCTGGGATTGTTTTTTGTGTTTAAAATTGCTTTTTTGGCTGCCATGTCGTCCATGTGTTTTAGGAGCTGGGATGGTGGTGGACTGGGAGCAGGAAACTGGTCTCCTCATGACGTCAGGAGATGTGAGAGTCATTCGGATCTGGGACACGGACAGAGAGATGAAAGTCCAGGTACAAACTAGTTCATTGAGACCATTTATCTTAGTTGTATATACACATTTTCAGGGTTTCTAAACAAGGTACAAAAGTATAGAATTTAAAATTAAGCTCCAGGTTTGGATCAATTTGGAGAAAGAAACAGTGCAGTGAAATATTTGTATCTTTAAACTTAATTCCTATCTGGGTTCCTTCAATCCAAACATTTGTTTGTCTTTCCTTTTTTATTAACTCACTACTTTTGCTCCTTTCTTCATGTGCTTTCTACCTTTTTATTTTAGTCCTCAATCTTTACTCTTCCTGGCTCATTTTCTTCTTTCCTTCTATGATTTCTTTCTATCTTGCGTCCTTAATTCTACACTGGTTTTGTTTCATCCTTTCTATCTTCCACCCTTCCTAGTGATTTCTCTATCTCCTTCATTCTTTCCCTCTGTTCCTTTTTGTCTCCTCCCATTTCCATAGATCTATTGTTTCTTTTGTCTCCGTCTTTTTTTGCAGCCTTCCTGCTCTTTTTTAAACTCTTTTATCTTGTCTCTCCATCTTTCTTTGTGCCATTCCATCTTCTATTCCCTTTTTTCCTGTCGTATCGTTCCTTCCTTATACTTGATAAACCAGATCCAGTCTATGTAGAAGTTTGATTTCTTCAATTTAACGGATCTAACAGACCTCAGTTTGCTAATTATTGTTATGATGGATGGACTTCATAGTACAAATGACCTGTCGCTACATACTGAGTCCAACTTCAAATAATTTTGTAGGCATGATTGATGATTTCATAATGAAAGGTTAGCGTAAAATTTGTGTTACCTTTTGAAAGATTGACAGAAGGACCTCTCTGTGTGTGTGTGTGTGTGTGTGTGTGTGTGTGTGTGTGTGTGTGTGTGTGTGTGTGTGTGTGTGTGTGTGTGTGTGTGTGTGTGTGTGTGTGTGTGTGTGTGTGTGTGTGTGTGTGTGTGTGTGTGTGTGTGTGTGTGTGTGCGTGCGTGCGTGCGTGCGTGCGTGCGTGCGTGCGTGCGTGCGTGCGTGCGTGCGTGCGTGCGTGCGTGCGTGCGTGCGTGCGTGCGTGCGTGCGTGCGTGCGTGCGTGCGTGCGTGCGTGCGTGCGTGCGTGCGTGCGTGCGTGTGTGTGTGTTGGGGAACCAGGACATCCCTACAGGTGCTGACAGCTGCGTGACCAGCCTGTCCTGCGACTCGCAGCGCTCGCTCATCGTAGCTGGTCTGGGTGACGGGTCGGTACGCGTGTTTGATCGCAGGATGGGCCCGAGTGAATGGTAAAACAATCCCTTTCACTAGTCTTTTCACACCATTGATTCCTCAAATTATTTAATCAGGATTTATGACTGAATATCCTCTCCCTTTCAAAGAAAAAACTGACGCTTTTTTTATTTCAGTTCAAGGCGGAGGAGACGTGGCAGCTTTTGTCCACATTTATTCCCTCTGAATCTAACATTATTCACCAATCTATATTTATTGTTCTTAAAGTGCTGTGAATCTGCCTCTGGGGTTGTCGCTTCTTTTAATGGACCGTGGCGACACAGACTCCTCCCTCAGCTGCTAAAACATTATTTTAATTTCAGTCCCTGAGGGCGACAAAAAAGCAGCTAAAATGTTGAAAGCCCAATAAATCTTTAGGAAAGAAAGTAAATGTAATGGTTCCCTCAGGCCCGCAGTAACATGTCTCAGGAGTTATGTTTCTCCCGCTAAGTTAAGCTAACAGGGGTCAAACATGAGATGCGTTGGAAGAAATCTTAAACACACCTTTGTTTTACAGCATAACCTGCTACGTTATACTTTCTCAGCATTTTATTTTTTCTATTGTTGGTTTAATAGGAGTCTCTGTATGCTTTGTTTTTACGGCTGAGACGCTGTAGTTTTGCAATCCATAATTTATAAAATGCTGTTTCACTGTATGGATTTAGTAATTCAGATTCTGAACAGCACCAAAGTCGTGATGAGGCACATTTCAGTTTGCTCTCTCACAGGAAGGCTGAGGCTGGATGCTTCAACCCTGAAGGCACACTGCCATCATGTGGCGCCCTGCCTTTACTGCCGAATACATTAAGAAACTATGTGTAGAGCTTAGTTTAAGCTTTATGTAATGCTGTATTCTTTTTTTTAATGCACCACCTTGCTTTCATAGACCAAAGATAAAGATAGATCTACAGAAAGTTGTATAAAATGATGTTTACCCTCCAGCAGGACCTAGAAATACAACCAGAGTTTTATAGAATGGTTTGGATCAAAACGTAATCCATGTCCAGATCTAAATCTAACTAAGAATAAGTGGCTACACTTAAAAGCTGATGTTCAAAGTTGCTCTTCATCAGATCTTACTGAGCTTGAACAAAAGGGAAATAATCTGTCATGTCTGCATGTTATGTTTCTGCAGTCGAGTGATGACCTACAGGGAACATGGAGCCTGGGTGGTTAAAGCTCACCTGCAGAAGGAGACAGACGGAAACATTATCAGTGTCAGGTAAACCTTTTAACATGTTTACTTCCCTCTCTTTGCCGCGGCTGTACTGACTCTCATAACACCTCCTCTCAGTGTTAACGGAGATGTTCGGTTCTTTGAACCGCGGACGCCAGACTCCATTAATGTGTTGCAGACTGTAAAGGGATTAACAGCCTTGGATATACACCCACAGGCCAACCTATTCGCCTGGTGAGTTTTTTTTTGTATGGTTACAAAGCTTCTACAGTTTCTACCGTTTTATGATGAAAACTTTACAATCTATTCATATGTAACCCTGTCAAGCTCCTTTTAACCTGAGAACCTTTTGTTTATTTGACTGTTGTGGCTGCAGTGGATCAATGAACCAGTTCATAGCCGTGTACAACGCTAACGGTGACGTGATCAGCAATATAAAGTACTATGATGGCTTCATGGGGCAGAGGATCGGTGCTATCAGCTGTTTAGCCTTCCATCCACACTGGGTAAGGCATAAACATCACCTTTTCTGTGTGTACATGTATATGGGGGCTATAGCAGCAACTTTCCATTGCTAACTTTTTACTAAAAAAATCAATGAGGCTCCTTAAATTTCAATTTTTATAACCATTGACTACCATAAAGCTAAAAAAAAAGATCTTCTTTACCTGATTATGATTTTTTTGCCATCACTGTCTTGTAGTGAGGCCTTTCACATCTTTGCTGTGTGAATGTAGAATATTTTATGTATTTTAGTGTGTTATTATAGCGTTATTACTGCAGTTATAGCCTCAAATGTGAGATTAACCCTCTTAAATATCCACATACTATTGTATATTAATCTAAAAAGTGAGCAATTGAAATTTAAAAAGGAATTTGTTTAGATGTTTTGTTTCAGTCTTTTTTTTTTTTTTTGTAGGAGTGTTTCCATGAACCATCTAATTGCACAAATTATGTTTGCACAAATACTTTAACAAAATGAAAACACTATAACCAAGTTTTTACGCTTCAATGATTGGTCCACATCGAAAGGAGCCAGTAGAGGTGGCTTGGGCATCTGGTTAGGGTGCCTCCTGGACGCCTCCCTGATGAGGTGTTCCAGGCACGTCCCACTGGGAGGAGACCCAGAGGGAGACCCAGGACACGCTGGAGGGAATATGGGATTCCCCTGGAGGAGATGGCCCAAGTAGCTGGGGAAAGGGAAGTCAGGGCCTCCCTATTAAGGCTATCAGCCCGGCGACCCGACCCCAGATAAACAGAGGAAGATGGAGTAATTTAATGGAAAATATGCAATTGTGGATATTTGCATTTATTTAATTTGCAAAATATCGACAGAACTTTGCACACATTTGCAATGGAAATGAAGCTATTGTATCAATTGATCTAACCATTATGAATTTGACTTTTTGTTCAGGTACATTTTGTTTTTCATCAAATGTTTTCTTTATTTCTCTTCTTTCTACCTTGTTATATGCTCATACATGCAAACATGTTTTTAATCCTCAGTTTTGTTTCCCTTTCAGCCCCACTTGGCTGTTGGAAGCAACGACTACTACATGTCCATCTATTCAGCAGAGAAGAGGCTCAGATAACACACCAGCACAGCTCCTCTTTCTCCTACCCCTCACCCCCCTACACTCATGAATTCAGACCCTGAGCCTCGAGCACTTGGATGTAAAGGATGTTTGTTTTTTGTACATATGCAATTCACCTCCGTGAATGTTCAAGTGATAGCTGCTGACAAAAACTCATGCTACAAATGTCTCTATACATATATATATATATATATATATATATATATATATATATATATATATATATATATATATATATATATATATATAATAATTATTATGATGATGATTGTTTATTCATATTCTTATTATGAGGCTAATGATTGTAGGCTTGGCTGTGCTGAGGACTCTGTGTGTATATAATTAGAAGAAGAAGAGGTTCTATTTTAAAGAAGCCCCACCCATGGCTCCCTGCAGCTCCTCCTGGCTGCACAGCAACCATCACTACCTGAATGAACTGTGAACCGTCACCCACACAAGCCCACAGTGGGGTCACACAGTGTTGAAATAGATCCACTGAAACCGGACACATGGACTAATACCAGCCCGCTGGCGCTGGACCACCTCATGTGTTTATGATCACGTATCAGATCCAGACTCACTGCAAAGAGATGCAGCTTTACTACCTGGAGGTTTAAAAGGACTAACCCGGTGGTGATAGACTGATCTCTCTCGTGTGACAAAGGTTAAGAGGGATTATTTTCCTGTGTTTGTGTTCTATATCATAGATGTGCCCGAGTGTGAACCCTCATAGTTCAAAAGGACACCTGACCCAGTGTGCCAAACAGAATCAGAATAATCCACCAATTCACTGCACATTTCAAGTTTTTTTCACTCTCATCCATGCCCACCTGGAGGTGGCTAAATACCTGGTTGCCATGCAATGCAATAAGGCTGCGTTTGCTGCCCCTGCTTAAGCTCAGCAATACAAATACATTCAATCTTAGTTTGCACTGCTCTCTTTTCACCAGCTGTCAGTGCTACCCTCAATGGCAGAAAGGACATTAGGTGTTACTTCCCTGTCACTCTCTAAGCTCTATTTATTAATATAAACAAATCTCTCACCAAAACAGCAACAAAATGCTTTGCATAAGTACTCTGTTCTTGAAACCCCACCTTCTCTCCTGCTTTTGGAAGAACTTTATTTGTTATTTCTGAGCTCAAGCTTCCTTTGTTACGACTGTGATTTATGTTAGCTGCCTGTTAAAAGCCACATGAGTCTGTGCTTTAGTGACGAAACCTTTTTTTTAGCACCTGCCATAGCTCAAAACCCTCAAAGTGCTTTAAAAAAGCTGGCCTAAATAGACAAAGACGAGATAAAGCAAGTACACACGTCACATCATACAGCATAAAACTAGGTTTGAATTAATAGTTAAAAAAAGTTAATCCACTTCTTTAAAAAAAATCAACAGAATTAAGAAAGATAGAGGATAAATATGTTTTTACAATCGTTGGGCCGCTGCTATAAAGGGTTTTACCCCCTATGGTCTTAAAATGTGTTCTTGAAACCATTGGCAAACTTATGCTGCGTTCACACTGAAGGCGTTTATGGGCGTCAGAAACAGTAAAATGCAGAAATCTGGACACCGGGTCGGACACGATCGAACTCTGATCAAGTTGGTTTGACGCTTCGATGCTCGACGCTCTATTAGAGCAGATTTTAAAACTTAGAAAATCTCTTTGCTTAAAAAATGGTTTCTGACAATGAAGGCCAATACACCAAATCCTGTTTGATCTCAGTAATTTCTTATGGACAATAAATACGTTTTTAATCTTGTTTAATTTCACCTTCTAGCAGTTATCATTAAAACTGCTAAAGTAGAAGTAAAGCATTAAATATTTAAGAACAGTAGAGCTGCACATCATCAGCATAAAAATGATAAGACATGTGGGAAAATGTCCTGATTTTGGACTTGCTGTAAAGAGAACCCTTACAGCGGATGCTCCAGAGTCAGCTGACATGAAAATGTTCCCAGATATTTTTCTTTAGAGCAGTTTCTGTGACAGAGAGCTAATGCTATAATTTATTAAAGATCTTTTTTCTCTTAAACAGAATTGGTAAATGACCTGTACTTATATATTGCCTTTTTAAGTCAGGGGACTCCAAAGCACTTTACACTAGATTCAGTCATTTGCTCCCACATTGATGGTGGCCAGCTGTAGTGTAGCCACTGCTTCCCTGGGGCACACAGAGGCACCATCAGGGCCTCTGACCACCATTAGTATTAATACAGGTGAAGTTCTCTGGTTGCAAGATGAACTTCTACATCCTATGGCACTGTGGTCCCAAGAAATGAGTTGTTCCGCCTTTTCAAGATGGTTTTACATATTTTAATGATAGGCCTGTAATTTTTAGCTGCATAGGGTTCAAATTGCATTATTTAATTGTGGCTCATTAACAGGATGCTTGAAGGAGTTTGGAATCACACCGGTTAGAAGGGAAGCATGGTAAGTTTCTTTGTAACCCAGGCATATAGCACGGGAAACCCTTTTAAACGAGAAAACAGGGAAATTTGGTTTGTTAGGTAGATATTTTCATTTTATTAAGTCAGTGTCACCTGATCAAACGCATTCAGAGATGGAGAAAGTGGGAAACCAGAAATAAAGTTATGACTCAACACAGGTACAGTAGAGATCACAGGGAAACTACCCTTGATTTCACTCAGGAATCTAATGAAACCACCTCAAACAGCTGATCTCAGAGCAGTGAAGATGCTCAGGTTAGTCACATGTTGTTGAGATGAGTGTGTTTACTCTGAGGTTAGTTTTTTTTCTGTGGTGCCCTCTCACCAACAATGTGCCTCTTCCTCTGGGCCGCAGCTTTGCCTTCTTAGCTTCTTTTATTTTTGTCGCTATAATTTGTTTTTGAATTGCTTCCTTTTGCATCTTGTTTAGCTCAGCCTCAGTTTTCCGTAGACACGACCCCATCCCCTCCTGCAACACGACTGCGAGTTTACTTTTCACTGCAAAAGACGTACTTAAGAGCCAGCAGTCGTGACGACCACCAAACTCTATAGCATTGCACTGCTTCAGTGCTCTTTGGTTCACAAGGCATCAATAAAGTATTACTATATTCATCTCTAATTATTGTGCTTTGGGTTTTAGGATTTTAAACCTTGGGAGGAAAAAAAAAGAGACTTGAACATGATAGTAAAAAAGTGAAATACAATCAGGTTTGTCTGTGACTGTAGACATCTTTACTGGTTTATAAAAGGAGAAATGAAATTGATGAAATAAACCAAATTCAACCCTGACTCTTTCTGAATTGTTTCCTTATTTTTGATTTTTAATCATATATGAAAGTGGATCATGTTAAAGCTGCTGTGATGAAGCTTCAGAAAAAAACCTGTCTTAAAGAATCTCCACCGAACAGGTTTTATTTCAATTCAGTTTATTTATATAGCGCCAATTCACAACATGTCATCTCAAGGCACTTGATCCAGATCATACAGTCAAATTGATTCAAAGTTTTCTAAGGAAAACCAGTTGATTGCATCGACTTATTGACTTAAATGCAATTCCTCACACTAAGCATGCTTGTAGTGACAGTGGAGAGGAAAAACTCCCTTTTAACAAGAAGAAACCTCCAGCAGAACCAGACATCAAATCAGCTACATTTGAACGAATGTCAAAGAATCCCAAGAAAATGTCTCATATGTGCAGCTCCAACATTAAGCACAATTCTGATACAATGATAAAGATATACATATAGATGCTCAATAGATACAATAAAAAGCATAAGAAATCCAGCAAATAATAGATAAAATGTACACTAACGCATAAATATTTTTTCTAAGCTTTTGTATTATTCACATTTACAATAACTACTTTATCATTATTATTAAAGCTACAGTGTGTAATTTTCAGCGACATCTAACGTCCAGACTGCAGACCGCAGCAACATGAACATCTCCCCCCAACAGTACGGCGAGCATTACGGGCCAAAATGTCTTCCACGACGTCCGCATCACCTACCTTCTCAAGTGATGAGGTTTGTTTACATAGATAATTTTACAGATAGTATTTCATTAGTCTGTGTAGGGTATAGATTTCAGTTCATCTCTCTCAACTTGCCGTAGTTACTTTCGAGCGTAATGGGCGATCTCGCAATCGCTAGTTTGTTGGCTCTGCGCTGCCGTAGTGCAAAGATGTCAGCCTCCATGGCTGCGAGACCCGCTCCTATGTAATTATAAATAACGAATTCTAAGGCAACGCAAATATTAAGGTTAAGAGGCTGAGCTCGTAGATGATGATAAATAACATAGTTATGTATAATATATTACATTTCTGACTGTATATCCCTGTAATTATTACACACTGTAGCTTTAAATGTATATTTTTCTGTTTAAACTTAATATTGTTTATTTTTCTGCTTTTTTTTTTTTTTACCCCATATATTTCCTAAATGCTATTTTTTCTGTCCTCTTTACATTTCTGTTTGCATTACTACCTTATTTTTCAGAGGAGGAGGTCTTTAGGGAAGAACTTCTGCCTCTTGGTTGGTTAGACTGGATGGAATCTATGTGCTACCAGGACAGGCTCACAGTGATTCTGAATAATGCAAACTAAGGACACCTGCTCTAAATGGCAATTGCTTCAGTGAGAGCAGTGATTCCTATCCAAATTGTGTTGGTAGTTAGAAAAGGTTTAATGGGTGGAACAAAATCTGTTTACATTTGCGCAGCAATCTTTGTAGCTCACCTGCAACACACCAACTTATTGCACATACTAACATTTTCACAGGCAACTTAGAGCCTTTTCATTGGAGTCTCTGAAGATCAGACCCTGAATCCTGTTCATGTCTTTACCAAGGATCTGCTTCCACATGAACCCTAATGGCCTGAAGCACCATGCAGCATTTCCCTTTTCATGTCTGTTGGCATTATTCATGTTTGCCACATATTTGCACTTTCCTGCTCCCTATTTTCTGTGATTGCAGCATCTTTTGCTGGTTTTTTTCCTTTGCATGTGCTGCTGTTTTTATTTTTCTTTGCATGTTCTTTGCATGTGTTTTGAATGTCTGTCTAATTTTTGCAAAGGTCGTTTCTTTGTACACCAAGGGTGCAGCAGTCTTTCACTGAAGGAGCTCTCCTTTAACAACATCGTGCAAAGAGTATCATCCAACAGTGACTATTTATTCTTTCACTATCCTCCCATTTCCAATCACCTGGTGAACCTCCAGCTATTTCACCTCAGCTGCAAATAATCTGCTGCTCCAACGTACCAAACCGTCATAGATTGTTGATGTGATGACGGAGCTAAGCAAGGTCATCAGGATCCTCCCCTGCTCCCTTAAAGATTTCTGTCTCAGTAGGTAAAATCTGTTCTCACCCGTCCTGTGCAGAGTGTCAGTGTTGTTCCAAGTTTATTGTTATGCAAATTGTTTTTTCATATATTAGTGAAAATAGTTACTTTTCTGATGCAACCTAATTGTCTGATCAATTGTTCTATAGCACTGGTTCTGAGGCCTTTCTGTTTCCCATCAATGGGGTTTAGATAAACTTTGAAGAGCTTTAGGTTTTTACAGAAAATGTTGATATTCTGTCATGAATCCAAAAACTAGGTTTATGTTCTTGCATCATTGCTGTAGTTAAAGGCTTCTTTTAAAACCCTGCCTGAAAGAAATATTACGTTGCTCTCAAGCTGATAGGCAAATATAATTGTGCAGCATAAATGCTCTTTAGCTGTAATTGTCTCCCTAAAAGTAGAAAACCTCCATCAAAACATGACACTAAAGGTATGACAAGAAATTAACAGCTTTAAATCTAATTTTAATCAGTTCTTTACCTGACTGATTTGGGTAGGAAAACTGTAGTTTTATCTCTTCTCTGATTGCTTAATATTTAGATCAGTTGGTTTTGTGAAGAAATAAAGAAATCTCATATAGAACCGTCAACAACTAGAAAATAAAATTAAAGCAAAAATTAGCTAGACCTAAAGAAAAACTAAAAGAAAAACATCAGGAAGCCTGAAGAAGTTGCTTTAAAAGATTATACTTTTTTTTTTTTTTTACTTGTTGCTCCAAAAAAATACCAAATCTAAGCTTAGACAGATCCTCACACTGATGTTCTTTTTGTTTATTGCTTTAATCTCTTAAGAGGAAAAAAAAAAAAGAGAGCCAATTCTCTGATGTGCTTGAAGCTGTCTATTGGTAAACCATACACTGAAAAGTTTAGTAAGGTATGCCCAAGATACAGATGTCTGTCTATTAACAGAATATTGCTTTGAAATCTGCAAAGGATTCATTGTTAATGTTGGGAGACATCCTGGGCTCAAGAAAGCAGCTGAGATGTGATAGTACCAAAAATCCATATGGAGAACCGTGTCCTGGCAGAGTGGAGGCTCCAATGGAAAAGATCCTTAACTCTTTTAGGGGTTAGCTGGAATCATCGTCTGTGTCGTACAGAAAAGCTGGTATATAGCATATAAATCTGCTGAATCTTCTTATACAAATGGAGGACATTTAAAAAAAAAAATGTCACTTCTATGTCATGTTTCTGCCTCTAAATATGAAAATGTCTGAGAGAAAGTGTTATCTCAAAGAAGCTGCCATTCTGCTGCATGTAGGGGTCACAGGTTGAAAGTCCAGAATCACTGCCATTACCATTTCACACACAAACCCACACACTGCATGTTGGAGGAGAACATTCCACAACAGCAAAGAGCCAGGCGGCGCGAACATCCTGAGGAAACAACACTCACTTCCTGTCAAATTAAGCCAAGTCGATGCTGCTTGGACTGATAACTGCCGCCACTGGGTGAGGTAAAGCACCACCTCAGTGTCTGCTGCCACCCACCAGATCCTGGTCAATCCTCACCGTGCACAAACGTTAAGACACGGCGCCCGTTGGAAAGGCAGCTCTAGTCTCTTTAACCTGAAGGACAGCCAACAGCACCAGGAGTTCCTCAGACAGGATGGGCCTCCTGCTACTGCTCACCTCTACTCTCCTGTTCAGCTGTAAGACTCCTCACCTTCTCACGCTCTCAAAGAGGAGATGGTTGATCTGACTCACACTAACCTGATGATTTCTGTTTTTCTCCAACCCTTCCATTCAGGGATATCTTTGAATACAGGTAAGATTAAATAAATAACATTTGGATTAAAACAGTCATATAAACAGATTCATTATTATTGGCTTGAGCAGATAGAAGTGTTTCATGTCTGGGCATTTATATTGATCTTAGATTTAGTTTACATATATTATGTTTCATTAAAACTTGTAAACACTGTTGTCTGTTCAGTGGAAACAGTGGTGGCTGTTATCACAGTGTTCTGATCGCTGATGTCTGCTGTGGTGGAAAAGTTGTGGTGGGAAGTGTTGGGAACTAGTGGCCGAGCAGAGTCTCACGCCTCCGGAGCTGATCTGGGATGGAAGGTGTGAGTCTGCTCACATCAGCCGTAGATTCAAATCTGTAAGGCAGGATGGAAGAGACATTTCTGCTTAAACTTCTATTTCTCTGTTTAACACAGCTAACCTGTTTATAGTCTATTTGATTTCACATTGCTGATTTCTGGCCTTTTTATTGGAAAATATTTTGCTTAAGATAATGGGAAAAAATATCCATATAAGAAATAATCTTGGATGCTTTTGAAATTAAAAGGTTTATTGAGGGAAAAACTCAGAAATCAGCTTTTTTTTCTGCACTAGTGTCTCTAAAACCCAATAAATGAATAAAGGAAAATACACGTTAAAAAAAAATCTCTCTCTCTCTCTCTAAAGATGGTTCACAGCTGTGAAAAAAACCTTAAGAGTAGAAAAAAAGACAAAGATTTGCTGTAATTTTTTGGGCTGCGATGGACTGGCAACCTGTCCAGGGTCGACCCTGCCTCTCGCCCACTGACTGCTGGAGATAGGCACCAGCACCCCTCGCAACCCCGTTGGGACAAGCGTGTCAGATGATGGATGGATGGATTTTGGGCACTAAACTAAAAGGCCTGAATTGTTAATCCAAAAAAAATCAGAGTTTATATAAAATGACAAAATTTCAGCGATTCTGGTTTTGTCATTTCAAGTCATATAATTAGCAATCATAGATTAGAGGGTAACTGCATGTGTTGACCATGTCTCTCAGGTCCAAATTTAATATAAGATTATTTGTTTTCAGTTAAAAAAGAAAAGCCAACTGATTTGTTCTGTATCCAAAAAACTTAAATGGTTTTCATTCAGTTCCACCTTCTTACTATTTATGTCGGTATAATCGTGTGGCTGAAGTTACCAGTTAATTAAAACTTCATCAGTTTTGGTTTAGAATAATCTGAGTCCAAACCACATATCTATCACTGTCTGACATTAAATCAAACCATAGTTTTTTTTTTTCATTGTTCCCTAATTTCTGCTAGTTTTGCTACCAGTAGAATTAGTGCAGTTCACAAACTATGTGCCATTATAAAGAAATATTATTATGCTGGAATATGAAGGCAATAGTGAGAACATTAAAGCTTAGGGAGAAATTGATCTTCCAAATGAACAGAAACTCTAACCCTCATCAGTTATAATAAGGAGAATATTGTAAAAATAAAGCTGAATAATAAAACACAAAGCAAACAACACGCATTAAAACTTTGAATGAACAGAAAACAAAGAGTACGCACGTCTGGGCGGATGGACAGATTTAAGTTATGAGGCTAAAGTCGATTCTTTAGAGCAACCATCATAGAATTACTCATTGAGTTTTTGTTGGAAAGGCTGGAAAGATGTGTGGCAAGAAACACCAAAAAAATCAAACTCTGCTACTCAGTTCCTTCAGGGGAAATTCTTGCAAACTGGTTTAGGATTTTCACCCAAGATATACAGTTTAAAAGACTATTATTATATATATACACATACAAAAGAATTGTGTGAACATGTCCAAAACTTCAGAAAGTAAAAACACAAAAATTGTAAATATCTTATTTATAAAATCTAACCAATGTTCGTAAAACTAAATGACCTAACACATCCAAAATAACATTAAAAACTAAAGGTTATGTTTCATTTTACTTAGCGTGAATGAAAGAATGAATAGGAATTTATTTCAGACAATTTGACAAACAGCAATAAATGAATCATCCAAATACACACAAAAAATACTAGTAATCATCAACTAAACCAAACACCAATTTCCAAACTAACTAAATTCACCTGAAAATAAGGAGAAACAAAACCCTCCACCAAAAAAACCTGTCGGTATATAAAGCCAGAGAACTGACATCAGTTCATGTAAATTGTATGAAAAAGGATATGAAGAAATAAAATTTAATTTATCAATGAATCAAATTATTCATGCCCCCTCTCCCTCTAATTGCACCTAAATTGACTTAAAGTAGAGTAACCTTCCTGTTAAACTTGTTTTTTTCCTCCAATATTTACCCACACACACAAAAATAAATTGCTGTGGAGAAATTTTAATATCCCTCTCCCTGCCTGGGAGTTAGATAGTCTTGTTTTTCCTACAGTTTAATTTTTGTTAAACTTCCAAATCTCGGTTTCCAGTTTATGTGCAAGCAGATTTGGTTGGTTTGCTCTTTTCTTGTTGTTTCTTCAGGCTTTGAACATATCTATACGTTTTCTTGATACATGTAGCAAATACTGAATTTAGGAAGTATTTGTATTTATTGTAAGTATTTATTTATTAAGTATAGACATCATGGGGTGTCCATGTGGCGCAGCGGTTAGGGCGCACGACCCATGTATGGAAGCCTTAGTCCTTGACGCGACCGATCTGGGTTTGAAACCTACCTGTGGTCCTTTGCCACATGTCTCTCTCATACCCCCTTTTCTGTCGGCCTACTGGCTAAAAAACGAGCAACTAATCATCATAGAAGCAGAGCTGAAATATTCAGCTGCAGTTTCTTTGAGTGGGGGGGGGGGTTCCTCCTTATTAACAAGTTTGGACAATGTGAAAGTCTTTTACAGAGATTTATTTCTATAAAATATAACATTATCAAAATGAAATTCTAAAATATATTAACATGTCTATTAATATTTATAATTCCATTTAAATATATCATATGGTGATTCTGTTAGGTTGAACTAATAGAATAGATTGAAGCACTTATATTAGTGATAAAGGTTTGGTTTGGAAACCCAGAAGTAAATCTGAGGCCTCCACGTGCCTGGTTTCCCATCATCGACCCTGCCAGCTCCTGCTGAATGACGTTGGATGTGAGCCAGAATCAGAGCGCCCTGAAATGGTGCTAAGTCTCCTGAGTGACCTTTTTGTTTAACAAAGTGATTTTCCTGCCTGCTCAAGGTTTTTGTTTGTCTGCACCTCGACAGCCCTGTCTGAGTCACAGCAGCACTGGATCTGGTGGTTTTCCTCCTCAAGCTCTGTTTCCCTAATGTGCTTCATTCTCTACTTGAAAAGTAGCAAAACTTAGGCTTACTGCTGGTATTAAAACGGGAACAGTTCTCACATGTGAGCATGATGTCAGATATCCATGTGACTCATGCACTTTGGTAGCTGTAATCATTCCAGGAAGGATGGAGAATCCTAAATTAGTTGTGGATTATCTATAAATCACTGGGGTTGAATTTATACATACAGGCTTATGTAGGTACATACATCTCCATCAATATTTTTGATAAATATTCCTTAGCAAGGTGTAGAGAAACTACATGCTTTTGTATTAAACATACTGTTAGCATAATTCTTAGAGTATATTGAACAGAGTTAATAGAATTCATTGCCAGACACTTCTATTAAGCCTTTCAGCATATTTTTGCTAAGCTTGGTCGCCTTATAAATCACTTTTGATGTGTGTTTGGTATTATTCTATGGCTAGGCGTCTAGCTTTTCCCATTTGAATCATCTCACCCACACCATCATATGAAAGAAAAGTCTAATTTTTATCAACCAACGAGGGTTAATCTGGAAACTTTTCAGTGAACCAAGTTTAACATCAACGTGGACCATGAGTGGGCTAACCATGAAAGAATGCTTTTGATCAAACCAGTCTTATGAGATATTGAGATTAAGCTTTCAGACCGAAGAACACTATAGCAACCATCAACCACTTTGGTGGTAGCATTATGCTGTGGGCCCATTTCTCTTTGAGTGGTACTGGTACCATTGCTTAAAGTTAATCAGAAGCTAAATTGCTGAAACAGTTGGAACCAGTTTTTCAGGCAAACACAATCATCTCAAACACACATCAAAACTGGGTTTGGAGTGAATAAAGAAGGCTAATATTAAGCTCCTTCAATGGTTGTATCTAAAAAACAATTCTAATTTCAAACACTTCCATCAGAAATATAAGATTTAATCAGATAACCAACTTTTGTTTCCTATTTAAGTAAATGTTTAAGTGGATTGGAGCTAATGACAATATATTTAATTTTGTGTATATAGATACTCCACCCACAAAAAAAACTGTTCCTAAACGTATAGTGGAGGATGTTCTTCCTCCGGGTGGATGTTCAAAATAAGTGGTCCTCCTAATTGTCAATCATTCTAGTGAAATGTTTACGTAAGGCCGTCCTATGTGCTCGTCCCCATTTCTACTTAGCGATGGTGAGTCTGATATAGTGGAAAAATCTTCTTTAGGAAAGTAAGCTTGTATGAGCGATGCAAACAGTTACTCTAAAACAGAGCGTGAACGAGGAGAAACAGTGCATGCATGCTCTTGCACATGTTTAATGGGTGTTTCTTCCCAGGAGGTACAGGGTTGTGCGTGTGCATTTTTTTTTTTTTAAAGTGGAGAATCTTTTCAAAAATTTGAGTCTCAGTAAAAGCTTGAAATACATTAGGCCTATGCTGATGGTTAGTTCTTGGAAGAAATATATTGGATATTCTGGAGGAAAACTTCCCAGAAGAAATATATTGACAGCCCGACACCTGTGTGCCGATCTGTACCTCCTCCCTGTAACTGGAAGAAATATTTATCGGTGTATTTTCTGTCCATTTTCATACTAAATTATTAAACGGCTCCTTCATTTGGTTCATAACTAAAGTTCTCAACCATAGATTGCTTAGATATATTTATGATTAAATATGTAGTTTAATGGATAATCTACATTGATGGGAGTGTAAATCATTTAGCAGCAGCCCATCTTATGGTGAATGTATGTTCCTAAAGCAGAATTCTTCACACCCATAGAGAAAAGCTGTGTTTGTCTTTTGGTCAGGATCTTATTACTGTGAGTTTGAAGAAAGAGAGATGAGTTCTGGGTGTGATGAGTTTTCTACAGCCTGTAAAGATCTGATAGTATTAGGGAACCAATTATCCACTGAGTAGTTTTGATTGCAACTCTCTAATGTTGGTATTATATTAAGGTTTATTTTAATCATGATTCTGTATTTTGCACCCTAGCTGTGAAAATAACCTCCGTGCAGTTGACCATCGAGCCCAGTGATAATGTGAGTCGAAGCTCCACGGTGACTTTTAGATGCAAAGCCACGGTTCTCACCTTTGGGAAGGCTACAGTGAATCCTGTGTATGAGATATACAGAGGTGACCATGTTATCCACGAGGAGACAACCAGCTCCTCCGATGAATTTATCTGGCAACTTCATGATGTCAGAGTCTCCAACAGTGGCAAATATAAGTGCAACATAAGCATTTCTGACCAGGAGATGGCCAGTGAATCTGCAACACTAAAAGTGACAGGTGGGTTTTTTTTATCAAAGGTTTTGATTTATTTCACATTTTAACAAACGCTGATGCATTTTCTTTTAATGAAAAGCCATAATAATAAACTTATTTTCATTTTTTTTTTCAAAATCCACTGGGTTCCTTTATTTGTAGAATTTCAAAACTTCGATTTATCCATCCTTCAGTTATTGTGGTGTGTCTGATGATATCACGAATGTCACATTTTAGCCATAGTCTAATTAATCACTTTGCACAAATCAAGCTTTTTTCCCCCAGTGGAGTTTTGTGCAATAAGTGCCAACAGAGACTGAAGTGATTTAATCTGCTTTTATTGTAGCGGTCACTGTTATTTCTATGTGTTTTTAACTCATTCAATTGGGTAATTTCTCTTTTAGAGAACAAATAAAAAATAAAAGAGCACATTAAGCCCCTTGTTAGGTTATGCAAAAAATATTTTATACCACCTCCCAATGGTGAAAATATCAAGAGAGAGCTCTGTCCTCTTATCTATCTTTATACCTTGCTAATGAGATAACATACTGTAGGCTGTCAGTATGGATATAGGAAGGAGGACTGCTTTTAAATGCTAATTGACATCAGCCATTTTCTTCATTTTTTATCTGTGGCCTCTGCCATATAACTATAAAACACAATACCCCATATCAGGGTTTGATTTTTAATTCCTTTGTATTACGTAGATTGTAGTGGACATGAAGATAATTTCATGTCTGTAGCTTCTTTATAAATACAGCAGCTGAGAGAAAACATTCAAATGTTCTATAGTTATTTTCCTTGCTGTATACTGAAGAAATAACTAACTTTGATTTGACTTAAAGTTGTTTAACCCTCAGATGACGGGATCTGTTTCAGTCTTTGGTTTGCGTTGAGCCTTTCTCACATTCCTATGATGTTTACTACTTCTCAGGAATGTCGACGCCCATTCTTCACCTTGACAAAACTAATGTGACTGAAGGAGAATATGTGACGGCCACATGTTCAGCACCGGATGAAACCGGAGACCTTAAATATAACTTCTTCAAAGATTCAAAAGACTTACAGACTTGGACAAGCTCTAATAAAGAAACGTTCATCCTGAAAGACGTTGGGAAACACATTATTGAGTGCTCCTACATTGTCTCCATCATGCCTGATTTATATCCGTCCGACCAAAGCAATGCTGTCACTGTTACAGTGAAAGGTATGTTGAGTCTCCTCATGTTTCCTTTCCTCCAAGCTTTTCTTTTCACCTCATAGTGTATGGGTTTCTGCTTCCACAGAACTTTCCCTCACACCAGTCCTGAAGATTTCCCCTCAGGATAACATCTATGAAGGTGACACTCTCAACATCACCTGCTCGGTTAACAGTTCCTTTAAGGACTACCCTGGTGTAGAGCTCTTCCTGAGTCAGGGCACAGAACTGATCAAGAGAGGAAACACATTCCTCCATGTTAGCTGGACTACACCTTCAGGAGCCCCAGAGCTTACCATCAAATGCAGCATCTTTGTCAATACAGTAGAGAAAAGGGACAACAAGACGCTTTCAGTAAACGGTGAGCAGTAAAAAAATATAATCGCATGGAAATCTCTCAGTCTATGTGGTTATTAATGTTATTCTGTTAGTTGATTACTTCACTAAAACAGTTTATCATATTAGCCTCTGCGCTATTAATATCAACCATCTGATGAAAAACTGTTTGTTTAATAATCTGTCCACAGAGCTGTTCTCTGTGCCCACCCTGAGGATGTCACCTTTGGAAGTCTTTCAAGGGGATTCAATCCAGCTTATCTGCAGTAGCAAGACATTTTCACACAACAGACGTAAAATAGAGCCGGTTTACAGTCTAAAGCCTTCAGATCACTACATGACTATACAACAGAATGGAGTATTTATTGGCAATGCCAAAACAACAGATTTTAACTATACGTGTACAGCTTCTGCAAAGGGAATCAACAAGACCAGTAATGTGCTGACTATTGGTCCTAAAGGTGAGTCTACCTTTTAGTTTTCTCTTGTGGTAAAAGACAGCATTCACCATTTGGTCTTTGGGATTTTATTTTTTCTTATCCTTTTACATTTCAAACCAAGGTCAATTTGTTTTGCATCCTTTTTCCTTCTCTTATCCATTTTCTTCATAACAAGTACTCCAGAGCACATGTTAGCTGGTTTAGTTTAGAAATATTACTGATTCTGATGAAGGTGAGCCATAAACTCATCTCCTTGTACACTCAGAAATATTTCACCCAAAATTTAGGATTAATGTAAATTTATTACATGACAAATTCCTCTTTTTTTTATTTTTTTGCTTAATTTGAACACAGACCTATTAAATATTTAAATATATAAGTATATGAATATAATAAAGCAAATTTTCTTGAGTTTGAAAGCTTTCAGCCACCGTTTTGGTTTTTTGTTGCTGTGTTGGTTGTTCTCTTTCTCCACCATCATAAAAAAAACTGATTTGATTGTTATTTATGCTTAAAAAAAAAAAAAGATGCTGGATGATGGACCAAATTTTAGTGTGGTGTGTTAGAGCAGTATTAGGGGAAAGCTGTTAATGATTATATTGTGTTGAATAATTAATTATTGATTACCCATTGGTGATTCATTTTACACCTCTATTTTCCTGGGGTTCACTAGTATATTTTTTTTTCTTTGTGAGTTTGTCCCAGTGGGAGCAACATTAGGACCAAATTTTTCCCTTCCATCAACACCATTTTTTTTTATTTTTTTTTAGCTTTTAAAGAAGGACAAATAAGTGAGGGCTGGAGCACACATCCAGTATATAGAGCAATGTATTTTACACTGCATTACTGGTCTGAATCACAAGAATCCATCAACCCATTTGACTGTGAGAATTGTATACTTGGTTCTGCTTGTTTTGAGTAAAAACCTTCTTATTACTCATTTTTTTTTTAAATCACATTTAAATGACCTAATAACCCTTTAGTTAAATCTGTCACCCTACTGGGATATAGTATCTAGATATTTGTGGAATGAGGTTAATATAATAACCTTTGGAATAAGGCATGTGGCCTCACTAAATCTGAAGAAAGTGCAGATCAGTGAATACTTTTAGGTTGAACTGTACTTTTCTGCATCAGTAAAGTTGTTTTTTTCCTCCTTCCTTATAATTGTGTTTATTATAGAGAAGCTTTTGCATATTTTTTTCTGTTATTGGTGCCTTTTACTCATTATGCCTTTCTGTCTCTTTTCTTTAGTTCCCGTCTCTGCACCAGACATTAAAGTCTCTGGCAATGCAATCCTTCGGAAGAATGCTGAAATCTTGTGTCAGTCGGAAACAGGCACCCCGCCGATTAACTACACCCTCTGGAGGGCTAAAGAAAAAAAACAAATGGCTATAGTTCAGGAGTTCAGTAAACCTGCTAATTTTACAGTGTTCATCAGTGAGCCTGGAGAACTAGATGAGTATGTCTGCAGTGCCAGTAATGGTGACAGGGAGCCTCGGTATAGTGCCAAACTCCACGCCGCTGTCATTGGTAAATATCTATATTTGCAAGTAAAATGTATTTGGTCAAAATCTCAGATTGTTTTATACGGAAACTATCTTCACTGGTATTTCTGCTCTTTTAAGTGGAGTAGGTTCCTCGGGTCGTAAGAGGCTTTACATTTACCTAGAATAATGCTAATCACCACCATGCTTTATTGTTCAGACGGGCTTTTAGCTATAATAAGTGGTTTTGCTCATTAATGACAAAATGTTTTGTTCACTCCTTATTCTTGATTTTTATGTTTTGTACAATTTTGTTTTTATCCGTAAAATTAAAAGATGAGAGCTACCCTTTACAAAGCAACACAAATCAGGGTGACTCACTTTGTAGGTCAAATTAAGTTGATGTAAACTGTTTTTCTTTCAACTCCCCATTAAATCTAGCTGACTAACGTTTCCTGTTTTTCCTTTTCCTAGAGCCTATGACCGAAGCACATCTGATGGTTGTTCCAATATCAGGCGACATCTCAGAGGGAAATTCGATCACCCTGATTTGTTCTTTCAGAGGCACACCGCCTGTAACGGTTTGGTGGTTCAGGGAAGGCCATTCAAAGCCGCTGCAAGACGCAACTACAAATATCAACACCACAGACTACCCTTTTACTCTGTCTAAAGAGCACAGCGACAAATACTACTGCAAAGCTGAGAACCGTGCCAGCTCTGTTGAAAGTAACAGAGTAGATTTAGTAGGTGAGACTGATTTTAACTCGGCATCATTCCACTTTCTCAGTCTATCCTCTAAATCCCAACATGAAACTAGGTGATGAACAGGATCTTTATACTAATCTGTTCTTATTTTTAATACCTTTTAATGGGGTTTAAGAATTATGGGAAGTTTGTAAAAAAATATATATTCCAGTTATTTGTCTTTATCAGTTTAAACCGTCCGTAGTTTTTATATTTCTAGATAAACCTAAAGGATTAAACCCATTTCTCTGTAAACGGAAGATCCTATTTATGTCCAGTATGAGACGAGCCTTTATTTTATGCCCAACTTTTTTTTGTTTTGGCCTTTTCTTTTTATTGAATCTGTCTTTCTTATTAATCAATTATTAGTCCTGACCTCAACCAATGTACTGTACATAAGTGACACCTGCAGTGCTTTCCAGGCTCTTTTGTGACCTCCTACATGAGTTGTTAATGGGCTCTTTGAGTAATTATGGTTGGCAGGCCCCTTTTGAGATGATCATTTAAACAATTTCCTGTGTTTTCTCTTCTCCCTGTGATTCCCTAGTTATTGTTCTAAAATAGGGCTGAAACAATTAATACAACTAATCGTAATGAATAGACTACTGAAAGAATCCATCCATTTTCCGTCACGCTTATCCCAAGCAGGGTCGTGAGGGGTGCAGGTGCCTATCTCCAGCTGGGCGAGAGGCGAGGTACACACTGCAGAGGTCGCCAGTCCATCGCAGGGCTACTAAAACAATCATCATTATGCAAAAATTGTAAAAACTATATGTAAAACATTTTGTATTTAAGATAAATAACCTTTGCTGTCTGTGAATATGATCTACAGAGCATTACAAAGTTTTAGCCAAACCTGGTTTAACTCCTGGATAATATATTCTTAGGGCACCTTTTGCTGTCCGATTTGTTAATCAAGTGATCGAAAAAATTAGCTAAAGAAGCAATGGTTTCGTCCTATATTGTCATTTTTTCCAGACTAATAAAAGTCAGGGACTTTGTTTTCTTGATGAGTTACTTTCTGTAAGATTTTAAAACCTGCCTCATGTTGCAGATCAGTTTTCTGAACTTTAAGTCAAGTTTAAGCAAGCATAGGCATTGCTGGGAACTTTAAACAAACAAATATGTTTAATTTGAAGTGTTAAATGGATTTAACACAGAAAACAGTTAGCTTTATAACTAAACAGGTGTTCTTTTCATTTGCTCGCTTTATATTTATCCAATATTAAAACCTGACAACTCGAAATATTTAAATGTTACAAAAAGGAAAACTCATGTAATCTATAAGTGGTCAAATGCCTTTTGTGCAGCTTTTTATATGATGCAAAATGCAGGAAAAAAACAAACAAACAAACCCCCCACAATCCACACACACTTTCTTTGTGATGATCTTGTCGTTAACCACTTCTTGAACAGGAAACACTGGTCATTTCTCATAGTCTACCCAGCTATTCAAAAAAACATAAAATAGGGTTTTATGAGACTTTTCTGTCTGATATATTTGTTGTTTGTTTTTTTTAGATCATAACTGTTTTGGGTTTTTTTTGTAGCTCTTTAATTAATATTTAGATCAACCAGCCTGACAACCTGCAGACTGAAGACCCCAGTCTGATCCCATTAGTTTTACTCAGCTGGCTGTTTTGGAAAATGTTTTCGCTCATCTAAACAGTCATTTGTTTTATTATTTTATCTTTGTTATCTACCCGCATTAATGTTTGATTTATTCTGATGATGCAAAACCAATGAAACTTATGAAGGGGTCACAAACTTCCCAGCCTCCCCGTAGTCCTGCTTTCTTTACTAAAAATATTTGGACGGAATTTAATACATTAATGAAATTGTTTTCTCCCCTTGTTCATCAAAAATTGCTTTCTTCTTGTTTATTTTACCACTTAGCCTTTGTCCTTTGTGCCTCTCTTTGCAGTGGGCATGGCCATGTGGAAGAAGTTGCTGATTCCTGGGATCATAATACTGGGGGTGTCCTCACTGGTGATGGTGGGCTTTGTGCTGTTCATCAGATCCAGGAGAGGTAGAAACACCTACAGTCCTCCAGATACTCAGGCCTCTTATGTCTTTGAATAAAAACCAGCCCTCCTCCTCCGGCTGCCCCTCCCTCTCTTCTGAATTATCCTTTCTTATTGTAGGAAAAAGAGACACAGCTGCTGAACTGTCAGTGTGAGTTGGCTTTGACTTTTCGCTTCTCCTGAATGTGCTAGATGTTTCAGGAACTGGTCTTTGGATTTATCCGGTTTGGATTCAACTGTAAGGTTGGATTTGGGGTGTTTTGCATGTTTGTTAGACAAAAAAAAAGTAATCTAAGGAGAGTGGTGGCCTAGTGGTTAGGGCATAGAGCTTGGAATCCTGAGGTTCTGAGTTCGAGCCCCACTCCTACAGACTGCCGCTCTGGCTCTCTGAGCAAAGACCCTTAACCCCCCCATTGCTCCCAGGGCGCCCCATGATAGCAGCCCACTGCTCCCCGAGCAGAGGTAAATTTCTTCAATGTAACATCAACAAAGTTCAATTATTTATTATTATCTTTCAATATTTATTTTATGTTTGATTAATATTCAAAATAATTCATATATTAAAGCAGTAACAGAGACAGAATAATAATGAACAAACTGTTGTTTGGATTATTCTTTATCATTCATGAAGAGGCTTTTTAAACCCTAAAATGACCAAGGTTGTTCAATTTAACAAATATGTGTACTTCTCTTCATAATTTATATATTTTTTCTACTCGTAGTTATACTATAAGGTACATATTCTAATGTTTTCTGTTTGTCAGGGTAACAATAATCCTTTTTTACTACGTAAATCACAAGGTTAGAGGAGGAAAATATGAAGATATAGAGCTATATATATATAAAAAAAAAAGATAAAATAGCCCATATAGATATAACATAATGATGTCACTCTTCTCTAGGGCAGGTTGAGAAAAACCCATGTTCATATCTCAATGTGGGAGTTGCATAAAAGAGAACAGGCATGGTTTGTGATACGATCAAATGAAGACACACAACAGATAATCGTGCACCTGGTGAAACATGGTGACACTGATATATAAGAATGATCAGAGATGTTTTTCTGGGCTCATTTTCATTCTTTTGATGACGGTGACGTGTGCAGACTATTTTAGCCCAGTGCTATAAAAAGCTCTTCATTTTTCTCTGATTTAGATTAAGCCATTGTAAACTTTAAGTCCTGTTTAACAGTCATTTACTATGTAAAGACGTGCCTATTTATTTAAATTGTGGTTTTAGGAGGGATTGCATCGACACAAAGACCTTGATGAGAGCTCCAAGGCATAAAAGGAAACTGCTAGAAATAAAAACTGTTAGGTATATATTAATGTAGGCAATTATTTTTTCTAGATGGGTGTTTACTTTGAGAGGCAGGCCATAGTTCTATGGTCTCTGTTGCTCTTGTTTAAGATACAAAACTGGCTTTAAAATTAGTATTGAAATAAGCGTTCCCGAGTGTTCAACATAATTTCCATGTCTACAACATGCAAAACATCAGGCAGTTTTCTTTACCATCTTTAAGAAATTAGTTTTTATCTTGACATCACGTTCGCCTGCAGCTGACATCATTTTCACAATTTCTCAGAAAGCCTGCGAGCCCTAAATCAGAGGACTCTTTAGCAGTGACTCTAACCCACGACACAGAGGTTTATAATGCAGCCACAGGTAGCTTGGGTTTTACTGTTCTTTTCATGTTCCACTTTAAGGCCTGTTCAGCATTTATCATCTAACAGCCATCACCCCACCCTAAACATTCATCACATACAGTCTTGTTATAAACTCACAGTATTAATCCATGCTTGCAGAGGTCAGATAGAGGTGACCTCACTTTATTTATTTCTATTTGCATGCACAGCATGTTTATCATAAAGTAAAAGATGATTACCCCCTATGCAATTATAATGTTTCACAACATGGTCCCATGCACTTTACACAGAGCAAAGACTTTATTTCTTAAGGTTTCTGACCAGGTGGAGTAAATTTCTCCACTGTGAGATAAATAAAGTCAATCAATCAAACTAGCGTCTACAAGACGATTTACCAGAACTACGCTCACTGCATTTATGCAAACAAGGGAGTTCTTCTTTTTCTTCTTCCAAATTGACGAGTCCAACCGGCACCATCTCTCAGCGCTGAGTTTGAGTTTCATTTTTGGACGTACAGTGTGAGCAGGTAGATTGCATCAGAGCATCAGGTGGTAAACTGCAAGATCATACATCGTGAGCTGGGAACTTTTAAACCCTGCAGTTTGTACAATTTGAGCTGTAGCTGAGTACAACCATTGACAGTATTGTACATTGCATGTCTGACTCTAAGAAGGCCTTTATATAGCAGGAGAAGGGTAGATAAAGTGACTACAGCATCTGAGAGGGTGAAGAATTGGAGTAGGAAGTATCTACAAGAAATTTGTAGAAAGCAAAACATCACAGAACAAGCCTGGCAGTGGGAAGGAAGCAAACACTTTAAAATTAAACTAGTGAGAGTCTCAGCCAAGAAACAGCTCCCAAGTCAGGGATTATTGTCCTGAAGTAGAATCGTTTATAGAAGCTCTGCACAGATGGGGGGAGGAGCCTCCAAACCATTACCATAGATGACCCAGAAGAAAACTTATGCATAGTTTAAACATGTTCTACAGTCAGACTGGGGGACTAGAGTAGAGATATTGCTAATGGTTGAAGACATAGCAGAGGTCTTTAAAGGAATAGTACACCCAAAACATGATTAGCCTTCATTTTCTACTCACCTCCATGCTGAACAACACACTGGAGTACTTTTTTGATATCTCAAATGCATCTGGAGATCTGGGAGGCTTCTTGCTGTCTGCTGACATTCAAATAATGGAGGTCTGTGGCGCCCGAGACAGAAAGGTCCATAAAAGTCCACAAAAACGTGTCAATATTCCTCCATACTGCTCGTCCAATGTAATCCAAGTGTCCTGAGTGGGTAGCATCCAGAATTTACTCGAAACGAAGTCATTTAGAATGTTTTTAGAGCATAAACAGTAGTGTATAGGATTTCCTAATAGCGCCCCCATGCGCGCTCACGATTCTACGGAAGCCGGCAGACCAAACCGGAAGAAAGTGCGCATTCAGCGTCTGGTCTGCCGATAATGCAAGCGTAGAAGAAGAAATGTGCTGTTTACCTGTGCAAAGAAAGAAACAACGAAAGAAAAATGTCTGAGGACTTCAGTGTTGAGGAAGAGCATGAGTTCTTTGCCGAGCTGAATGCGCTGGTTTGGTCTGCCGGCTTCCGTAGAATCGTGAGCGCGCATGGGGGCGCTATTAGGAAATCCTATACACTACTGTTTAGGCTCTAAAAACATTCTAAATGACTTTGTTTCGAGTAAATTCTGGATGCTACCCACTCAGGACACTTGGATTACATTGGACGAGCAGTATGGAGGAATATTGACAAGTTTTTGTGGACTTTTGTGGACCTTTCTGTCTCGGGCGCCATAGACCTCCATTATTTGAATGTCAGCAGACAGCAAGAAGCCTCCCAGATCTCCAGATGCATTAGAGATATCAAAAAAGTACTCCAGAGTTTTGTTCAGCATGGGGGTGAGTAGAAAATGAAGGCTAATCATGTTTTGGGTGTACTATTCCTTTAAGGATACCCTTTTGGCATAGAAACACAAGATTATGGGTATTCTACTGTAGAAAGGCTTTCGTGCAGCTTCACCTTGGAATCAAGGTGGAATAATTCCTCAACAGAGGATCATATGCGAGGATTTTGCAAGAAAACCTAAAACAGTCATCATTAAATCTACATTGCTACTGGTGAAGAGATAGTTTAAGAAGATTAACACTGCTCACTGATTTTTAAACATGTACATGTTTATGAAAATCTGTGGGGTGAACTGTAAACAAAAGGCTTGTTTAAGAACAGAGATTCATAGAAGAATGAGTGGGAATCCTTCAGAGAAAATTCAGTTATCCAGTAAAAAGTATATAAATAAACTACCAATAGCATAAAGGGGAAAGATTATTGCTGTTTTTCCATATGTCATGAAAAGGGCAGATGGATCCAGTATTCGAGGTGAGACAGACGATAGGAAAGTTAAAAACGTTTATTAACAATTAACGGAACAGAAGCGGACTGCTGTGGATCTGCAGACCGCAGCGGCTGCAGTGGGGAGGCGAGGCACCACCAATTCACTGACTCTCTGGTTCAACATTTCCGTCATTCCTCTCCGAAAAAGGCAGGATAAGCTGATGGACTGCCAAACGAGCTGCAGCGCAGAGCCGCCCATAGTGTCCCCGATGCAGAAATTTGAGGGAGCAGGCAGGAATCCCATCCAGTAAAACAGATCAGACAGGACAGTTATGGAATCCAGGAGTCCGCAGCCCGGTCAGGGTTCTGATCCACACAGGAACACAGATCTAGGGTTCCAAGAATCCACAGAGCATTGAGGCAGGTTCAGAGTTCCATGAGTTGAGCAGCAAGCTCAGATAGACACGTTCAGATGGAGACAGGCGAGCTCAGGGGCTGAGAGAGACAGAGACAAGACATGGTACCAGGAGAATTGCAGAACTTTAAACTAGCTCCACCTAGGAGCTAGGATTAGGGGACTTTAAACTACCCGCCGAGCCAAAACAGGAGTGCTCATCAGAAAAGAGCCAGGACAAGATCAGGAGACGGCAAGGCAAGCACTAAAACCCTCTCAACCCACTGGCCTCAGAGGACAGGGACATGAACCTTGGAATAGCTAAAACTAGCAAAACAAAGAAACAACAAACAATGACCTGGCCCCACTAGCTGGGCTGAGCCAAATATGAAGGAACAGACACAGGTGGATAAGATCAGAGATGGCAAAAGTACTCACTTTCCGTACTTGAGTAAAAGTACAGATACTTGTGTTAAAAAATACTCTGGTAAAAGTGGAAGTACTGATTAAACTTCTTTACTCAAGTAAAAGTAACAAAGTACAGGCTTGTAAATTTACTTAAAGTATAAAACTAAAAGTAGAAACCACTTTTTTCATGCCGTTGCCTACATTTTAAATGGATGTCTGCCAATAGGACTAGATCTCCGTTGTGTTCATTTTCAATCATCTTGTCGTCCATACTACTATGCTAACGCCACCGCCACCAAGCTGCAATGATTTGCCGCGAATGAATACCGCCGAATCTGTCGATTCATCTTGTAGTGGTGCGTCAAATGCAACGTAGATTACCATCCAATTAGATTGAATTTTGTATTGATGACGTGAAAAATAATAACGGTAACTCCATTGAAATGATTTAAAACTAAAGTAACGAGACAATTTTTTAAAATGTAAGGAGTAGAAGTAAAAAGTCGCCATAAAAATAAGTAGTAAAGTAAAGTAAAAATATCAGAAAAATCTACTTGAGTACAGTAACAAAGTATTTGTACTTCGTTACTTCCCATCTCTGGATAAGATGAGGAATGATTAGGAACCGGGCAGAGTTAGGCAGGTGAATGAAGTGAACAATTAAAGTCAGCTATCAGGGCAGATCATGACAATTTTGTAGACTTCTTATAAAGTAAAATATAATGATTTAAAAATAACAATCAAAAGAAAAAGTTGAGTTAAAAGTCTTTGCTCTGTTTATCAGTCCTTTGGAAATACTAGAAAAAACAACTCTATTTAAGGGGGGGAGCTAATCAATTCTCCGCCAACATGCATGATAAACCCATGTTTCCTCTTTCTTTTTCTTTTGCATGTCTCCTTTATGTTACATCACATGTCTGAGTAGGGGATTGTACGCTGCTTGACTAACGTGTTTCTGTGGATGTGGAGGAACTTTTCTTTCATTTTCTGCAAACTGCTTAGAGCAGCTGTTATCCTCTTGTTCCAGACGCAGCATTGTTCTATGATGACAAGGAGGGGAGAGTGACCAATGGGACACGAACTAGCGTTGTATCGCTTCCTGCAGACATCAGCGACAGGAGCAGCTACAGTATCCCAGCAACAGTGTAGAGACAGCACATACTGTCATTAAGGAAAAACAAACTCTGAACGACTTTTGAGGCAAACACAAGAGACAGCAACCTTGTTTATAATGAAAGATTTGGACTCTTTCTTTTTTTTCTTTTCTGTTTTTTTATCTCAAAACAAGAAACAACCAGGGCCCACTGCTCCCTCTCCCCTCCTCATGCAGTCTTTATCCTTACAATCTGTTGTGCGCTTTGGTTTCCGTGTTCGGTGGGATGCCATGCTTATTTCTTGTTTCATACGTTCATCTAATCTGCATAAAGTGAACCTGATAAGACTGATCTGTACATACTGTCACAGGAAATGTGTGTATATAATTTGGGTTGATCATTGGCTGATGATTGAGAACAGCTCTGTAGAATAAAGGTGTTTGTTTTATTTAGAGGTGTGCCTGAACCCTTCATTTATATTCCTCCTTGTTTAAATAAACAGTGTGAGTCAGAGGTTTACATACAGCAACCATGGACACAAAAGCTAAATATTTTTCATTATTTTAATGATTCTTTAATCTTTGATGTATGATCTATAAAAAAAAATTCAAATTAGTTTTTATTTTATTCTTAAATCCACAAATAGATTAAATTAGACAAGTAGGCTTCAACATACACTTAAATAATATTTAGTTTAATGTCTCCTTGTTTCCATAAGTGATTTTGATGTAAACCTTCAAAACCCCCCGTTTTTAAGGGGGTTTTGAATCAAAGTCCTGTTTAAATGCTTCCTTTTTTTATTCATCAGACCCATATGTTTTAGGTAAATGCAGGGTTATATTAGGATGTTTGGGAGCAATCTAAGGGGTACCAAGAATCTGGCCTGTCTGGAACTTTCCTCAGTTAATAAATAGGATTCGTTGTTTTTTATCCCTCTTTCAGCAGCAAGGATTATTCAGACTTAAAATAGTTTTGTTTTAAGTTGTCAGCTGATTATTTCTTTTTTTGCTTCCTACCTCAAAAATCCACCAATAATGTAGCCACTATTTGTACCCACACCCCTAGAAATGAGAGATTTATTTTGATTTAACCTAGACCTAGCAGCTCCAGAGGCTGATATAGATGGGGGGCCAGGTGGGTGATGGCCACCCCTAACTAATCATTAGTCACCCCTACCTGGTGTTTTTGTTGTTTCCAGGTGAATGTAATTTATCTCCTCTGGAACAAGCAGTTCTCCTCTAAACCATAAAGAGGCAGCCCTGGTACTATCATTTGTCATTTTGACATTTTTTATGTTAGTACATTAACCTTAAACTGACACCAAAAGTATAGGAAAAAAACATATTCACAACAATATTCTACAAAATGAAAGATAAAGAACAACAGCTCATCCATTTAATGTATAAATTATGTAGAGCAATAAATTAATTTAACCAGAACAGATATATAAATATATTTGAAGCTTTACTGTGAAAATGGTATCATGAATATCTGGTCTGTCCTCAGTGATTTATGTGGAAAATATAGATGTTGTGTACATTAATTTCCCTCTTTGGGAAACAGACCGATTGTAAAATGTCTTTGATACCTTGAGTTTTCTTCCACCCCTCAGTGCACATTGGTCCTCACCTGGTCACCTCTATAAACATTCCGTGGAACTGGCCCTGAGCAGCTCTTTAAATGATGAACTACTAAAGAGCTAAAGAAGAAGTTGGTAGTAGGCAAGGCAGTGGTTATGTAAAGATTTGGGTTAGTTTAGCTGTCAATGGCACCAGTGCTCTAACCTCAGATGCCATTGAAACTAAGACAGATGTGGCTTAATATTTGGCTTTTATAAGGATTCTATAAAATGGCTATAAAAATGGTCATAATCCAGGTCTGTGACAGAAAAAAAAATCTACCTTTTATAAGAGCTCATTTTTAATCCTAATAGGGTCAAGTATCCAAATCAAGGGTGAAGATGTAGAAGAAAGTAGATTGTTTTTCTGCAAATTATTGTTAATTAATATTGAAGACAGTCTTTGCCCCAGTGTGAAGGAGAAAAATTGCACAGTAAATTTGGTTTTCATTGATAAGATAGCTGAATCTGAAAGTCACCCATCAAATAGGACTTAGGTTAATGCAATGTTAAAACCACATATGTAAACATGTCCATGCCACTGTATGTAAACCTCTGATTTAACTGAAAGACATATCAGCTTTGGAGTTGTATGTTCTCCGCTCTGTGGCAACAATAACCAAATACCATGAAGTCAATTCATTTCCTGAAATCTGAATGCTCTGCAGAGACTTCCTTAAAAACTGTGAAACAATGGAGTCTCTGAGTTGCTTCCTATGCTGGCATGGAAAGCTCTGCTTTGGGGATAGTTATGCTGATCGCAATGGTGGTATTTTGCCGGGTGGGGCTTGTTTTGTTTCATGCAGCAGAGGCAGGAAATTATTCACATAGGGTTTGGTTGGGCCGTGTATTAGATTATATTACCAACTGGGAAGTTGTTTTCACCAGAATCTGCCATGCAGTCGCTCCTAAATTAACAGCCTATTGTGAATAGTTTAGAGGGAGGTATCTATATAGACCATTTAAGGATGAAAAACCTGCTTTTTTGTTGGAATAACTTAAAAAGAACACAATGACATAAGATACCAGAGAAGGTTTGTCCTTGCTTTCGTCAAGGTTACTCACATGGGCGGATGATGAATTTAGGTTTCAGAACCACAGTTCAGTATAATTTCCCAACACTTCAATCAAGAACAGCAAAAAAAAAAAAAAATAAAAGATTTTTTTTCTTGTCTTATTCAATTTCCAAATAAATTTTTTGGGTCATGTTCTAAAACCTAAAAAAACTGGAGGGTATTAATTAAAAAAGACATGCTCTCATTTCTGAGTTAGGTAAGCAGGCATATATTGATGTTTAGACAGTTTCCATATAGGAGGATGAACATATATTGTTTTTTTTTTAAATGATGACATCATAGTTTACCAACTGTGATGTGTTTAGCTGTTTGAATAATCCTCTCTCACCATTGAAGATTACTCTGACTCACATTTCACAATAAATTCCAACTCTAACTCACCCCATTGCACAGGTTTGTGATGGAGGAACTTGGCTGGTCGCCACAGAGCCCTGATTTCAACATGCCAGACTTTCTCATCCAACACAAATGCCCTTCTGAAATAATGGTCCAAAACTCAAACACACCCCTCTACACTGTAGACATCCTTTTTTAATTGTGGATGCTTTTGTAGCTGCAAAACTGTTGGCAGATATTTTATTTAAGTTTTTTAATGGGTTATCATTACCTTTAAAAGGATACATCACTTACTGTACCTATAGGTGTAGAGTTAAAGGCATATTTAGCTATAGAGAGTGATTGGACAGACGACGCAAATATTTTACTACTGTTTTGAAAAATCTGCTTTGATCTTCCTAAATAGCTCTTAATAGATTCTGCCTAATTTGTTATTTTGTTGAAGCTAAGCAAAACTACAGCAGCCATACTGAGTTAACACAGTTTAAATACACGATTTTACAGCAAATTCAACAGGTCCTGCAAACTCAAACATTTGAAATCAGTCAAAAAAAAAAAAAGAAAACAGACGTAAACTCTTTAAAACCAAAAAGTGTAAAATTCCCATACTTTGTCCCTCAGGTTGAGCTTAACACCATCCATCGATACGAGAGCTGAACAATCCTTTCAAGCCTACTTGTTTTGCACCAGTGTCAAACCTGCTCTGCCTTCTTTTAAATTAAAGTCCAGCTTTCCTTTATACCTGGCAGCAAGTAATCTGTCAGCTTCTTAACAGCCTGACCCCACAATGCAACACTACAATAAGAACATATTATAGCACAGCACAAAAAAAAGGTTCAAATATTGAAAATGAATATTAATTTAGGGGGATCTGACAAAGTGAGTAATATGCAGGAAAAAGGAAAACAGAGCAACAAAGCAGGTGGGATTCAAGAAAACTGACACGAAAAAAACCCCAGAAAAACCCAACAGAAAATAGGAGAAACTAGTGAGGAGGGGAAATGAAGTAGCCCTTAACCACAGATGGTGTGAGGAAAAATAAGAATTATGTCTGAGAAATCAACAAAATTAAGGGCAGCTGGGACAAGAACCTAAGCAGGAAGCTAAAACAAAGAGTCAAAGATAAACACTGCATAGAAGACAGGAGATTAAAGGATATTACTAAACCCAACAGTAAAGGCTAACAAGCATAGTCATTTAATCCAATTATACAAAAAGGGGAACAAAAGAGAAAACTAAGAAACAACACAAAAGTATGAAACCACCTTTGTGACAAACGACCAAAAGAACCAAACTACAAAACCAAATGATTAGAAAACACAAAGATCTGTAGGTGTGACTTAAAACCAAGGAAGGCCCACATTGGTTCCCTTTAGGAAGAGAAACTGGACTTAGCATGACGAAGACAATAGAGATAGTAATGGCAGTAACTTTTTCTATCTCTGCTTTTTTTGGATGCTATCAACTCGTTTTCCTTAATAGAAACGTTTAACCACTCTGGCTCTGATGTCTCTGTGAAGTGCCTTGAGATGGCCTGCATTGTGAACTGGTGAAATAAACTGAATTAAACTGAAATTAAGACACCACACCGCAGAGCATGATGGCAAAGGCGGTAATGAAGAATGCAAAGGACAACAGATGGCTGTGAAAACAGATAATAATAAAAAACGGCATAGAAGAACATGATGAGATACCAAGAATGGAGACTGTGCATATCACTGAAAAAATTAATGCAACCGCTTTTGGCATTTACTTAATCATATTTAGTTACTTTAACACAATTGTTTTATGTCCTACCCTGCTGCAATGAAGCTATTGTGTTAAAGTAATTAAATATTATTAAGTAAAAGCTAAAAATGGTTGCATTAGGTTTTTCATTGCAGAAAAGAATGCTATTGGTGAAGGAGACAGTATTGGAGACATTAGAGAGGCTGGTGCAGATTAAACCACAGTAGATGAAGGGCCAGATGTTCATGCTGGAGGCAGCCAGGAATTAATCTCTGAAGGATGGATAGATGTTCTTTTTGGGGGCAGCTCGGATATAGCTGAGCAGCAAAGGAGGAGAAACATGTATTAGAATAATCCTTTTTGTAAAAAGTTTTTAATTGCTGGATGTATTTTTGCTTGGGAGCAATGTTAGAATTTGATATTCTTGGTCTGTGATTAACAGGGCGAGTGGACAGAACTCCGGAGAGTGTATGGAGCACCAGAAAACCTGAACCAGGTGAGCCAAAACATTTGCACAATTACATTTGCTTGTATGTTTTGGATTTTTTTTTCTGTAATTTGTTTAAAATATATATATATATATTTAAATGTAGTAAGGAGTAACAGACCAAAAAAGACAAAAGATATTTTAATTGGAACAAGAATCAAGGATGTATTTACAAATGATCAAGAGATAAAAGGTTGTGGTTGTTTGTTGCTTGTGTATGCATGTATGTTTTGTAATTTGTGCTTCGTTTTGTTTTAGTCTATGAAAAAATAAAATAAAATCAAGAAGCAAACAAAAAACATGTAATGATGCAACATTTATACATTTGCAGAACATAAAAAAGCCAAGGCACAAACATTTTACACATCCATCCCACCACTCATCAATCTTCTCCTGTTTAGTCCTTGTCAGGGTCGTGATTGGGTTGTTGTGTCTATCTCCAGCAGTGTATGGGCGAGAGGTGGGGTACACCCTGGACAGGGTGCCAGTCTATCGCAGGGCAACACAGACACACACTCACATCTACGGAGAATTTAGAGAAGCCAATTAACCTAACAGTCATGTTTTTGGACTGTGGGAGGAAGCCAGAGTACCTGGAGAGAACCCACGCATGCTCAGGGAGAACATGCAAACTCCATGCAGAAAGACCCCGGGCCGGGAATCGAACCCAGGACCTTGTTGCTGCCAAGCAACAGTGCTATTTTATACATTCTAAGTGAAAAATAATTTTCATATCCTCAGAATGAGTTAGAAGAAATGCAAAAAAAGTTAGTTACATCGTAAAAAAAGTTTCAATTGTTCACTCCATAAGGTTTTTTTTTTTTTTTTTTACAAGAGAAGGTTTTTCTTGAGCTCTTTTTCTGAATTATCCTGCATGACTGGGTGTTCATTTAATGGCTCTTGTGATCTCATATATCTGAAAAAGCCTTTAATTATCCAGACAATAAAGACAATCCTGCAAGATATTCCGTTGTGACATTCATGAAATAGGCCCAATTTTATCAGACTTGTGTGATCTAGGAAAATTGAATTGGATAGGAGGATTTCTTTTCTGCATCTGTGAAGAAGGTTGGTGATTGGTTGATTGGTTTTCTGAAATAGAAAACAAGGTCTTAGATGCTCGGTAATCTTTTTAAATTTGCCCTGTGGAAAATTCTTCTTTGTTGAATTAAATCCCTCTGTTTCATCTATTTACACGATCATCTAAAGTATCATATTCACTGGTTTGGCTGGCTCTGTTGGAGGCCTAGAAAACCGTAAATTAAGCCTCTCTGAATTTCGCCGTGAACTGCTGTTGTTTCTTGTTCTAGGAACATATATTTTACAACAGATTCCTTATGCTGTTATCTTTAATATATAGTCCAGAAAAAATACCGAAATTTCTATGAAACATACCATACTGTATATAAAAGGAGTAAATTATTATTATCCCTATGAAGATGAGAGTTCTTAATCAAAACTGAAAGAAAATATGTTCAGTATTCTTTTTTTTTTTTAGATAATTCACAAAGAGCTGAAGAAAAGTTATGTTTTTTAAGAAAATGTATGAGTTTAATGGTAATATTAAAAAACTGCATTTGACCAGAGAACATTGATCAAGTATTTAATTATAAACTCTACTTTGTCACTGTTGATCAAAAGTAAGTTAGACAAAGGGTTTAGTATGTTGATGTGACTTTTTCTCCTTCAGAAACCGACAATGAGATCAGCACAGTGTCCAACGAGCCGGAAGTGGAGTACACGGAGGTGGTGCACCCGCGCTCAGCAGACTCAACTAGAAGTAATAAACACAAAGCAAAACACTGCTCTGCATGAACACTCCGCTGGTCTGATTTCTGTCCAGAGGACTTCTCCTACTTTCTAGACAAATCTGATGTCTCTCTTTTTCCGCATCTCCTCATTTGAACCAGTTGTCTCTGCATCAGTCACATTCCTTTATAGTTGATAAGGCCGTCTTCCTGGGAGAGGCCTAATTACGCTTAATTATTACACCTCTATGCCGTTACTGCATGGATAGCTTCTGGGATTTCCAGCCCTGTTTTGCAGTAGCTGTAAACAGGAAGGGTTGAGCTAATTGCAGAGCTGGTCTTGATGTCTGTTTCTACATTTTCATAGCCTTATGCACTAAATCCCATTAGGACTGGAGATGACCGTAACTGTGGTAAAACCACAAATTTTTAAGATGTTGTTAATGGTATTTTAAACAGATAGTATCTGCTGAAGTTTTTTTGTGTGTTGAAAATGTCTATCTTTGTATTTTTCTCTTTTTCATGAACAGATCCTCTTAGAAAAGGCACAGATACAGTTTACACTGAGCTCCAAAACTCTCAAAATGGTGAGTTTCCTTCCATAAAGCTCAAAGTGATTAACTTCCTTTCATAAACACTGTTTTGTAACTTTGGGTTATCCATTTGTTTTGATTGTTACTATTTTGCGGAACATTTTACTTTAAAATAAAAATGTTTGTTTGTCAACCTGACTTTAAACTCAGCAAATTTGATGTAAAAGCTACGTTTCATGATGGGGGGAAATATTAAATGCATTGAATATGTAGAATATGTACATTTTAAGAGAAGGGATTTCATACACTCATCATAGGCTTGATTATCATTGTCATTTTGCACCTTTAAGGATCCATCTAAACGTAATGACCAATGAATTTCAAAAACAAGAATTAGGTGGTCAAGATTTGATTATGTTCCGTATTTTTCCTTGTTTGCTCGATAAAATGGTCACATACACTCAAGCATTAACTATTTAGAGTGTCCCTCCAACTATCTCAGATTTAAATGTTTAACATTTTCAAAAGTGTTATCTTAACTCAGCCTAGTGTGGAAGATTTTAGACCCTTTAAAATTTTAACTCCCTAGGAGTTGAATTAACATTTACCAATTTGCTATGCAGTCCTTTTAACATTGCCTTTCAATTTTTAATTACAAAATATTAGCCTGCTTTATGCAAAACCACTATTGATGCAGGATTAGTTTAGCCTATATTTGACATAAAGTAGTCCAAGTTTCAACCATTATTGCTTGTTCTAATTAAAGCTTGACAGATTGATCTTGCTCTTTATTATTTCATGAAATTTGTGACCATTATCTCAAGAAAACAAACAGTTTCCTTTCTTATGATGCTACCACCACCGTGTTTGACCATTGCTCCAGGGGTTCCTCAGACCTTACTTCTTATCCTTGTGGTCAAAAACCTCAAACTATATATATATATATATATATATATATATATATATATATATATATATATATATATATATATATATATATATATATATATATATATATATATATATATATATATTTTTTTTTTTTTTTTTTTTTTAAGTATGTTTGATATTATTTTTTGCTTTTTGTAGATTAGATCACATTTTGCATAAGTCAACTTTTTGATTTTTCAATTTTAAGTTAAGAGAAATTGCTGAAAAGAATCACTTAAGGCTCAAAACGGATATGCTATTTAATCTTGTTATATCACCTTGAAGCTTAATTCTTCTCATTAACAAAGAAATACATAAATGGTTTCAAAATTTGAGCTTCTTTGAACTCTATTAAACTCATTTTGGAGTCAAAGGAGTAAACAACAGCAGTCTCATCCTGTTACTGCAGTCAGGAACTTCCTGTCATTATACAAACAAACAGAAGCTGGACGTATCTATCATGTACTCCATCAGAGAGCTAATGTTTCCAGTTCAAAAACGACTGAGTTTTTTACGGAAGCGTTTTTCAGGCATAATGTAAATACTGAGTCAGATTAGAGGTATTAGACAGATTTTTGGGGACTGAGATCTCTACAGAGGTGGTTCTCATTGTTCAAAATGACTAATACACTGTTGTGAGGTCAGTCAGGGAGTGAGCAGGTTCTTACATGTTTAACTGGTGATGCTTTTTCCTGCAGGTGCTGCTGACTATCATGACTTTGTGAGTAATCTTGTGCTCCCACACTTCAAAGTTGTATAAACCCCTCATTCATTTTAACTGTGATGTGAGAGTCACGTTATCAGAATGTTGGCTTTATTTCCTGTTAGTGGATGACATCATCACGTTTTGGCAGAATTACGTGTCAAAATATTTGTAAAACCCAGAAAAATTCCTGAGCCACCCTAAAGTCGATCTGTGTCTAATAAGAAGGTTTTCTTGTAGTATTTTAAAGTTTTTCTCATGTTTACAGAAGGTCATTCAATTTCTTTTTTTCTTAAACCACTTCATCAACACTTTATATAAATTTATATTTAAATATAACAGAAAATTATATAAAAAAAAAAAAAGAAATATAGGCACATGAAGAAGATTTGAAAGTGGACAGCAGAATTTGTGAGATTTAGCTCATCCTAAGGTGATTTGCAGGCAGTTTTTTAATCATATTTTTGATTTTCTTTTATTATTCAGCTTTATATTGTGTGTATATATATATATATATATATATATATATATATATATATATATATATATATATATATATATATATATATATATATATATATATATATACACTATATTGCCAAAAGTATTTGCTCACCTGCCTTGACTCACATATGAGCTTAAGTGACATCCCGTTCCTAATCCATAGGGTTCAATATGACGTTGGTCCACCCTTTGCAGCTAGAACAGCTTCAACTCTTCTGGGAAGGCTGTCCACAAGGTTTAGGAGTGTGTTTATGGGAATTTTTGACCATTCTTCCAGAAGCGCATTTGTGATGTCGCACACTGATGTTGGACGAGAAGGCCTGGCTCTCAGTCTCCGCTCTAATTCATCCCAAAGGTGTTCTATCGGGTTGAGGTCAGGACTCTGTGCAGGCCAGTCAAGTTCATCCACACCAGACTCTGTCATCCATGTCTTTATGGACCTTGCTTTGTGCACTGGTGCACAGTCATGTTGGAAGAGGAAGGGGCCAGCTCCAAACTGTTCCCACAAAGTTGGGAGCATGGAATTGTCCAAAATGTCTTGGTATGCTGAAGCATTCAGAGTTCCTTTCACTGGAACTAAGGGGCCAAGCCCAGCTCCTGAAAAACAACCCCACACCATAATCCCCCCTCCACCAAACTTTACACTTGGCACAATGCAGTCAGACAAGTACCGTTCTCCTGGCAACCGCCAAACCCAGACCCGTCCATCAGATTGCCAGATGGAGAAGCGCGATTCGTCACTCCAGAGAACGCGTCTCCACTGCTCTAGAGTCCAGTGGCGGCGTGCTTTACACCACCGCATCCGACGCTTTGCATTGCACTTGGTGATGTATGGCTTGGATGCAGCTGCTCGACCATGGAAACCCATTCCATGAAGCTCTCTGCGCACTGTTCTTGAGCTAATCTGAAGGCCACATGAAGTTTGGAGGTCTGTAGTGATTGACTCTGCAGAAAGTTGGCGACCTCTTCGCACTATGCGCGTCAGCATCCGCTGACCCCGCTCCGTCAGTTTACGTGGCTTACCACTTCGTGGCTGAGTTGCTGTCGTTCCCAAACACTTCCATTTTCTTATAATACAGCTGACAGTTGACTGTGGAATATTTAGGAGCGAGGAAATTTCACGACTGGATTTGTTGCACAGGTGGCATCCTATCACAGTTCCACGCTGGAATTCACTGAGCTCCTGAGAGCGACCCATTCTTTCACAAATGTTTGTAAAAACAGTCTGCATGCCTAGGTGCTTGAATTTATACACCTGTGGCCATGGAAGTGATTGGAACACCTGATTCCAATAATTTGGATGGGTGAGCAAATACTTTTGGCAATATAGTGTATATATATATGCATTTATTTTTTATTGAACTGCATAATTATTTAACCACAGCTCCTAACTTAATTAGTAGTATTTTTAGAAGTTAAAATTCAGTTAAGCATTTATCTGGGTTTATGTTTATCTAAATAACTCACTAAGTTATATGCTAAACCCAACATTGATTCAAAGAGGTGTCATTTATATTTAGTAAAATGTTTAGATATATCTTTAATATCAACTTTTGATTAGAACTTTCAACCTCTAGATCAACACTGAGGCCGATTCTTTTGTATCTTTTCTTTAGTTAAATTTCTTACCAGTACTCACTAAGAATAATGTTTTGCAGCACCAGTTTAATTCTCAAAGATTTTCTCGGTTTTCTGCTGTATAATACACACAAACCTTGATAAAACTCAGATTTCAGATTTTTTTTTCAGCCACCTCCAGCATTCACTCCCTGCAGGCCTGAAACACTGATAGGGAAAAACTGTTGTCAAAGTTTCCAGAAATGAACAAAGGCATTTGGGGCCAAAGCTTCCTTTCCTATCAGCTGCTTAGATCATCACTTTGCTCCAATTAAACTGGCTCCACACCCATCCCAACCGGCATACTGCCGTAGTCTGCCTTAATCACTGCAGAGGCTGACTATCCCACTTGTTCCTACATGGGAACTGAAAATGATCCACTGCACATTTGATTTGGTCTATATTCACTTCTTTTTCGTTAATGATGCTGTTTGGTTTGGTTTGATAGTTGAGTTACATAGTGCTTTACACGTGTATAAAGTAGTTTTTAACCTTTGGTTTTAGACAGAACAATGAAGTACTAAAAAAGAAAAAACTTTATAAAAGTAAAAATACCTTAGCAGAAATTAGTGTGGAAAGGCTAAAAGTAAAAGTTAAAAAAAAATTATGGAATAATTAGGAAAGTTAGTAGTCTAATTAGTATTTTGGTTCATTAAAAGGAGCTAAACCTATGAATAATTATGATAATGATGTCATTTATTACTGTCATGCAAAAGGGGCAGAAATGTATTGTTCTTCTCTAATGTTTGCTTTTATTTTAAATGAATGAAATAAGTTTAAAAACAAAAAAAGAAGAAAGACCAACAAAATTATTTTTTGTCAGTCCCCTTACTTTGCTTGGATAAAAAACCTTAAAAAAACATGTTATTCCAACTGTGGTGACCATAGGAACTCAGAAAGAAAAACCCAAACTCCATCATGTAGCATATATCCATGTCTGCAGCCTGCATAGAAAACATAAAGTGCATCCTATAAGAATATAGTGAAAAGCTTTCAGTGTGTCTCAGAGAAGTAGTAACACCTGTACAAGTAATCTCTACACCTTAGCACTGACAATGGATAAAAGTCTATATGCTTGAGGAAAATATTTAAATGAAATGAGGCGCTATAATTAATACTGATTCCACATGAATAAATCCTTTCAGATTTAATTGGGTCATATTTTGATTTATTTAAAGTAACCCAAGTGCACAATTAGTATTATTATTATTTATTCTTACTTTTTTATTTTTTTGCAAAGAAAAAAAAGCAAAAGTCTAGCTTTGTAAAGGTACTCATAAAAAATTACAGACCTTTTAAAACAGGACAAATTGTGTAATAAATTTAAATGTACCTTGTTTCTATAAACTTCCAGTCTATAGCTCATGTTGGTCATGATGTCACTTTGAGTATCAGCATAGATGTGTGCTTCGAAGAGATCAGAAAACTTATATTTCATCTAACTGACTTTGCCTTTTGTGTCTGCAGGACTCAGTAAGGTATGTTGATCACAATGGAGAACAACAAACTGGATTCAATTGTCACAATAGTGAAGCCAAAAACTACTCAGACCTGCCAACACCTGTGGATTAGCAAGGAGGGCTGTCTTCTCTCATCTTAAACGCTGTAATCTTTCATTTCTCTCTAATGCTTTCTATCATCACTTTACTGTCACTTTCAAGTACTTTTGCACTTCTTTTTTCAAACAATGGACCGCAAATTGCTGTATTTATTTTTCACTTTAATAAAAACCTTTGAAACAAAACACAACATTTGCAGGTGTCATTTCCAGTTGATACTAAAGTTTTTAAAAGACTAAAATATTGATAGCAAAAATATTGGATAATTCCACAAGTACATGACAATGGAAAGGTTTTGTAAAGATTTCATCTGCTGTGCCTTTTTACTTAAGTTCAGGAAATACATTTCTTATATTTGGCAGCGATTTTTGTTTTAGAATGACCGTTTGTATCTGTTAGAAAATATCCAAACAGCCTTGGTTTTAAGTAAAGATATAACTGCCTTTTAAAATAAAGAAATAACCATGATCAGGTACATTCACGACCCAAAACCAGGTGGGTCAAATTTTTTCACAGCTATTGTTATTAATGCATTGGTGTAAGAAATGATTATACACAACATGCTAATGAAAGTAAAGCAAAGAATAACTAAAACTATGTTTAACAGATGTACTGCAATGCATCCCCCCCAAAAAAACTAAGAATCTTAAATTTGCATTTTGAAGTGAAGGTGGGGCTGAACAGCAACAGCAGCACATCCATGCGGGAAGGGATGGAGAGGACTGAGCCAGTGAGCAAGTCAGACACACATTGCTGGAAGGCCCACCACCCATCTATCCTGATTATAAGGCCAGAGACAGTGATAGCTATATGTATCATAAACCAGTTTAAGCCAAATGCCCAAACATCTTTACCAACTGATTTTCTGCATACATTATTTTCATTGAAGTGAAAAGCCAAAGCTTATCTAGTTGCTGTATAAACAGGATGTATTGATGTAGGGTTGCAGCAAGAGTTCAAAGTCTCTTGATAAGGTTGAAGTGTGAAATATTGGTACAGATCTAACAGTAGATGTAACTGAAAAAAATTAGGGTTTATTTCAAGATTTCAGGGACGGCTGTTACTTTATATTGTATCTAGTTACTAGTAACTTGTTACTATGTATAACAAGTAAAAAAAAAAAAAAAAAAAAAAAATATATATATATATATATATATATATATATATATATATATATATATATATATATATATATATATATATATATATATATACAATTTATGTAGTCTGACCAGTTGTCAAGTGTTAAAATTTGTTTGATGATCTTTAAGAAAAGAAGAAATCTGTAAGTGGAGAGCTACTCACACTCATAACCATTACCATGTGCATACCTTGCCCTAACGTTTACCTAAACTCAATTTAAAACTTATTCCTAAACCCAGCAGTTATTAAAAAAAAAAGTTAGGAGAAGCAAAAAGTTGTTCCCGTGGTACAAGCTGTCCTGAAACAGTCACACTGAGGGACAAAAATACTTTAGTTAGACGCAGCAGAGCTTCTGGTCATTTACCAAAAGAGGGCCCCATTACACTAGAAATCAGCCTGCAGGAGCATTTCTCTGCTCTCACTTTGATGCAGCCTGTGCTCCTGTAGGACTTTGTGGCAGAACAATTTATTATGCGCGAATGACATCTACATTTAAGATGATTTAATTAGAAGAGATCATCACTAGTTCCAGGTAAAACAAACAACTCAAAGCTAAAGAAAGCATCATGTGAAGAGGGCAAACCTATTTCATTGTGATGGATTTCTGTTCTGCATAAGTGTTTATAAACGGTCTAACTACTGTATCTGATTTTTATTTTACCTCCTTCTAAATTAATTTTAGGTTTTGTTCCCTTTTAACACCCAGCAAATTTTTTTGGATTTATTTTCCATATAATATTTTCCTTTGATTAAAATTTTCTATGATTTTTACCCTCCTCTATTACTAACCCTCAGTTCTGAACCGGTTACACTACAGTATGTGAATCATATGATATGTTTATGGATCTTGTTGCACTTTTCTCAGCTGTTAGTTTTTAAAAAACACAACAGATTTCAGTTCACAGTTACTGCCTGATGTATTTTATTTCGGCTGAAATCATCATCATGATCTTAGGTGTTTAATGAAGAAGTTTCTGAAGAGCTTTTTTCAGGCTGCTCATAATACAGACGCATGGTGTAAAAGAAAAGGAAACGAGTCCCTCAGAGGCTGAAAGCTGGTGGACAGGTTTAAAAGAGGAATGAGTGACTGAAATTCAAAACAACAGAAGTATAACTCAACACTGCATCAGCATACTGTTTGGAGGGGAAATACTATAATAATTATTAAGGGCGACAGGCGTCGGATGTAGGAGTTTGCCCTGAAATCAAAGGATTGAAGGTTCAAGCCCCGACTCCGACTTTCAGTGTCGTTGTGTCCTTGGGCAAGACACTTCACCTGCATTGTCTACTGATGGTGGTCAGAGGGCCCGGTGGCGCCAGTGTACGGCAGCCTCGCTTCTGTCAGTGAGCCCCAGGGCAGCTGTGGCTACAATGTAGCTTGCCACCATCAGTGTGTGAGTGTGTGTGTGTGAATGGGTGAATGAATGTAGTGTAAAGCGCTTTGGTCAAGTCTCCTGACTTGAAAAAAAGCGCTATATAAGTACATGCAATTTACCGTTTACTATAATAATTATCATCATTAGAAATGTCTTTACCCCATTAGAAGTGCTTCTTTCTACATCCAACATGACACTGGCTGTGTATTCAAGGTCAATTTAGCTGTGATGTTGTATGAAGTAATATATCTGGGAAAAAAATCACTTTTTATTTCCTTTCAGACCCGCAGAAGGGTCCGAACTTTTTTTTGTTTTTACATCCCCACCGTATATTGGAAAAATACTGAGAAAAATAACAACAGCACAGCCTTCCAGATGCAGAGGTCTAAACCAGAATGTCTGTCTATCTATGAGTTCTGGTGTATGCTTTCATTACAACTCTCATTGAAACGTGTCTCTGTGGTAACCTAAAATATGGCAGGGTAAACGGCTGAAACCTTTACTCAAGACATTTTGGTGAGGATGTGGAATAAATAGAGGAAGACGTTATTGTGTCACTGCTGTTTTTACCGATCTAAGATGAGGCCCACAGATACGCAATAATCAATGTGCAATGCAGCTTTGACCCTGGAGGAAATGTCAGTGGAGCTGACTCATACTGTTTACAACATATAATAAGTGAATTATCCTAAAGTGAATGTAAACCAGTCATCAATTTGGAATCAGCATCAGTATCTGTACAGTTTATTAAACAACCTGCGTCATTTCCACAGAACCGAGCGTCCTCTGATAAATTCAAGGACTCGAGGGGTTAGTGATGGCAGCAATGGCATGGCAACTGTACTTTGAGTCAACTAATACATGTGAGAAAGTAAATTCTTCTCTTCTTCACCATCTGAATCTGCTATAATCTTTATTAAAGCCCAAGAAAGTTTTAAAAAGAAAGGGTAGAATATAAAAGAAAATCAGTCCTCATTTTAATAATTTCCTGTCATGTTAAAAACAGTCTAATTTCTTTTGATGCAACTTTTTACTCAAACTAAATTATATCTCATTTACATACTGTTGAAAGATAAAACATCAGCTTGAAAAGTGCACTGAATAAGTTGGTCACAGATTTTTGTGACACATATGATAAACTTTTTCTCAGCTTTTTCACCATATCATTTAACAAATGCTCTCAATTGCAAAGAAAAAAAAATATTTCAGCAAAAATTATAATACCAGTCTTTTAATTATATCATATGCATATCTCTCCACAAGGTGTCAAATGACCTAAATTGCATGCATTTTAAAATAGATGTCAAAATATAAAAATACAAAAAATAAGCAAAAATAAGACAATCAGCCAGTTTCATAGCATGCTCTGAACCAAGCTGGACTTGATGTTATTGCTACATGTTATATTTATAAAAACAATGAATCAAACAGTAGTTAATATATTTCATAAGTACTCTTCATTTTTTTTTTTTTTTTTTTATATATAAATTATCTTCTGAAAGTGTCTTATTTTCCTGTGGTTGCTTAGTTTATTTCTGAGTGTTTCTGTCAGGGTATTCAAAATGCATTGTGAGCCGATTGTTTCAACTGAATTTTTTTTATAGTTCCATGAAGACATTAAAGATTCTAGATAGAAGAAGGCAGAAATTGAGTTGAAAGAAAGTTCAAGAGGAAATACAAACACAAAAAACTTGGTATTGAACATATTTTCTCAATATTAAATAAGTTGCAGTGCCTCATCCAGGAGGAGCATGTCTTTCAACTTAATGACTGGATGCAATCAACTGGTTTTCCTTGAAATAAACTCTTATCAAATCAGACTGTATTATCTCTGTAAACTGCCTTGAGATGACATGTTTTGAATTTGCACTATATTAAAAAACTGAATCGAATTCTTTGATATTCCTTGATGATGTTTTTTTTGTATTGGCTCAATTATCTAAACCATACCCTACACTTTTTGGATGCTTTATTGAGGTTTGTGGTTCTGCTGCACTCTTGGTAGTTATGTGTCCAACCAATCCTAAGTAGTATAAAATATTTGATAGCCAAGGTCATGACTGGAACCAACAACCCTTTGGCTGACAGGCAAACTCCTGCATCCGACACCACTGATGACACTTCTTACATTTCCTGGTATTTAATACTACTTAATACTCATGATACAGCCAAGATTAACACAAGATTTGTATGCGGTAAATGTACACATCTTTGTAATTTTTCTCTGGGTCTAAACTATTACATACTGCACTTGACTACAACCAAACTGCAACTAAACAGTAAACCACCAGTTACCAGTTTAATTGGTTGATCTGAAACCAACAGCTTGGACAGTTTCTGACCAATATGCTGGTTAATCTAACTAAAATTGGTTTAACCAACTAGACTGGTTGTTTTTCCAATCAATGAGCTTTTTAGAGTGTAGGTGAGGAATATTTTCCTAGCTTGGCCAACCCAGATTGACTTACGCCTCATGTGAGTTGATCTGGCTGTCCAGACTTACTCTTCCAGTATTGATATTAGAGTCGCCTCTAACGAGTGTGGGGCCTTAACATTGTTCTGTATTTATCTCCACTTTCCCATCAATTCTGCAAAGCGTCCTTGTCCCAGTGAAGGAAAAGCATTCCTAGAGCATGATGCTTCCACAGCCATTCTTCAGTGTGGGGATTTTGTGTGTCTTGTGCACAGCATTATTTTTACATACAGGAAATCATAGTTAAGTTTACCTGTATTTTTGGTAAGGCTTTTGAAAGTAGCTGGTTTAACTTTTTTTTAAAGCTGAAACGAAGAGCTGTTGTTGCAAAACAAAATTATTTTTAATAGTTCCTCAAACGGATAAACATTGTTTAAAGAAAATGTGAGAGATTCCAAATTAATAAAATATTCTACGTTGTTTTTATATCATACAATTTATAAAGTAACACTTTTTTAAGTTTGGAGGAATTTAGGAAAAAAAAAACATAGTTCCTTGGATCCGATCCAACCACTTCTGAAAGTGACTGAACTGATCCATCCAGTTGGTTCTCTGAGCTCAATGCTATGACTAGTGGACTAAAGTTCACAGCAGTTGATTCATATCTGAACAGATAGGCAGTCATTGTCCTATGGCCTTGATGCAAAAACAAAATGAAGTAAACAATGAAACACAGAGCTGCTTGTTCTGCATGTTCATACTGAATCTCATGTCCAATGCTCAAGATCCAGGTAAAACCAAACGAATTGTCTGGATGTGAATTTATGCCAGAAAGCTGCAGAATCCTGATTGCCTTCTCTTCTGCAGGTTATTCTGATATCAGCTTCTCCTATTTTACAAGTTATCTCTAACTAGAGGGTTGTGTCACAGTCATGGGCACTGATTGTTGATGACCTTCTTAATGTAACTTGATAAAATGTTCAGAGACTGTCTGATTTTAGCCTATGACTGCCACAGGCTTCTAAAGGGGTGTTAAGTCTTTACAATCTTCTGTTTTATTTTTTATAGCAGTGGCCTGTAAGAAGATAATTATTTCTGTTTTTTTGTTTGTTATTTGAATCCTCAATGTCAGCAATGAAGAAAAGATATAAGCTACTGTGCCAGAAATGTATGCATTTAAAAGCAGGATATTTCAAAGGTTTAGCAGATGCATACAAAAAAAAACATGTAAAAAGTACCTAAAAAAAAAACAACCAGTATTAGCATCTTTCTGCTTCAATAGGAGAGGAAAGTCACACTGAGCTGAAAGAATCCCAGAATCACAAACCATAGTAGGATATCAACACCTGAAAAATCCAGATGTACAATGGATTACTTTGGGAGCTCTAAATTAAGGCCATACAATCACTATAGATTTTAGTGCCTCTTTTTCCTCTCAGCCTCCAGCTAAAGATGGCTGCTCACACAGAGTCGAGTTTTTTGTTTTTTAAGATAGTGAATCCCTTTGTGACATTTTTTCAGGAAGATAACTGCAAAATCAATGACTATTGACTGTATTGTAACTTTAATTTTGAACACATTACTTTGCATGACCTTGAATCTATCTGATTCTAAAGCAGTAGAATGAATTAGACTGATTTACATTGTTCTGTATTCTACATAACTGGATGAATTAGCTCAGTTTGTCTGGATGAGTTGCTGTGAATTGCACAAACAAAAAAAAGCTTTAAATGAAATTTCCTGTGTTGATGGTAACTATTAAATTGATTAGGTATTGATCACACTATAAACTAAACTGGATTCTGGATTATGTGTGTGCAGTGCTTGTAAACATTAGCAAACATTTTTAAATTAAATATAGTAATAATTTGCAAACAGAGGAAAATAATATTCCAAATGAAGTATGAAGTTTTCAATATTCCTCATGTCTGATGTGTTTTTTTATTGTACAGCAAATAGATGGCAACACCAGAAATAAGTTTAGATACTGAACTCTGTTCCGGCCGATGTTCCAGACACAGAAAGGTATTGACTCTTTAAAAGAAGCAGGTTTTTTTCCCTTGAAGCAATGAAGGACTCTGAACTCTGATTTCAGATGTGATTCTGAGAAAATACAACAAAACTTATCTCAAAAAGAGTCATTTTTGCTGGGATGTATTTTGAACTTTGGAAACTGACTAAAATTTACGTTTCTCAGCAGTTTTATGCTACTGCTCACAATTCTACCTGCTAAAAAAACAAGCTGATCTTAATATAACCTTGAAACCTCTGTGGTTATTACTTTTCTCTGACAAGGTTTAACATTCTTCTGACAGGATGAAATAAAAAATAAAAGAAATCTGGGAATGTAAGGTATAATGAAGATGATCTTGTAATTGTAAACAACAGCACTTCATAGTTTACTGCCATAGAATTCAGTTTCCATGCAACACTGAGTCAGCTGTATGTTTACAATTGACTCTATCGAGACTGTTTATATGCCTGTGATCATTATATAGAGATTTACCCACATCACACTCATCATGGGAACCAGGATCACATTAGTTAAGAATGTGTTTGAACCATCCTCTCCAGGGTGGCAGAATTATATCAAATATGTACATACAGTTTCATTAGTATTTGAATATAAATGTTTTTAGCAAGTTATGGAAAAACTAAATGCTATAAAGGATCCACCTTGTATACATTCATTTGTGTACAAAGCAAAAGTTCAGGACTTGCTTTTTCTTAGTTATGCAAACTATGGCATATTTGTGAGCTGGAAAGGTTTTAAAAGGTTTTTATTACAACCCAAATTGAAACGGCTGGCATGCATGTATACACAGTACCCTTGAGTCATCATTTTTATAACCCCTGTTCATTGTAATTGTAGTTGCAAGCCTTTGGAGTATTACTCTAACAGCTTTGCACCTCTAGAGATAATGCTGTATTTATACTGAGATTAAGTTACAGACAAGAGGACCCTGTTTACTGTGACCTTTGGAGACAGTTGGTAGAGCTCTTAATTTAAGGAGGGGAGCAGAACCCAGATGTACGCAGCACTGGTAAACATTTTTAAAAACCATATGTTAACTTTCCTTCACCTTAGAGTTATGCACTATGTTGTGTTGTTCTGTCCAATAACCACAAATATAATATGGTAAATTTGTAAGTGTAATGTGATAAAATAAATGAAATGCATTGATGTTTGTGGCTGTCAAATGCATTAATACTTTTCAAAGCTGTTAATCTTTCATTATAACTATTAAACTTGAACAATGAATCAGTGTTGTGTATGTATACATTGGAAATCTATATTTTTTCACATCGGTTAATTGAATCTGTGAAAAATGTCAAAGATTATTCAGCAAAGCTTTTTATACATAAAACTGTAAAGCCGTCTACATGTATGGAGAGCCGTTTGGGACAAAACAGAATAAGAGGCTTAGGTCCTTCAGTGTTTACTGCAAGATGCATATCTTCTATAAGTTCCTTTTGGTGATCTGTTCTGTCATCATCTGCTGATGTAACAGCATCAGAGCAAATGACTTAAAGAAGCACAACAAGCTGGTAAAGAAGATGGCCTTATTCTGGGAACTCCTCTAGAACCTCTGGAGAATATTTCACAAAGAAGTGTTCTTTATAAAATAAAGAACATCGTAGACAACAGTGACCATCCTCTTCATCAGACCATCATACAAACAAAGTTTCTTCAGTTGTAAGACACACCGCTACAGGAAATCCACCATGTCCAGTTACATTTATCTTTCCCTTTCGTATTAATAAAGCATTTTTGAATTTAACTGATCGGGATTCATTACAACAGTAAATTAATTACCAGATAGATTAGCTAACATGATTGCATACAGAAGATAATCAGCTTAGGGGGTGTTGAGAAGTTATTTTCCTATTTATTAGTAAGGACCTTTGTAGACACTGCCTCTGTGCTATAGATTTTAGCCCAGTCAATTCTTCCTTTTGAGAACACCCTCCGTACTGTGCAAAGTTTTGGCTTAAAGGTCTTTGGGAATTCCTGTCATGGTGCTAAACAATATTTAGTCATTTAAATAGTGATACATTAAAATTCCATTGAATTGTTGTATTACAGTAAAATACTTTTAAAAGTGAAACTCATATAATGATATTAATCAGATATTTATTTGAATTTCAGTTAATTTTCTTAAAATAAAGTTGATAGCATGTGTAACTTCTCAGTAGTCCAGGTTAGGGTTTGAGTCTAGTGCGAGCTCTGGTGGGGGCCAACAGAATTGACAAAAACTGGTGGATGGGTGTTGAAACATCTTCAGAAAACTCAGCAAAATTCTGGTTTCCTTAAAATTTCACTTAAATTTTGTGATTATGATAAAAAAAAAAAATTGTATTCATAGTAGTGGTTTACTTCTACTCCGAATAAAAGAATATTACATGATGCCAGCTCTAAAGATATATTTTCAGTAATAAACGGTCATGCCCCAAACAGTCATAGGAGAGTTGGCTGTTCAATGTTGATTTCAAGCAAACTGATCAAATATTAATTAAATGAAAAATCTGTGGTAGGACAAGATGCAAAGGTGATAAAAGCTGCCTTGAGAGTATTATTACGTAAGAAAAAGGCATTTGGGTGAGCTTTAAAGTTGAATGAAAAAACAAGAGCCACAGATAAGTTCTCCACAGGGACCTGCGCATTTTTAAATTACCTATAGCTGCTGTAATGACCACAGCATCACTGCGCTGGAGTGGACCAAACAACAAACTAACCTGACCTAGACACCACAAAGAATCATTGTCATATTGTAGAGGAAGATGAAAGATACCAGACCCAGTTAGGCAAACAAACTGATGGTCTATTACCAGTCATTTACATTTAATTGAAAAAAGAGATAAATGGGTCTCATATGAGAATATCCACAGGTTATAAAACTGTCCCATGTTAACTACATTTATAGCACTGATGAAAGACCTTTTTAGTAAAAAAAATAAAAAGTTGCCCATGTGTTATAGATGTGTTGAGCAGTGAGGAGCAATTTTAGAAATGTTCTCTCCACACCTTGCTGAGAGCTAGATGGGGCCTTGGTTTGTTATGCTGACATGAAATTTTTTAAATCAGCTGTGTGGACTAAGAACCCGAAAAGACCTCTGAAAAAACAAATCTATATAAACCCTATATGCAGAGGCCAATTCAGCAGTTGTTTACCATGATTGTGTTGGCCAAACATTGGTCACAAATTTACAGTTTTTTGGGAATTTTTGGGAATGCCAATGGCTGTAATCATCCAAATCAATGAAATAAAACCTAAACATATAATTATGTGCAATCTTGTTTTGACTTCATTTAACTTTTTAAGATGCATGCATAATAATAATAAATTTTATTTGTAATGCACTTTGCATTTTTAGATAATATCACAGTGCTACAGTTATTCAGTTAAATAACATACTGCTGTCATTTTGCACATCCCTGATGTTGCTGCTATTTTCAATTGTCCATTACAATGGACAATTGAATGTGGACAATGTCCACAGCTGTATATTGATTATTTATTCTCCAGGTGTACAGTATTTATATTGTTAAAAAAATTACAGTACAGTAATTTATTTTATTTCTTTTTTAACTCTTCACTATTATGTCTTTTATTGCTTTGGGTCATCTCTTGAACAGGCTATTTATGCCCTACAGAAAGTATTTGTTGCTGTACAGTATTCATTTATTAATCTTAAATTATTTCTTAAGTTAATGTGGTTTTCAAATCATAAGAATGTGCCTCAAACCCTGTCAGTAGTATCAACTCTGGAGGGGGGTGTCATTGAGGTGGTATATAAATATAAATACCTTGGAATTGGAATTCATGACTCCCTCACCTTCAAACCTTTTATTTATAAACTTGTGAAGAAATTAAAAGTTAAACTGGGATTCTTCTTTCGTAATAAGACATGTTTTCCTTTGGGACTAAAAAAGCACCTTGTCTCTACTACGTTTTTATCGGTCTTAGATTATGGTGTCCTTTTTTATAAGAATGTTACTTCTTCATGTCTTCAAATGTTGGAATCTGTTTACCATACTTCATTAAGGTTCATCATAAACTGTAGAGCCATGACATCACTGTGACCTGTATGCTCAGGTGGGATGGCCTTCCCTCTCTATGAGAAGGCAGTGTCATTAGTACACTTTAACTTCCAAGGCCCTTCCTGGATTACTGCCCTCTTACATATTTATCTTACTTACACAGAAAAGCATGGCTTCTTATGCCCTGAGATCCAACAATCAGCTGTTGCTCACTGTTCCTTTTGCCCGCACAGAAGTAGGGAAGAAAGCTTTTAGCTACGCAGCTCCTTATGCATGGAATCTTTTTCAAAGAAACTGGAAGTTGACTGAGTTTTTTATCTTTAAATGTTTTTAAGTTGAAAGTGAAAGGATTTGAAGCAGCCTCAAAAATCTGTAATTGTTTTACCGTACTTGAAAGGTTGATATGTAATTTAATTGAATGTATCTCTGTTTATTATGTAACTTTGCTGCCTCTTGGCCAGGACTCTCTTGAAAAAGAGGTTTTTAATCTCAATGGGATTTTTTTCCCCTGGTTAAATAAAGGTTTGATTAAAAAAAAAAAAAAAATGTCACCTATATACACTCTTCTAAGGTCCACATTTGCGTGACAATTTCCTATAATCCTTTTGCTGCTGTAAGACCAGAATTTCCCCGTTGTGGGAGAATAAAGAGATTTTCTGTTCTATTTTATTTTATTCTGTTCTATTCATGGGCGGTTCTAGACAGGGGCCAATGTCCCTGTAGATCATGTCTCGGCCCCTGTTATGGCCCCTGTAGTGAAGACATAATACTCAAAGAAATTCTAATGATGATATGCGCTGGAACAGACATAGTAACTGATAGGTCCTTTGGATCAATTTCATTTTTTTCTTTACAAATTCTGTTTTACTAATTATTTAAAAACAATAAGGTATTGAAATTAAGCGGTATTGAAATATGATCCCAGTTTTCATCTGCTAAATGTTTTTTTCAAAACAAATTGCTCTAATTTTTACAGGTGAATTTATCAGTTTTTCTTGAATTCTAATTCAGATTTAATAGAAAACAGTAATTTTAACTTAAATGAAAAATTTAATTAAAATTTCTAAATTATGAACATATATTGACCTCATAAGAAATAGATTTTTAATTAATCTTAATATATTTGAATACCTTGCCCTGTTTTTTTATTTCATTCTTTTCTGTGCCCCCATGAAAACACTCTGGCCCCCTTCTGCCCCCCTGGTACATTTGGTCTAGAACCGCCACTGGTTCTATTCTAACGCAGTTAAAAAGTTCCAAAATATAACAAATAAAACAGCCAATAACAGACCATAAACCTAAAAATTCAATAAAATCGTTGAATTTGAAAGGCTTAGTAAAGAGGAAAAGTTTGTGTAATCAGTTCCTCCCAATATTTGAACCTTTAAAAAAAAAATAACTTAATTTTTTTTGTCTATAAAATTCGACAAATAATGAACATTAATCATTTGCTCGAAATAATTGTATTTTCTTGGTGAAGTATCACCATCTGGTCACGGTCGCTGTGTTTTGTGCAGCATAGCTGCAGTGTTCCGTGGTGCCTGGTTTTCACTTCCAGGTGCAGCCTGCTGTGGTCCAGTCACATTTCAACACGAACTGCTTTCGTCCCCATAAATGCGCATGCGCACTGCCGCTAACCCCTCCGGTTTGCGTCCACTGCCACGTTAATAGCGGTAGACACAAAAACACCAGCTTCTCTCCCAATCCTAAAAACTCCCTAACCGGCACAAATTTATTTGTTAACTATCAACTGCAGTCCCTCTGTTGAGAAAGAAAACTCGACGGTAATTATGTTTAAGTTTTTCCTCTTATGTACACTGGCCGTTGCCAGTTGCAGGGCTGACATCGCAGAAGAAGAAGACGTCTTGGTGCTGAAGAAAAGTAACTTCGACGAGGCTCTCCAGGCTCACCCAAACATCTTGGTTGAGTTCTGTAAGTATCAAAGGCTGTTAGCTTATGCTAGCTGCCATTTTTTTCCTCTCTTCCTGTAAACATTAGCGCTGAACTTTGAGGTTTCAGTTGCTGCCGAGAGCCGCTAACACAGACGTGTCCCGATAAATCTGCTCAGACGAGCTAACTCTGCTTACCAAGCGCTGATTTATTTTTTCTAAAAAAAAAAGCTTTTAAAAAACAGCATTTCGGGGGAGATTTTCTGTCTGTAGAAGCGTTCTTATTCAGTTGGAAAAAATCGCTAGCTAAAAGCATTAAAAAATGGGTTTATTTAGTCGTTTAAATGAACTAGCTTTGAAAGGTGTTTTAAATCAACTCGTCTCCTGGGACATACTGGGACCCCTCTGTCTCACTTTATGCCTGTATGGAAACGGAGCCGAAAGTTTCGATTGGCTGCTGTGGTTTGAATTACTTTCAGTTAACTTTCACCTCCTTATAGACCAGACTGTCCCGGTTAATTAACTGGGATGCAGACCGTGCTGAGGTCAAGATTAATCTGAATGCTCTCAGTCAGTCCTGGCTGGCCCCACGGGCCCATCCCGCTCCACTTTTCTCAGGTTGTAGGGACCTGCGTGGATTGGGTGATGGCAGCGTGGACCAGTAATAGGTGACCGTGAGGCGAGGCTGTCCAATTAAAACGGAGTGGGAAGTTTGATGAAGGGCCCGCTGAGCTGGGCGGGGATCATGAATGGACTGTGCTGCTAGGTTGACGTGTACATTCTACTAAAGTTCGTTAACAGTAACGTGGACGAGGAAGTTTTACACAGTGACGAGATAATGCATGATGCACCACTTTATTAGACGTGGCCCTTCCGTTTGAGATGTGCGAGTAAACAACACCTTAATTTTAACTTATTCATGTGCCTTGATCTTTTTTTTTTTTGCAGCAATTTGCTGCTCATTGAATAGAACTAATGGGTATTAAGATATTCTGGGAGTAATAAATATTCTGTGGAGTAATAAATCGATATTATTTTGTTGCATGATGTTTATTTGTTCCTGTGGAAGACTTCAAACTTCATTTGTAGGATAGTCTAATGTATAATTCTCAAATTCTACAAATTTCCATTTATCAACAAAAAAAATTATTTCTTAATTTATACCAGGGGTCTTCAACGTTTCCCAGGCCGATGACCCCCAAACTGATGGAGAGATGGAGCAGGGACCCCCTAATTTAATATTTTGCCTGAAATTGTGTTATATCAAACTGGTCCTATAGTTACTCTATTACAGATGGAGTCATGTACCAAAAGTAATTTCTCCCTGGGATTGCTAAAGTATGTCTGATTCTGGTTCCTCGTTGATGAAACGGGTGTTGTGAATGAAACTGTGCCCAGCTTGAAAGAGTTCCTGTGTGTCGTTGAATGTCTGTATCGCTGAATGTTTGCATTGATGACTGAAAGACATCCTATGCCTCCATTTATCTGTTTACTACAGCGTGATGAATTAATGTTAATGTGTGTTTAAAGACATTTCTATAAGTGGAAAAAATTGCAGGGGGGAATATAAAATAAAAGTTTAATCAGCCAAAACTTTCGTGACCTCCATGCAGTACCTGCGTGGACCCCCTAGAGGTCACGGACCCCCTGTTGAAGACCTCCGTTTTAGACTATAAATATGTAAAAGATTTCTGCTTTATTAAAAGCATATAGATCTGGAAACTAAAATGCAACACTTGAATTTTTTTACAAACTTTTGAAATATTGTCAACTTTTGTTTGCATTATTTCATATTATTCTGAGCTTTCAAACCAGACTTTGAAAAAATTGCTGTCGAATTTTATGAATGCCGAATACATATCTGCTTTTTTTGTGCTAAATCTCACCAAGAAATGTGTTCTATCACTTGGAAAACACAAAGAATGAACAGGTTTCATTTAGTCAATTGATTATTTATATGAAATTTGCGAGTTAAGAATTGATGGAAATGGTATTTATGTGAAACAGTAAAGTGCATGTTCTTCTGGGAAGTTTGTAAATATTGCGTTAAGATGTACTAAAATGCCAGAAATGCTTTTTGGGGGGGGGGGGGGATCCATTATATCATTTACAGGTTCAAGTCTGCTTTGATTTAGTCATTCTAAATCTTTTGATCTATTAATTTCTTGGATTCTGTTGCCAATCAGTATTTTTTTCACAAATTTGAATACACAATACGCTCCATGATTTAACTAATTTTGTAGCTTTTTTCACATCCCTCAAAGGAAACAAAAAAAAAAGTCTTTGCTAGCTCTAAGATCCTCTACCTTTATTTATAGTAGTCTTTTAGAAATTCACCAGCTTCCTCTCGAACCTTTTTTAAAATGAATGCTCTCCACAGATGCACCATGGTGCGGCCACTGCAAGGCCCTGGCTCCAGAATACGCCAAGGCTGCCGGCATGCTGAAAGCAGAGGGCTCAGAGATCCGCCTGGGCAAAGTAGACGCCACTGAGGAGAGCGAGCTGGCTCAGGAGTACGGCGTACGGGGGTACCCCACCATCAAGTTCTTTAAGGGTGGAGAGAAGGGATCTCCAAAGGAGTACTCTGGTAAATGCTTATTTGCATATTTTTATAATTTAAAATCTGCCTTTTAACTGCTTGCAGTTTTTAGCAGTATAATTTTCTTTACCACTCATATTTTCACTTTGAGTAAATGGCTTAATTTCTAACTGTTCTCAAATAAAATCAATAAAATAAGCCTTCAATTAAAAAAAAAGTTGGACAACCAATCAGCTTTCATCAGACTTAAAGTGGGCTGGGCTTCTGTAGCACGTTTTTCCCATGCTGAAACTGAGCCGGGCAGTATGATGTGCATTTCTTCACGTCGCCTCCTCTGCTGTCTTGAGTCTTGCTCCTTTAGGAAAGGGAGGGGAAGCTTGGAAGGAGTCTTGTGGAAATGACTCCTTCGATTAAATCCAGTTTCTTGACTCAACCTCCTCCCACACTAAAGGACAGCAGGATGTACCACTCTATCTGAAAGTGTTTGATCTGTGAAATTGCTGCTAGCTTGCATCAGCTGTTTTACTTGTCATATCTCTAAGTTGAGCTTAATAACAGGAACCCCATTTGTAAAGAAGCAAGTTTTATAAAAAAAATTTTTTACTTTGAGCAAAATGGAACCAGTTAGACTGAAGGAGAATGTCTACCTTTGTCATTGGCTCTTTTTATTTTTTCATTAATTTAATATTCAGGTAATTCTATTTTTTCTTTCAGTTTGTACTGAAATGCAGAAGTGCCTATAATCATTTTCACTGTCGAAACCACAGAGGCGTTAACAAATGGCAGGGTGTGTTTATCTCCAGTGTAACAACATTAGAGACTGCTGCGTTTAGGTTCTACATGTTCAGATTCACTACAGCTTATTCTGAGTGGGTTTACTATACACCTTTGATGTATGTATTTATTTTTGCAGCTGGCAGGCAAGCAGAAGACATCGTTAACTGGCTGAAGAAACGTACAGGACCTGCGGTCTCCACCCTGACTGAGGTCACTGCAGCAGAGTCTCTGATTGCTGACAATGAGGTGGCAGTCATTGGATTCTTTAAGGTGGGAAAGGATTTTTGGCAAACCTTTCTGTTCTACAGAGGGCTAAAATACATTTAAAATGTCCTTAAGCCTTTTCTGAGGCCTTTACTGAATGTTTGTTGTTTTTTGTGTAAAGGATGCACAGTCTGCTGATGCCAAAGTCTTGGAAAAAGCTGCTGAAGCCATTGATGATATTCCCTTCGCTATGACCAGCAGTGATGACATCTACTCAAAGTTCGAGGTTTCCAAAGATGGAATCATCCTATTCAAAAAGGTAACTTTCTGTTTAGGTTTATAGAATCAGTCATCTTCAAATCTTTCCATTTAAATATACTTGCAAAAGTTACAGGAATATCTATCTCAAAAGATGCAGCCTCTAAAGAGATCCAGTTAGTCAGTCTATAAAACAGTTTCTTATGTAACTGAAGCATGTATAATACGCTCTGATGGTTGCTGAAGGCACCCTGCTGGATTTTGGTCTACACCCTCAGTAATTTGATGCCTCAGATGCTGAAGCATCAAATATCGGTCTGTAACTGATCTTGGTTTGTCTGAGGTTGTTCCTCTTTTTGGATGTTGGCTTGTTCTGCTCAACCTGACTAATAAATAACCCCCGCCCCCAATTGTAACCCTAAATTATACCTTCCATAAAAGAAAATACAGTTATCTCAGGGAATGTTAATGAATGTGGATTTGCTGATAAGATCACTTGTCACTTGTGATTTGTCAAATGCGGTCAAAGTACAAAGCCTCCCTTACTTCAATGAGGTCCTTAAATATGTGGTTATTTCAGAAGCTGCATAAAACCATGAGGCAAATGTCTCTGGGTCAGAATCCCAGCACAGCTGCATCAATGGCTATAGCTTCTATGCTTCGTCCATGTCTCCTCGCTACCATATGCTCCACCTGCTCTACCTGTAAGAGCATGCATTGTAATTGGCATGCATTCTGTTATGTCATTCTGACATATTTGATACCCTCTGCCCACCCATGTGGTGTTTGGGGGGAAAGAGCTAAAGCTGATGAATAGACAGTTGTCAGACCATTGTTGATTTTACCTGTATTCCCTTTCATTTATTTCTACATGTGGATTGAAATGCATACGACTTGCACATCAAATTTAGCTTTGGGATTTTTAAAATCTAAAATGCAGGAGGTACTGAATAGGATGAAAGGTCATAACCTGCGAGATGACCTCTGTTTTTATTTCAATGCCCATGTTAGAAGCTGCATCAATGTTTTCAACACCTGCTGCTGTTGTACAGCTTAAGATTCATGCTGGTAGATTTATTCTTTCAAAGACTGTAGTTGGATGAACCCTTCTAGTGCAGGGGTTCAGCTCCATAAACAGCAGGTGAATTTTAACTTGTTTATTGCCGCTGGGATTAGGTTTTGGGTTTCAGTGCTTGGAAGGTTACCCCTTTCTGCTATTGTGTGCCAGCAAGAGCTGCTTGGCAGAGGTTTACAGCTGCTATTCTGGATGCCCAGTTAAAAGCCTGTTTGGTCTACAGAGACTTGGAGGATTTTAAAGTGGTGTGTCTGGTAAATCTGTGTGGTGTTCACAGGCAGATTAGCTGGGACACCAGTCGGGGAATATTTCTGTCTAAGAGTTTCCATGTTTTCTTGACAGTTCGATGAAGGTCGCAATACCTTTGATGGAGAGCTGACAAAGGAGAAGCTGTTGGCTTTTGTTAGGGCCAACCAGCTGCCACTGGTCATTGAGTTCACTGAGCAGGTAAAATTCTATTCAAATAATTTTTTTCCCTCACTGTGGAGTACATAAAATATACTTGAATATTTTTTCTGTTATTGCAGACCGCCCCTAAAATCTTTGGAGGAGACATCAAGTCCCACATCCTGATGTTCCTGCCTAAAGCTTCTTCTGGCTTCCAGGAGAAAATGGATCACTTTAAGAAAGCTGCTGAGGGATTTAAGGGTCAGGTAGGTAAACCTGGAAGACAACCAGACGAAGTCACTAAAAATTAATGGAACCTTAAGCCTTAAACTGTTTTGGCGGTTTTGTGCAAGGTAACCCACTTTCTTTTCACATAGGAATTTGGGGATTAATCTCTTTTTAAAAGATAGAATAATGATCTGAAATTCCTTCTTTCTCCTTTTTTACTTTGCAAACCTGCAAAATTTGGCGACTTGATGCAATACATATCTGTATGATTTCATTAAGGTAATTTTTGCAAAGTGCCTCAGTTACGTGTAGTAAATGGTTTCTTGATAAATGATCTGAAATGGGATTAAACTGTTACTCAGGATGGCGAAGGCTTTACTTTCAGAGAAATGGGTGATGTAGGATGTCTACTAAAACAGAGGTTGGTGAGGGTTACTACCCACCAGTTATTTAGCTTCAGATCCCTTTACATTTTATTTTTGACAATTATGTTTTGTAACAAATTCCCTACATTTCATTTGTCCATATAAATTTAAAAACCTGAGTTTTAAATCCAGAAATAAAATATCCCATTTATTCAACCTTGCTTGCAGAATCCAGATGGATATTTTTTTTTTTTTGCGTTTATGTAATTACTTTTCATTATTTCTTTTACTTGAACCTCAAGATGTTTGAGATTTTAATATATTAGACGATTAAATCATCCTCTCTTTGTCCAGATCCTGTTCATCTTCATCGACAGTGAAATTGATGACAACCAGCGCATCCTGGAGTTCTTCGGCCTGAAGAAAGAGGACTGCCCCGCCATCCGCCTCATCACGCTGGAGGACGAGATGACCAAGTACAAGCCAGAGAGCAGCGAGATCACAGCAGAGAGCATCACACAGTTCTGCACACAGTTCACTGAGGGCAAACTAAAGGTAAAAGCTATATCGGTTCTAAATATTAAGCAATCTGAAACGTTTTTATCCAAATTTAATACATAATTTTCTCTAGAGATTTTTTTTTTCTTTGTAATTTGTATTTACTCGAGTGTTTTCTCTGTTATCCATCTTGTAGGCCCACCTCATGAGCCAGGACATTCCTGAAGACTGGGACAAGACCCCCGTCAAGGTTTTGGTGGGCAAAAATTTCGAGGAGGTTGCGTTTAACCCTTCAAAGAACGTCTTTGTTGAATTCTGTAAGAAACAACTTTTACTCATTAGTGTTTTTTTTTTTTTTTTTACCTGCTTAAATGTGGTATGGTATGGACTGCTAGTCATTCATCTTCAGTCTGCTTAAATCTTTCATAGGCCTTATGTTTAAAATTTGATTTCATGCCATGTCATCTCCACTTCCTGCAAATTAATTGGCCACCAGGCACTAATGCTGCACAGATCAGGATAAATATAGCGGCAGGTTTTAGTCATCAAGGTTCAAATGAGCATTATTTGGAATCACTTTCCACGTCTGGCTGTTGAAACACAGTTGTGGGCCAGTAAGGCAAAGGCTCTTGTTTCCCAACTAGTGGAGGACAGGTGTGACATTTGGCTGCACATTTAAAGTCTTGATTTTTGCATAGTAAATCCAGATTTAAATTCTAAGTGTAAACATTTTTCCTTTGATGGGTTTGCTCTGCTTCAATGATTACTGCAGTTGTATTAATATACTGCTGACAAATCATGCTTTTGCCTTCCAGATGCTCCTTGGTGTGGGCACTGCAAACAGCTGGCCCCCATCTGGGAACAGCTGGGAGAGAAGTACAAGGACAGCCCTGACACCATCGTGGCCAAGATGGACTCCACAGCAAACGAGATAGAAGCCGTAAAAGTCCACAGCTTCCCAACACTAAAGTTCTTCCCTGCAGGAGATGATCGCCAGGTAACTGCTTTATAGCTGGCATGAATTCTGCTTTTACAGCCCAAATAACTTTATTTTTTTATATCTAATGCAATGTTTTGATGTTTTAGATTTTCACCTACACATTAATAGATAAGTTATTATTAAAGTTGGATCTTATGTCTTTTAATACTTCATAACAGAATGAAAGAAACAGTACAACCTATATTCACCGGGCAGTAAAGAAGCCCCAACTAGATTTACAGCTCCATAAACTGCAGGACATGGACCGGTGTGCTAGTAAAACCAATCAGAACCTGTACATCCTCAAGCATGTCAGGTTCTACTTAGCCTGTTGATTAGTATTTGTATCTTATGTGAAAAAAACTGAAATCTGCTAACTAGCCTCAGCAGGTCAAGTAGACCAACCTGATTGAAGAACTTGATTTTAGTTTAATAAAAGCCTAATCTTGGGCTCTAAACCAAAGAAGTATGTTTATACTGTTGAATGTTTGGTTACTAGCAGTTGAAGCTGTAAGCTACAATGATCTGGATGGGTGGGCATCCACCAGTCCCTGTAGCGTAGTTCACATGCTAAACGCTTCTGCCACATGCTGAAATTTGAGTCTACACCAGCAGTTGGGTTCTCGGTGTGTTGTCCAGAGTGCATGTTCCCCACTTCATTATTGCAAATTTGATAAACAAATTGCCTCATGCTCAACATACAGGTGCTGGTCATAAAATTAGAATATCATGAAAAAGTAGATTGATTTCAGTAATTCCATTTAAAAAGTGAAACTTGTATATTATATTCATACATTACATACAAACTCATATATTTCAGATGTTTATTTTGTTTAATTTTGATGATTACAAATGACAACAAATGAAAATCTCAAATTCATCATATCAGAAAATTAGAATATTACTGAAGACCAATAAAAACAAAGGATTTATAGAAATGTTGGCCAACTGAAAAGTATGAACATGAAAAGTATGAGCATGTACAGCACTCAGTATTTAGTTGGGCCTCCTTTGGCCTGTGTTACTGCAGCAATGCGGCGTGGCATGGAGTCGATCAGTCTGTGGCACTGCTCAGGTGTTATGATAGCCCAGGTTGCTCTAATAGTGGCTTTTAGCTCTTCTGAATTGTTGGGTCTGGTGTATTGCATCTTCTTCTTCACAATACCCCATAGATTTTCTATGGGGTTAAGGTCAGGAGAGTTTGCTGGCCAATTAAGAACAGGGATACCATGGTCCTTCAACCAGGTACTGGTAGCTTTGGCACTGTGTGCAGGTGCCAAGTCCTGTTGGAAAATGAAATCTGCATCTCCAAAAAGTTGGTCAGCTGCAGGAAGCATGAAGTGCTCTAAAACTTCCTGGTATGTGGCTGCGTTGACCCTGGACCTCAGAAAACACAATGGACCAACACCAGCAGATGACATGGCACCCCAAACCATCACTGACTGTGGAAACTTTACACTGGACTTCAAGCAACGTGGATGAAGTGCCTCTCTTCTTTTCCTCCAGACTCTGGGACCTTGATTTCCAAAGGAAATGCAAAATTTACTTTCATCAGAGAACATGACTTTGGACCACTCACCAGCAGTCCAGTCCTGTTTCTCTTTAGACGCTTCTGACGCTGTCTGTGGTTCAAGAGTGGCTTGACACAAGGAATGCGACAGCAGAAACCCATGTCTTTCATACGTCTGTGTGTGGTGGTTCTTGAAGCACTCACTCCAGCTGCAGTCCACTCTTTGTGAATCTCCCCCACATTTTTGAATGGGTTTTGTTTCACAATCCTCTCCAGGGTGCGGTTATCTCTCTTGCTTGTACACTTTTTTCGTCCACATCTTTTCCTTCCCTTCGCCTCTCTATTAATGTGCTTGGACACTGAGCTCTGTGAACAGCCAGCCTCTTTAGCGATGACCTTTTGTGTCTTGCCCTCCTTGTGCAAGGTGTCGATGGTCGTCTTTTGGACAACTGTCAAGTCAGCAGTCTTCCCCATGATTGTGTAGCCTATAGAACTAGACTGATAGACCATTTAAAGGCTTTTGCAGGTGGTTTGAGTTAATTAGCTGATTAGAGTGTGGCACCAGGGGCCATCAATTTTGAACCTTTTCACAATATTCTAATTTTCTGATATGATGAATTTGAGATTTTCATTTGTTGTCATTTGTAATCATCAAAATTAAACAAAATAAACATCTGAAATATATGAGTTTGTATGTAATGTATGAATATAATATACAAGTTTCACTTTTTAAATGGAATTACTGAAATCAATCTACTTTTTCATGATATTCTAATTTTATGACCAGCACCTGTAACTGCAGTTGTTGCACTACAGTGGACGAGGAGCAACATGGAATGAAACCAGCAGCTGGTTCTGCTAGGATCAAACCTGAAAATAAATGCTTGCATTGAAGCCTGTGATTTCTAGTTTGCATTGAACTCTGGATTCTAATTTATTTGATGTGGTTTTGTTGCTCCTGATTAACAGGTGATTGACTATAATGGAGAGAGAACGCTGGAGGGCTTCACAAAGTTCTTGGAGAGTGGCGGTAAAGATGGAGGCGCCCCTGCAGGAGACGATGACGAAGGCCTGGATACAGATGTGAGTTAATTCACCTGACCAACGCCCATTATGAGCATCAGGTTAAGTTGCGGGCTAAGGTGGACAGTTCAGCATTTTGCTGGAATTGTTACATTAATATAAAACATTTTTATTTTGAAGAATATCCAGAGCTAAACAAATAGTTATTGTTGGCCTACAAACATTCTGTGTATTTGTGTTGGAGAGGGGAGGACTTTGGAAAGATGCTGTACATAATGTAACGTGGGCATTTGCCAAGGTCATATAACATGTCTTTTTTTATGGCACATTTTAGATTGTCTGTCTGTATAAGCCTTTTTATTTTTACATATCTGCTGAATGAGGAGCCAGAATTTCAACCAGAATGGAAACTTTAGTAGGAATTTACAGTTGGAGGAAAAATAAAACTTGGTGTCTTTGGAAGTTGGTAACTTTTTTTAAAAATTACTTGGTGATGGATGCAGACTGATTCTTTCTACTCTAAAGCATCCTGTGTGCCCTAGTGTGTTTTTTATGTACTGGGGGGGGTAGGGGATTACTCCTAATGTATTAACACCTGCCATCCACACAGAAATCTAATTGCAGCCTGGTCAACCGCAGGCCACTTATGCCTCCTCTCAGCTGTGGCAGCTGTTTCTGGGTTTGCTGTGGAGACCGGATCCTCCAGATAAAAGCTGCACGTGCCCCGTTCAGCTGAAACTTTGAACTGAACGTTTTTGCAGAGGAGCGGAAATATCTCTTCCATTATTTCCAAAAAATGCTTACTCATTTTACTAAAGGCAGCACCATTTAAAGGGTGCCTTTATTATAACATAAATGTGCTATAGTGCAGGAATAAAGAGGATATTTGTCAGAATTTGCTACCATTTTCCAAGCTCTTATTCCAAATGTGTTGGAAAAGCTTCAGATCTTTTTTTGGATGACCTCACTGAAAATATTCAGAATTCACAATTAAGTGAAATAAAATGTTCTGCTATATATGCTTGTATTTCATTTACCTTCTCTGGGCCCTCTTTGTGCTAACTTGGTTAATTACGATGTTAAAATGGACATGTGGTGTTTACATGAATAAAATTATTTTGATTACTGTTTATATTCAGGACTTGGAAGATGTGGACGATTCCGATGTCGAGGATGGAGGCGACGACGACGGACACGACGAGTTGTAAGAGCTGCAGGAGGAGAGGGCGAGAGGAGACCTACCCCAACCCCTCCAGTCACCACCATCACCACCTTTGCTTCCTTGTGGACCCTTCCTGTCCTGTGAACATTAACAGTCCACCCTGAACTGCCTTTCAGTAAAGCCAGCCTGTGAACCAACCAGTCGGTCCATCTGGGGCTGGTTGGGCAGTTTTAATTTTTTTTTTTTTTTGGTTTAAGGTTTTAATTTCACACATTCTGCCCAGACTGGTCTTGTCCTTCCAGTAGATCCCTGAAACAGCGCACCACCTCTCTGGGAGACCCCACTGGCTTGTTCACAAGGCTCCTCATCATATTTGGACTGAATTATTTAAAAAAATGGCGTTGATTGTCAGGTTTTGAAAAGCTAATTTTCCTAACAAGTTTGACTCCCATCTGTAAAACAAATCTTGGTGTTCAGTGTTTGTTTGAGCTGAATGAAATGATCTGCATTTCGAAGGCGAGGGGGCTGCAATTGTTCTCTGTTGAATTAAGAAATCAAGAGGACCAGTGGGTTTTATACAGACTGTCTCAGGGGACAAGGGGCCATCATTTATTTTATGTTTTTTTTTTTTTTTTTTTTTTTTTTTAAGTAAACTTTAAACATCCGTGTAGCACACAGAGGACCCCTCCCCCCCACATCTGTAGCCGAGACCAATTATTTTGTATCTTACAAAGGGGGGTGGGGTATAATTTCATTTCCCAGTTTCTTTCTGTTCTTTCTCCTTATGTCAGCATATCTACTATTTTTGTCTAAAAGCAGTTGTTAACTTTAAAATCATTTTTTATTTAATTGCTTTCAAGTTGGGGTGTTTTTTAATTTAGGTCTTCATTTTTTTTTATTGTACCACGGTGCCCAGCTGTTGCCGTTTGGCCCTGTTGGGGCAAAGTTGGCCCCTGCTCACCCTCTCAAACCTGCAGAGGCAGACGGAGCTGGTTCTGGTGGGTCGCGCTGCATTAATGCCTATTCGGGAGATTCACTGTGGTTACTGAAGCAGACAGATTGGTGTGGTTTAGTCGGAGTGTCGGCTTATATCTGAAATGAGGGAGGAAACCAGTCTAAAGCCCCACCCCCCTCACCCACGCTGCATCTCTTTGCTCTATTCGGCACCCTTAGCTGCCTATTGCTGTGTGAACGAGTGAATGTTTGCTTGTCTGAATGTTGGCGTGCGTGTTTGGGCTCAGAGGGGTCGACTAGAGCAAGGGATGGGTGCGTCAGTCCATCAGTGGTGGGAGGGAGAATGACAAAGCATTCCATCATATTCAAATTAATGTGGAAAATGTGAAATGGTGGCCAATAAAAAAAAAAATAACATGTGAAATGTTGTTTTATTTCAAGAAAAAAACAATGCATCAAATCTATGTACAGATTAAATCTGACATTCAGCCTACAGCTAATCTAGTTTATCTACTGAACTAAATCTATAGTGTTCTATTGCTATGTAGCTACAAGGATATTAAAATTACACAACTAGTTTGAGGTAAATTTCTGAGGTTTAGGTTAAAATGAAGGATTAATTTTATGGCAAATAATGAAAGGTGTAAAGCATTAAAGTGAAAAATTTAGGGGTGTTATCTGAAGGCACTCTGATCTGCAGTTGTCCAGGAGACATCGTCACTTCAAAATTAGTGGAAGTTAAAAGTAATTTCTTGAGAAACTGTTTAGAGTGCTTTATGCAAATATGTAAAGCACTGTAAGAGAGAAAATGGCAGAAAACCATGGATAACTGCCACCTTTAAAGGAATGAATCAAACCTTTTTTGTTTCAAGGTGTAGAGTGTAGTGGAAATCGGTTCATGGGAAATTTATTTCTGATTGTGTTTAAAAGGTTTAACTCATTGATTAGCAGCATATTTCAAGCATTTTTTAGATTTGTAGTTAATTTTCTGTAAAGATTAGAACATTGAATGAGACCAATGCAAAAATGTAATGTATAAAATCTGAAGACCTGGGCACATGCAACGTCCTACTGGAAAATGAAAGCAGCAAAATGTCTTTGCAGATTGATAAAGTCCAAAATCGGGACCAAACCCAGCAGAGGAAACAGCTTTCTTAATTATCACTGACATAAAGTTAACTTGGTTTCTCTCTCTCCAGATTCCTGGAGCTCTAAAATACAAAATTCACTTATCTTTTAGGTTAAATTAAGTTTAGATTAGATTACTCTAAAGAATTTAAGAGTAATCTAATCTCTCGAAAGCAGTTTTGAACAGTCAGCTGTAGTCCTTTAATCTCTCCCAAACCCAGCTTTCTTGTGCACTTATTTCATCACCCTTTTTCCTTCCACTTTCCATAAATAAGAACAGCCACCCTCCTTTCACTTTTAAAGGAGATGTGGTTTTATGAACCTATTCGTTTAAGTAAAGACAATTTACTTAAACATTATGCACATGTGTAAAACAATTTCACTTTATATAGACTAAGACCTTATTCTTCCTGCTATCCGTTCAGCTCCTGAAATATTTACTCCTGTTTCATATTTAAACTGAACCCTGACAAACAGTATAACACAAAACAGTTTGGAAAAAAGCTCATCCGCCAGCCTGTCACACCCCATGAGAGGAATCGCTTCTTTTTCCCTGCAGTTTATCATCAACAGCTCCTTCAGAGGGATTTCACCTCTCTGCCCTGCCTTAAACCCCCTGGATCCTGCCTGGTGTTTACTAGAAAACTCCAGCACCCCGCCTTGCACTCAGCTGCTGGGATGTCACTGATATATTTAAGTGGACAACGACGAGAGATGTGATATTGATAGATATCCAGGAGGTTCCTGGCTGTCGTGTGTTGATGTAAGTGGTCTGAAGAGGCTTGTGACCAGATAGTGGGAGGGACCTGACTTGGGAGACCACTCATCTACCAAATCTTCTAGCTGATCTTAAAATAGAGCAGAGGAGAGTATAAAAGGCTGTGGCAGGGAAGCTGGACCCTCAGAAGAGAAGCTGATCCAAGCGAGAGAACCTCTTTCATCCAGTTGTACAAGGATTCTTCTGCAACCAGATTCCGGGATGAAGTACTACGAATGCCCCGTGTCCCAGAGCCTGGGAATCAAAGCTTACACCCAGAGCTGTGGCCTTCCAGTCATCTGCAAGAGTGCAGCCTCCCTGAAGCCAGCACGGAGCGTCCACTTCCCCAACGACATCGTTTTCCAGGACTATGTCAGGCATGGAGAGCTAGAAAGGATTGGACGTTTCATCAGGGCCAGCAGGGTCAAACTGGACACAATTTACCATTCAGGTGAAGGAATACCCCATGGGGCCCTATTAGTGCCACATGTTTGCTGTGTAGAAATCCTACTTTTTAAGCATTATTTGAAATAACAATTTCTTTCTTAAAAGGAATGGCAGCCATCCACGAGGCTGTGCTGACTGGGAATCTGGAGTGCGTGAAGCTGCTGGTGCACTACGGAGCAGATATCCACCAGAGAGATGAGGAGGGGTGGACCCCGCTGCACATGGCGTGCAGTGATGGCTTCCCACACATAGCGAGGTGAGCACCCATACTGGATCGTTATGGTGTGTCAGTGAGGGAAGGGATTGTTACTGCAGCATGAGATCAATGCCTTCTCAAACAGCAGGTTTTGCAAGAAATAAAGTCTTTCAGATCAGGGATAAACAATACTGGCTAATGTATGTAAACACAATATTTATTGGTGTTAAACATAGCTATATAATCTCTATTTCCCTCACGCTGAGCTTGTCAGCATGTTGGGTGTGTTGCTTTGGGCTTTGGAGTCCCTTTCCATCATAATTAGAATATTTTAGGCTCTGTATAAGCAAGGACAGAATATGTTTTTCCACTATGTCAGGCTCCTTCCCTGACCTGGAGAATGTCTCATTCCCCCTTAGATACCTGCTTTCACTGGGTGCCGACCCAGAGCTGGAGAACGACTGCGGTGAGAAGCCAGCTGACCTTATTGACCCAGAGAACAAGGAGCTACTGAGGCTTTTCGGTCTGGAGGTTAACGACTGAGAACTCCAGAGTTACCTGAGTTTCACATTCTGAAAACTGCTTCAAGTAGATCTGAATGCTCTTCAAGCTGTGAGCAGGGGAGGCCGGCTCAGCCCAGGATCCTGGTTTTTGAGAGCTGCAACGGCTCTGAATGGTGACAGAGGCTGGGTGGTGGGCCGGCAGAGCCAACAGACTGCCATCTGAGTGTTTTACTCCTGCAGCACTGAACTGCTGAAACAACTCAGCGCCTTAGGTCTTTTTATAACTTTGCTTCTATATGTGAACTTTGAGAAACAAAGTTGTTGCACTTTATGTTCATAAAAAGCACACTTAGATTAAGCTTTATAGCCTTGTATTAGCAGGATTTTATAATCTTTTGATGATTTTAAATGAAATGTACTGTAAATATACCTGTCCTTTTTCTACTTGGTTGAATAAATTTGATATATCCGTTATGTTTTTTGCTTTATTTTGATGTGAACATTAAGATTAGCCTGTTTAATCTAGAGTTCTGACTAAAGCTTAACGGATTAAATAAAATAATCTGTGGAGAAAATAATACATTTTGTGAAAAGAAATCAGAGTAAATCTTTAAAGCAACTCATCTGCATCATGGATATGTAGATGTGTTAAAACGCTTTGCAGCCTCTTAACATTAAGCTCAAAATTGAGTTCAGGTGGATCATGTTTCCACTGATGATCCATTCAATTATTTTACAGTTTAATTTGAGCCACCATGTGGTAAATTCATTGCTTGGACAGGATTGTGAATGCCACACACCTGTCATTATGTGATCCTACATGCCTGAGCACAAGCCAAGCATTAAGTTAATGAATTTACTTGATCCTCAAGTTTTGGAAGGTAGATAATGATTTCTGCTGCTTCAGGTCTCCACTTTACGCTTCCGTCATCTGAAAAAGAAATGGTTTGGAAACAGGACTCCTAGAGCTTTTTAGAGGAGGGCTGCAGCCTCAAAACCACACAAAAAATTATAAATATTGAATATAGTATAATAAATATTTCTTAACGAAAATTTGAATTTTAACAAAACAACCAGAAATAGGATTGTACATCTACTGTCCTTGTAAATAGCTTTGGAGTAACATTTTTTTTCTTTGTGTTACTTTATTCACGGTAAATAATATCTTATACAAAAAAAAAACAACAAAAAAAAACACCATGCTTTCTTTTAATGAAATTCTTTCCCTTGTCATAAAACCTAAAACTACTGGTTGTTTCAAAAAGCAACAGATTTCCTACAGCGGAACGTAGCAAAAATATAAATAGAATATAAATATTATAGTTATGTTTTATGAAAATACTATTTAATGAGGCTCTAAACAGCTTCTTTTTAGCTGGACTCAGGGCAAAAATGATTGATTGGTAAATGATGATTTTAAAGGTTGCAGACTGTGTTTAATTTCGGTGGCTGCATCCTCTCAAAGACTCGGTCCAATTGGACTGGGTCCTTCAAAGGCTCTGAAAAAGAGGAGTCCAGAGGAGTTATAGATATATAACTATAGATTTAAACATTTCCAGCTTTATCCAGCTGTCACCTCCCTCACTCAGCAAGCTCCGTCGCCTAGCAACTGTGACAGTTGAGTCATAAAGCAAGCAAATAATGGATGCTGAACATCTCACTACGGTGTACTAATTACATTTTTTTTTGAAGCTTCAGCAGTATGGAGTGTGCATATTTCTTTTTATTTCATGGTGATGTTTAATTATTTAATCAAACATTTATTGCCAATTTATCAATAGCAGTATTTATTTAGATTTAAATGAAACGGCGCTCCATCCAGCAGCAGTTCCATTGTCGCAGATATATTTATAATTCCCACACTGCAGATATTGAAATCTGTGCTTAAATGTCAGCCAAACCCGTTTGCACAGGGGCAGATAAAACCTATTAATAAACCAAACATTACCTGTGACATCTGACTTTTCAATAATTTAAGATGAAACTATTCACGTAGTTGTATTATATTAAACTGCACTTACAATATTCACCACTGTTCTTCGCCATTTCTCTTTTTCCTCATGGGATACCCAAGGCTGCGAGGATACAGTGGACCTGTCCTTCCAACCGGGTGAAAAGAAGGCTGCATTTGTCAGCTGCATACCAAGGAGTCTTTAAATACGAAGAAGCGGCGCCACTCTTATGTGATCGGCCAACAAATCTGGCCTTCAGAGGATGCAGCAGCTGAATTTGAACACAGCCTAGATTATTAGAGAGAAGGTGCCTTAGAGAGGTGATCAAAAACCCCATGATCCCTCAGAGGTCTTATGATGCTCTGTTAAAAAATGAAAACCTTCCAGGACACTTATTACTGCAGGAATCCACTAATCAGATGTACGTGGTAGAGCGGCTGTGTGAAAGGTACTTGGTTGTAAAACACAAATGACAGCCAAGCCAGAGTTAGCAAAAGTGAGCTTGAAGGACGCTCAGATTGTCAGGAAATATTTATCTGGTCTAACAAAGACTGAATCCTTAAGCCTCAATCCCAGGATTCATGTTTGGAGACAACCAGATGCCTATTATGTGCACAATTATATATCTACACTTCAGCATGGTGGTGGCAACATAATGCTGAGGAGACGTTTCTCCGCCACAGGAACAGGCAGACTAGCTAGAGTTAACGTAAAGATGAATGACTTTAGAGGCCTCTGGAGCTAGTTTTTCTTCCAGGATATCTCTGTAACCTCAAAGTGGGACAGCAGGTCGATGAACTCCAAGCGTGGAGCCCAGATCTCTGTAGAGATCTACAAGTGTCTGCGCCCGAATGTTTCAAATTCAACCTGATGAAGTTAGAGATTCTTAATAAAGGAATCAGACAAAACGACCTTATGCGTGCCAAGATGGTGGCATCTTAAAGAAGACAAATGTTATAAAGGCTACTAATATGAATCAGCAAAGTGTTGAGATGACTTTTTACATCTGGTTTGCATCGATTCATTTTAAACTTGTCATTAAGGGGTATTGTGTGTGAAATGAATTCCAATTAGCAATGAGACTGTAACATGAAATGTGAATTAGAAAATGAAGTTTTTTTTTTCTATCCTTTTCAGATGCACTGTGTATAAATCAACTACTGTTTGTATTTGCTTCACCAATCTAAATTTGCAGGGGGTTTGCACCCCTTAGACACCTTACTCACCTGTTACAAAACACCCACAAAAGTTTTTGATACTAATTAAAAGATCAAAAGTAGGTTTTTCATATAAAGAAAGAAAAGAAAACTAAAGAAAAGCAGCTTTTTTTTAATTTTCAGCAGTTAATGTTTTATTCTTAAAATGTTTTAGTGCATACAGAACTTAACAAACCAATAACCATCACGTCTTTGCATTTATTTTATAAGAGCTTTAAAACAGCATTTGATTGTTTCATTAATCAGCTGTTCTTCCTCCTCCACAGGCGTGTTAATGGAGCTGGTGGTTGACTGGTGAGTAGTGTGGTCCAAAGCTGTTCACCCATAGCACTTCCACTGGTGGTGGATGGAGGAAGGTCGCTGTAGTGCAACTGGTGCCCCAAAGTACTGCAAGAATTTAAAATGGACAAATAGAGAAAGTCACCAATGTAACAAACTCTACCCATAAAACCAAGACAGCAAATACTTCAGTTTGAAAGCATTTTTGAGACGCTGTCTCCCTACAGGACCCTGTGGAAACAGCACTGTTGTTAATGCCGTCACTTGTGAGCCGTTTACCCCACAGCCACACTTTAAGCAGCTCAAAGACGCACTGCACGATTACATGTTTGAAGAGGTGGGTAGGGTTTTACATTTTCCCATGGACACTTGTGAACAGCAGCCTTTTGCAAATGTTACTTTAATATTCTTATAAATAAGTCGGTTAAGTGCAAGTTTACCTCTTGAGCTCATTGTTTATTTGCCTTCAAAGTAAGTCAGCCTCTTTATCTTTTATAGTGGCACAAATCAATGACTATAAAGTCACAATAGTAACACTAAGAGGTCATCAGATAAGTCCAATAACAGCAGCAGTTTTTTATCCTCGTTTTAGGTTGAGGTCTCCCCACGGTGCAACACCTTGTACAGATTCACTCTTGTGCTAGCCTTGTCCTGATTTTATTCTTCATTTATTTTTCTTTCCTCCTATTACAGAGAATTCCTACCATGTCATAAAGAACAAGAACAGAGATGTCGGTGGCATGGATGTTCAAAAGGTCTGCATGTGTTAAAACAGGTGCAAACATGTATTTACATGCAGAGCAGACCGGAGCAATTGCAATTCAGCAGACAGCCTGTGCAAACCTTTTTTTGTGTGCTTGCCTTGATCAACGCACAGATCATATTTTATTGACCAAGTTACACAAAATCATGCAAAGTTAAATGTTTACCACTTGCAGATTGATTTTCTAAATATGAGACTCAAGTGAGAATTCAGTCTTTGCGTCTTTGTTTTTTTAATAGTTCACTGAAAGTCAGATACAAACTGACACGCAAAAATATCTGCAGTCATTGGACACAATAGATTAATACAACGAGAATTGTACTGCAAAAAAACTATAGTAGAGTAATATCAATGAGGAAAAACATTCATGCAGATGGGCACAAATCAATGCAGGGGAATGGCAAACGACCACACAGAAACGAAAAGAGCCTGCAAAGAGTTGAATTTAAATGTAATAGTTGTAATATCCTCCACAATAACTGGCAACACTGGCAATGATATCTGAGGTATGGAAGCCGACAGCGGTCGCATCCCTCCGATACTTTTACACAGTGGTTTTCTCAGGAAAATTTGTTAATTTTCTCATCATCAAAAAATAACGAAAGCTGTTTTCTCGTGACAACGAGATAGTTTGGTCATTATCTCGATAAGGTAAAGGACCAAAGGTCTAAACAACATCCATATTTTATTGCATCCAGAAAAGAACTAAATCAATCTGTAATTCAATTTAATTTGAAGAATGAGGAAAAACAATCCCAGAAAAGGAAACTATTTAAAGGTATAGTGAGGATGTTCTTCTTCCATGTGGATCATCTAAATAAGTGGTCCTCCTAATTGTCAATCATTCTGGTGATATGTTTACGTAAGGCCGTCCTGCTTGCTTAGCCCTATTTTCACTTAACAGTGGAAAGTCTGACATAGTGAAAAAATTGCAAATCTTTTGGAAAGCAACTTTTAAACAGAGCGTGTACAAGGAGAAATGGGCTTGTGCACGCTCTCGCATGTGTTTAATAGGCGTTCCCTCTCGGGAGCGGGTACAGGGTTGTGCATGTGTATTTTTTAAAGAGGGCAGATCTTTTCAAAAAAAAAAAAAAAAAGGCAAAAATCCTCCACTGTACCTTTAACATAATCACCTGTGACAATTCCTTAAAAAGAAGTGTAGTTGAACCTTTTTTTTTTTTTTTTTTTTTAACAATTATGATTTTACATTGACCAACATTTTTGAAAAACTTTGCAAAAAGTATTCCTCCATTCCCAGATTCTCTGGGTTAGAAATGCGATGTGACACAGAAGGACTTTTCCCTTCAAACTGGGAAAAACAGTAGATGGATTCAAGTACGATGATGTGGAATAGTGTGCTGGCCTAATGAAAATAAAAGTTTAAGAACGAATCAAACTGAGAAATCCAGAAGAATAAGAGGCCAAAAAAAAAATTCACATATCGAACAGTGTGGAGAAAGGTAAATAGGGGGACCGCTGCTCATCTGCTAGAGACCTGTGGGAAAGTTTTCATGCTGATCATCTCCTGCTGCTGACGTTTCAACATGCGATTCCTAAATATTTTTTGTCTCTACTAATTTTTGCACCTCTGTTTCAGTTTTTTGTAAAACACAGTATTTAAAATAAAAAAAGAATAATAATTCAACTGTATTGATTTCACATTGGAGAAATCTACCTCTGCATTTAACCCATCCCCTTGGGGAGCAGTGGGCTGCCATCATGGGAGCAATTGGGGGTTAATGGTTTTGCTCAGAGACCCAGAGTGGAAATCTGTGGGAGTGGTTTTCAAACTCACAACTTCAGGACTCCAAGCCCTATGCCCTAACCATTAGGTCACCACTCCCCATTATTTAGGGCAGGATGTCATGTAGAAACACTGCCTCCTACTGGATTAAATGAGTCTACACCTTTACACACAGTGAAGCACCATTATCAGCCTAATCAAAACCTCTGCTTCCTGTTAAACCAGTCAGGAGCAGCTGTTGTGCAGACAGCATGATTCCTGCTTCAATTTATTAATGAAACCCTGGAATCAAAACTTTTCTCTGAATATCATGTATATTGCTATGATTGTTGGTTCCACAGTGTGAAAATCACTCATAAGAGGGACGAAATAGATACATAAATAAAGGTGCTAAATCAGCTTAAATCGTCAGTGTATTTACCTAAGTCTTTAAAAAAAAAAAAGTAATCTACTTCTGCAGTTGCTTATAAAGCTGCTGCACTATTGTTACATTAAAGGCTTATAAACAGTGATGTTTAAGTCATATGTTTGGACCAACAGAAGGAGCTTACCTGATCAGACTCTGCTCTGACGGCTGTTCTGTCATTCTCCGTCCTCCTGGAACGGTGTCAGCTCAACAAAGAGGGATTTCAGGACCGAAGTTGCTAAAGAAGCCAAACCAGAGAGGAAAGGAGAAATAGTGGACATGAATCACTTTTATCCATGTGAAAAACACTGATGTGGGGATGAACTTATTCACAATCTTTGATGCCATATAGATTTTTAGTGACAGATCCACGTGAAGTGCTGTGTGACTCTAATTGGGAAGAAAATAATCCCAAGATTTCAGAATGTTTTTACAAATCTGAGAAGTATGTTATCTATTTACTCCCTGACTTTACAGCAGACTGAGCTTGAAATTATAAGACGCACCTCACATCACTTGCGGTCATGACTGAGGAAAATAAGTATTCTACAATATACTGTTTTGGGCTAAAAGACAGATGTCTTGACTCTTATTTACTCATCAGCTGACCTTTGGCTCTCATTTCACTGGATTTTAATAAAAGACATTGTGGTAGAATGGCCTGTCAGAAAAACGAGCCACTATCTTCAGATCTTGAAGTTAAAAAACAGAAAACTACAAATTATTTTTCTCCATCTCCCAAACTATTAGAGATGTCCAGATCCGATATTGAACATGAATGAATGTTGCAACATACGGGCCTGCCTCTATAATCTCAGATATTAGAAAACTCATAACAACTTTGCTTCTAAGTTTCTGTAACTCTTTGGTGAATAAAAAAGCAAAAAAAAAAAGAAAGTCTTCAGTTGTTCTCATGCCTGATGTTGAATATTATTCTGCTTTCATTCCACACTATAAAAGCAAATAGAAATATGTAGGATTCCTGCTGATATTGTATCAGGCTAAAATCTGTACTGGTCAAGACCCAAAGCTTCTATATCAGTATAGTATGGGAAATAAAAAAGTTGTATCGGGACCTCCCTGCAAAATACCGTACCTACCATTTTGTGTTGTCTGTCAAACAAATGCCCATTTTAATTCCTATCAGTTGGTCTTGTGCAGGTTTTCCTCTCTTACCTCTGGGAGATGAATCATCGGATTGATTCTGATCCGTCCGATTTGAAGATGGATTACGAGGCGAGTCGGATAAAGTGCTGCAAACTGAAGATGGCGGCTGTTTCGGATGGTTTACGGTTTTGGACCTCTGGGAGGATTTGGCAGACGCTTCCCTGAGAGAACTAACTGGAGACGGGAAGATTTGATCAGAGGCTCTCTGTTTGGAGCTCAATGCGGCATTCTCTGCCAACTGCTGCTTACAGGGAGGGTCAGCAGGGTCCGGTGTTTTTTTCTCAGGACGGGGAAAACAAGATGGATTCTCACTAAGAGGGGAAGCAAAAAGGCTGATGAAGGGCAGGGAGGGATGTCGTCGATCCTCAGCCTGCTGCAGTGGCGCAGCTGCAGCTGCTGACTCTGATGCTGGAGCAGCACTGTCAGTAAGGGGGCTTGCAAAAAGGCTTTTAAATGGTATTTTCTGCATTTTATTCCCTGCAGCTGAAACATCTCCCAGAATAGGAGCTCTGCTGATGGATTTTAGGGAGGTGTTAGAAAACTGTTCCTGTGTACCAGTTTGGACATTTAGCCGATTATTTCTGGAGTTCTCAGGAAGTTGAGAGTTATGAAATACGACACCAGCAGAGTCTCTTTTCTTATCACAGGTCGCTACAGGGTGAACTGGAATCGCATCTCTTCCTGTGGAAGAAATGAGCTGCGGTTGGTAGAGTGAATTCTTCAGTCCTTTACTCCTGCAGGATGCAGACCTCTCCGGATTATACGACTCTTGTTTTGTGTAAGTTTTCTGCCCGTCCTCTGATGTGTTAAAAAGAACAGGTATTTGGTCAGAAACGAGTCTGCATTTCACTTCAACTGATGACAAGCTCTTTGGCATTGTACATTGAGATCCATCCTCACTGAGAATTGAAGGCAGCTTCTCCTTTCTAAAAGGAGGCGCTTTGATTTCTTCCGAAATAACAAGTGGTGCATAAAACGGGATTCTTTTAGCAGCAGGATCGGGTGTTTGGCCTTTGGGAGAATCATCTGCTGATGTATAAGAGCGAAGGACAGCTTCAACAGAGTAGGGAGCTATGCTTTGGCTAGGACAAGTGCCGCTAGAAGTAGCATGAGGTTCCGAGGTAGAGGAATCATCCAGTCTTGTAAGAGTTTTGGAGAAACTGGAAAAAGTTCTGGACAGCTGGGGTCCGAGCACAGCTTCTACTGAATATGGAACGGGCTCCTGTTGGTTCTGAGAGGTCGACGTATAGCCGTCAGGTTGGTTTGTATCTAAAACACACGGTTCTGTTACATTAGGATGCTCAGGGGGTTCCTTCTCAGCATCCGCACTGTTGTAAAAGCAGGGCCTGGAAAAACAAATGGTTCAACTTCAGTGATTAAATGACTCTAAACAAGCAGTTTAATGCCATAACACCAGAAAACCTACATTTCAGCTTACAGACCATCGGTCAGAGAAAGTGACACACTTGTGAAACAGAAGATGGGTTTAAAACCTTTTCATAAATTTTAATGCACCATCCTGCCACCACCATGGCTAAACATGGTGTTGGCAGGTGTGTAATATTAGCTTTCTATCAGTTATAAGCAATGGTGTTCACATCCATTTTATTCATCTGGGGCCACAACAGAATACAGGGAAAGTACATGCAGTTTTTTTTATCCCCTTTTCATCCCCGAGAACCTCCTTCCAAATTTTTTATTAATATTTTCTGATCTCTGTTTTCTAATCTCAATATATATTTTCCAATAACTGAGGTTCATGTAGTGACTTTTATGTTTAGAGGTGAACCCTAAAGCGGCCTGATGTGCTTTTTAGTGTTTTCATACCTGTGAGGTTGTGTAAGAAAATCAGGGTTTTTGTTTTCTTCAGCAGGTTTGGTCTCCTCCGTTTTCGGCATCTGTTCTGACGACTCCTTTTCATTGTTCTTTGCAAGTTCTTTTAAACATTCCTCTTTTTTCCACACCTGCAGGGAGAAGCCTTGAACGTTAGCTTTTCCAGAACAAAGAGATGGATTTTAACGCTTTGAATTTCAGCCAACCTCGTCCAGCAGTTTTTTAGTGATGTCGGTAAGAGGATCATGGGAGAACTTGCAGTTTCCTTCTTGAAAACATCTTGTGCTGTGGAAAAACTTGCATGGAAACGACTGTGGTGAGGAGTAAAGGAAAAAGAAAAGGGGTGTGGAATTTCTACAAGTTAACTGCAATAAAACAAGAACCAGAGAAAGGATATTATGCATGTAAGGGCATTTCTCTCCTTTTAAGCAGGCTCCCTGGATGTAGAATTTGCAGGCTTCTTTGATGATGTCGTTGCATGTTGCATGTTCCAGCTGGCACTGATCTTCCTGTAAAAAAGGTAAAAAAAAAAAAACATTGGTCATTCAGACACATTTAACAATAAGGATCCTGTAACTTGTTAAGTCTTGTGTAACAGACCTTAATGCATCGTTCAAAAAGAAAATGTCGACAGAGTAGACGTCCATCAAACAACACGGCGTTCTGGTCCTTAAACTCCTGACTCATGAATTTTGGTTTCTCCTAAACATGAGGTTAAACATGAGAATAACAAGATGAAGGGAATCTCAGGGGGGTTCACAGATATAAGAATTATTTTTTTTCTTCAATCATTTTCTAATTTTTTCTTTTAAAAATGTTAAAGACATTTTAGGAACGAAGGGGATAAGATTAGTGTTTTTGATTTGCCATTTATAAACAATGTGTGATTCATAAACAAAGTGCATGAAAGGTATAGAGGAGGAGGCTCTTTTTCCAGGTGGATCATCAAAATATTTGTCAATCATTGTGGTAATACGTTTACATAAGACCGTCCAACATGCTTGTCCCAATTTTCACCTACCGGTGTTATGCAGAAAATTATTCCTACCTGCTGAGAATCACCTTCCCTCTCGTACACTGACGTGAAAATGGATTGAAATATGAACGAAAAGGGAACTTTTAAACAGATTCTTAATACTTTCATGTTTCACATTGCATGGATTTCCCAAAATTGAGTTTTAGGGGATAGATAAAACCGAATGAATATGACTTTTTCTTGTATGGAGAGACGTATTAGTTGATGTGCTACAGTCAGTCGGATGAAAATATTCTCTGCTCAGAGAAATGCATTTTCTATCAACACCATTCAATATAATTTCTGACAAAACATTAAGTATATGTTTAAAAGTTCTCTTTTCAGTCTGTTTTCTCATCAATGTGCGAGATGGGAGGTAATTCTAAGCAGGCAGGTAATGACATAGTGGAAAAATAGCAAATCTTCTTTTGGAAAGTAAGCTTGTATGAGCGATTCAAACAGCAACTTTTAAACAGAGCGTGCAAAAGGAAAAATGGGCTCGTGCACACGTATAATAGTTGTTCCCTCTCTGCAGCAGCTACAGGGAGTAGAGAAAATTAGCAAAAATCTTAAATATACCTTTAGTGCATGGGTGACTGAATATTATGAAAATAGAAGCAAAATAAAGTGCTTTACAAACAGACACCATTTTACTATATAAAACCCAATCTTGGTGCCAAATTAGTCAAATGTGCTTTCAAAATGTTCTTATTATTATTTAATAAAAAATATCATTATTCATTTCTCATTCTTTAAATGTTAATCATTAATTTACCATTTAAGGCAACATCTCATATTCATCTTTATGAAATAAACCAGAGGAGTTTTCTTCAGCTTACAAAATATTAACAAGCTTTTTGTTCAAATTAAATATTACTTAGCTAATTGGTGCTGTTAGGTGTCAATTATTTCTTAATCAGATTTAGCTCCGCCCCTGAAAGCACAGACTGCCAACCTTTGCTCACCTGTAGTGTTAACTTCTGTTTTGCCCTTCTATTATTAGGTTGTTTCTTTTTCTTCTTCTGATTCCACTGATGCATCTTATTCATGTTTCCGTTATCTTTAGTTTGATTATACGGCCCATAGCCGCCCTGCTTGCTGTTTTGACTCCAGTTAAAGTGGCTTTTATACATCTGGCCCGGAGAAGAGCGTTCACTCTTAGCAGCTTGCTTTTGGCAGGGTTTGCTCCAGCAGGTGGAGCCATCTTCTGTCTGGAACTGTTGACATTTCTTTTATGAGAAAAGGATAAAGCAGTCAATAGATAAAAAAACCTTGACATGTCATGACATTTTTTTTTTTTTTGCAAGGGCTTGCATAACAATAATAACAGCAAAACATGTTAGAAAAAATGCAAACAGATGTATTCAAAAGAATGCTGATCAGTAGATTTTAGGGTTGACATTTTATGATGATTAAATAATCATAAGTAGACTCTTTATCGCTTGTCTTCATTAATTACATCTGAAGTGAATTTGATGGATCTTGTCTATTAACTTTAAATGTAGGGAAGTATCTCACCTTCTTATAAGAGCCGTGTTGCTCTCCCTGCATTTTCCTCTTTCCTCTTGAACCATCCTCTGATCTGTTGCTAGGAGACAGAGAGCATGCCATGCAGAACAGATTCTGCTTTACTAATAAAACTACATGAACAGGGCTGTCAACTCTCCCCCATTGGGAGTGAGACTCACCCATCTCACACTCTCACTCCATATTCCAAATTTCTCACACTAAAATTTTATGAAAAATACCATGGTGATCAAAATATAGTCTGCATTTTTAATACAACCTTAGTGCTCACACACGGGGGGGGGATGCCATGGTAGATATTGAAAAAAAGACAGTTGTTACGAGGTATATCATTTTAAGTTTGATCTTATCTCATCTGGACAGGATAATTCTCTTTGTAAATTATTGAAGATTTTAAGCTTCAATTTTTAATATAGTACGTGTGTAAATATGAATAAAAAAAATACAGCAGCTTGCTTAAAGTATTGATGTGGAGACTGAGTGTAGGATCACATCAAAAATAATTGTTTTCTCTTTACCTGGTGCTTTTTTTTTTAGTCCCAGTTTTAGTCCATGTTTTGCTCACAAGTTCAATAATTATTCAGTCTAGTTTAATTATCTCCAGTTGGAATTTGGGAGTAATTAAACCAACACTAATATTTTAATTCTTAAAGATTTCAGGTTTGCCTCTCAAACCCATAGGAGCTCCAAAAAAAGAAAAAGAATCATTGCATTTTATTTTTCAAAAGATCAGCCACCAAAGAAAAGACCAACCGCATCCAGAGAGGATGTGCAAAACAACTCAGTTATCCTGGATTCATAGAGGGAGAAACCACAGGGATGTTCTCATTTTATTCTTATCTTATTAATTTATCCTTATTTTGGTCCACTGAATATGTTTAAAAACTTAATTTCCATCACATTTTCCAAATGAAACATCCAGAGAAGTGCTGTCTCCTGTCATGGTGAGTTTTTTAAAAAATCTACAGCCTCCTAGAAGGTCTGAATTGTTTAGCTGTTTTGTCAATTATTAAGAATGAAGCTTTTTAATCCTTAACCCATTACCAAATATTCATGCACAGTGTAGTTGGCATTGGTTTCGATTGCACTTTACTTACACTGCAGAGAATAATTAATGAGTTAAGTTGTGATATATAAGATATATATAAGTATATTTAAGATGCAAGTATTTTAGTAGGGCCCTTTCTGCTCTACTTCAATTCTCTAAAAATCACCAGAATGTAGAAAAGAATGTATATTGTGAGAAAAATGTTCCACATAACTACAGATCACTTATTGTTATTCAGTAACATTTACTGTTTTATAAAAATTCCACATTTCGCCGCTTTGTTTCAGTTAAATCCTCTGAAAACCTCCAACCTATAGCTGCACCTGTCCTCATCTCACCCTGACTGGGTTTCCTGTCCAAACTATTTCAAAATCTCACCCCAGGGTTTGGTGAAAAGTTGGCAGCCCTGTATGATCATGTGCAGTTTTACCTTGGTGTAATATGAGAACCACCAGGATTCCTCACATCTTCAGCCATAGGAGACAATCCAGAGAACAAAGTGGCAAAAGCCATTTTTCTATCTGCTCACAAGTTCCTCAGCAGACGGAGCGCAATACGGGTAAAGTCATTTACAAGACTTCCATGAAAGTAGAAGCATTTACCAACTGTCCTGAACAGATGCTTCGCTACAGCGGTCATGTAAATAGAAATCCAGTGGCAGAAGTCGCGTGGCTTCCTCACGGCGACGATTCCTTCCTTTAAAGCGCTCTTCTGTCTAACGGCGCTTTATCGCCACCTATCGGCCCGGAGTATGATTAAGGCTAAACCAAATTCAGAAAATATCAAAAATGTAAACGTAAAAGTGGAATTATTAAATTGAAAATGTTATTATTTATTTTATTTTTTTTGCGGAACTGCTGCACACAACTTTACCTTTAGCTCAGTTAGATTGGTGTTTTTCTTTTTTTGAGACATTTTATGATGCCTACAGCGCTGCCAACTTTTCACCAAACCTTGGGGTTGAGATTTCTAATTGGACAGGAAACCCAGTCAGGGTGAGATGAGGACAGGTGCAGCTATAGGTTGGAGGTTTTCAGAGGATTTAACTGAAACAAAGTGGCAAAATGTGGATTTTTTTTTATAAAACAGTAAATATTACTGAATAACAATAAGTGATCTGACGTTATCTGGAACATTTTTCTCACAATATACATTATTTTCTATATTTTGGTGATTTTTAGAGAATTGAAGTAAAGCAGAATGGGCCCTACTAAAATACTTGCATCTTAAATATACTTTAAACTAAGAATTTCAAAACTTTGCTCCTTATTTATTCTATGCAGTTCAAGTAAAGTGCAATCGAATCCCATGCAAACTATACGGAGCATGAATATTTGGTAATAGGATTTCCTGGGAAAAGGCTTGGAGATGTACTACTGTCTCAAGATATAAACTGGTTTCCTCTTAATAACAGTTTAAAATGCAACAATTAGCTTAAAAAAAGTCCCACTCTCATGAACAAGTTGTTTATACTCATCCTAAGAGCTGGGAACTGTGTAAATTGTAAACTATTGTAGTTAAGCTTATTCCACTCAAAGCTAAGTACCTGAAAGTGGTGGAGACTTGTTTACATCCGTCTGACCTCCTTGGCTGATTTTTGGCAATAATTGTGGCCAGACAACAACATGAGCTGTTACAATTAATGGGATCTTTTCAATGTTGCTGGAAACAGAATTATCATAAGGTGGGATATTTTAACAAGCTGGTTGCTTGATGAGTTTAACATTAGTGCCCTGCTCAGGTCAAGGATCCTATCCTGCTATGCCAAATTGCAAAATATATATTTTATAATATATAAAATAACATTCTGTCATCATAGCAATAGTAGACTAAAAGGTTAATTTAAGTATACTTCCAATAGTATTTTCATATGATAAAAATACATTCTGATTTTTCGTACGAGTAAACTTAACCTATACTTGGAATTTAATTCGAATCTTGTCCAAATAAGCATGATTTTACCAATGAACTTGGTAAACTTAAGATATATTATTTTTTGTATATTTAAATTCATGAACTTGAAGTATGAAGTACGAGGAGAGAAAGGTTATCTCAGAGGGGTCCACAGATATGAGAATGATTACTTTTCCTAAATTATTTACTATTTATTTTTTAAAATTTTAAGGACATTTAAGGAATGAAGGGGATAAGACTAGCATTTTTGATTTGCCATTTATAAACAATGTGTGATTTATAAACAAAGTGCATTAAAGGTATAGTGGAGGATCATCTAAATAAGTGGTCCTCCTAATTGTCAATCATTCTAGTGATACGTTTATGTAAGGCCATCCTATGTGCTTGTCCCCATTTTCACTTATCGGTGGTGAGTCTGACATAGTGGAAAAATTGCAAATCTTCTTTTAGAAAGTAAGCTTGTATTAGCGATGCAAACAGCAACTTTTAAACAGGGCGTGCATGAAGAGAAATGGGCTTGTGCACGCTGTTGCATGCATTTAATAGGGGTTTCCCTTCGGGAGCGGGTACAGGGTTGTGCATGTGCATTTTTTTTTTAAGTGGAGAGGGTGGGTCTTGTTTGTGTAAATCCTCCATTATACCTTCAAGTAAAAGCAAAAGAGAAAAAGTACAAAGCTAAAATAGGAAATTATAGATTAAACTGAACAGAAGTCCTGCATGAGAAGTTTAATACCTTTTGAAAGCTCTAGTATAACAGTACTAAAGGTGGAAAAAGCATTAGAATTGAAATAAAACATTATCAACATAAAATCTAAAATCTAATCAAGGGAGAATGGAATAGGAATGTTCATTTGAAAATCTGATTCATCATCTTTAAAGCTACCCAGCCCCATTTTATCTATGCCGTGCCTTTTTAGAGACTGGAAATGTTCTTTGCTTTTGGTTTTCCCTGTTTTGTTGCTGAGATCAGCCTTGTTTCTTTCTTCTTTTTTTATTATAAGGTCTCTTTTCACAGAACCTTTATTAGATCCCATATGGTCCAGCTTGACAACATGTTGGTCATATTAAAATATCACCTTATTGGAAAGTTTCGTTGGGGTTTGGGGATTTTGTAGGGTCTAAAAAAGGTAGGATGAAACATTCATCAGCTATAGCAGAATTCTGATCTACAGATTAAAAAGAAAAAACTTTAATTGAGAGAAAATCTCTAATTTCATTAGATAAATTAATAAATGCAATTCTATTTTTCTCTATTTTAAAAAATCTAAGTAAGTGTTTTATAAGTAAAAGTCAAAATATGCATTAAAAAACTTAACCTGATTTATTCTTTTTTTTGTCAGGTTGGAAAAGTTTTTAATTTTATTTTTTTAGTTTTCTACCCTAAAACATTGACAGAATGTTAGAAACTAATGTCATTAAATTGTCCCTCTTTGTAGGACTCCACTATGATGCAACTGCAACATCAAATCTGAAATGATCAGAACTGTAATTAATGTAATTAAAAAGCTCAACAGACACATTCATCATCAGCAGGACTGATAAAAGCCTGAACATGTTGAAAAGGTGAGATAGGAGCTGGACTTCGTGCTTCCACATGCAAGGCCGGCCCACGTTTGGCTCAAAGTTCAGGTCATGCAGTCAGTTTCAGTGTCTCCCTTCATAGGACCTGAATCCTGTTCATACTGAGCCGACGGAGCCACAGGATGACACGCTGGGTCCTTCTCGCTCCCCTCCTGGTGGGCCTGCTGATCCTCAGAGCAGCAGCTCAGGATGCTGAAAACCCTGAATCCACACCACCTCCATCAGGTCAAACCTCTGATGGTGGCGCCCAGGCAGGGGATCAGAGCGAGGACTGGGGGATTAACTCACTCCGAGGAAGCTTTGAGGCGGTCAGCGGCTACTTTGACTCGATGCTGGAGTTCATGGGTGGAAAAGATGGAGTGTGCCAGTATCGCTGCAGACATGGTAAACCTGACCTGGATCAAAGGAAATCACTTTCTTTAGATTGAAGGGCAAAATTATACATTATTGTATCTATCTGTATCAATTAGGATCAGGCACTACTTTTAAACATGTTAAGACTTATAATTCATATGACTATATAGGTATACATTCTGCAAGAAATATATATAATAAAAATGTATGCTCATTTAATTTGTCTCAAAGACAATCTTTGCCTGAATTGGAACCATGAAAAACCTCAATGTGTCTCAAGATAATTAACTATCACTTTCTATTTTCTCTATATTTTTCTGCAGTAATTATGCTACAAAAACATACATTAATGTTGCATTTCTTCATCTAGATTTTAGGGTAAAAATAAAAAAAGAAAAGTAGTGACATTTAAAAGCTTCCAGTTCAGATTTTATTTTAATACGCTGCCTCCAAGAATCCTTAAGGAAGCTTTTTCCTCTGCTCCTGACTGGACTGAGATATTTTCCCATATTGGTTCTGTTATCTGGACGAGGGCCTGGAAATGGACTGTGGCCTCTGTGTGATAGGAGAAGGATAATTTGGTCACTGGGGGATGTGTCACACATTTAGATTTTGTCTTTCTATGTGCAAATGTCAGTCTATTTTGAACTTACAGATTTATCAATGGTCATGCAGTCATGACATGCTTCTGAAGTTTCCCCCCCCCCCCCCCCCCCCCCCCCCCCGATTTGATATTTCAGGTAAAGCACCTATCCCTCGTCCCGGCTACAAGATGCCTGAGCCTGATGGATGCAGTTCCTACTTCTTCGGCCTTCCTATTCCAGATGGGGTACGCTTGATTGATCAAAAGCTGGTTCCTGGGCTAAAAAAACAACAACCACATTTTAAAATAAGGTCTAGAATGCCTGTTTAACAAATAACTGTAACCAAATTTTGAATTTGTAGGAGCCACCCATTGAAATTAAATGTAAATAAAGCTATCTTGAATTTGGTTTGACCTGAAAAGCTTCTCGGACTTCAAATTAGTATAATATTACCTTTTAGGGTGTAAATATGATCCAACATCCAATATGATCCACTGTTCTATTTTTAAACACTGGTCATCAGGCTGATAAAGGAGGCCTTAGACAGGACACAGGCCTAAAAAAGTTAATTAAATTTATCTCTGTGTTCTACAGTGACGTGCACAAGGGGTGGGCAGAGGGCGCAGTCGCCCAATTGTGACCAAATTGTTGAAATCAAAGGTGCCCTCCAAATGCATAGTGAAATGCCCTCTGCAGTGGTGAGGACATGCTACACAACCCCCTTTTTTTTTTCTTTCTGCCCCTGAAAAAGTCTGTGCACGCCACTGGTGTTCTAACCATTTGCAGTTTTTATTTATCATTAAATTATCAAAGATCCCAGCAAGGGTAACTCTAAATGAGGGCTAAGCTTTGTCTATATTCAGTAAAAAAAAAAAAAAACAACAAAATTAGAATAACTATAAATGAATAATTAAAAGCTGAAGCTAAGAGATCGTCTTGGCAACAGCATATTTCCATGTCCTAGGGCTTGACAGGAGGCACTTCTCCTTTTTCAAAAACTTTTAGTATGACGTGTATGGAGACACCGATGATTTTATTTTGAAGAGACATGGAATCCTTTTCCTGTGTTTCTGTGTCAGATGGATATGGGAATCCCTGCGATGACCAAATGCTGCAATCAGCTGGACATGTGTTACGACACCTGTGGCTCCAACAAGTACCGCTGCGACTCCAAGTTTCGTTGGTGCCTCCACAGCATCTGCTCTGACCTCAAGAAGAGCCTTGGCTTTGTGTCCAAAGTTGAAGGTCAGTCATTTGTATGAGTATCATCAGTATTGGTATGAGTATCATCAGTATCATAAGTTCTATAGCAAAAAAGGTGTTAAATGAAGAAACTAACTGGAAGAAAGGAAATAATCCAACCTCTGAGCAAACAAAGAAAACTTAATTCAGGGGTGAAATGTTTACACAATGTCAAGAAGGAAATATAACAGTAATGACCTTTACGAGACAGCTGCTTCTCTATGGTCAATTGATACACTGCTCAAAAAATAAAGGGAACATGTAAACAAATATAACTTCAATTGAATCAAACTTCTTCCTCTGGATGACAGTCAATTTCAAATGCCGACAGTGTTTTCTAGATATGTTTGTGGCTTGTCAAAATATTTACACTAGTACTTAAACTAGGTTAAAGATAGTTACACAAGGGAAATTCTAGTGTAACCTGGTTTTCAACTATGGTGGTCTTCCATTTAACCATTGATCTTTATGTATTCACTAGATTGTTAATAGCCCAAAATAAGTGAAGTCACCTGCCACCATCTTGGTACTCCCTACTCTCACGGACACGTCATGTGTCATTAATGTATATGTAATTACCGTAACAATGTAATCAATGCATGTATATTACATGTACATAATTTAGCACTTTTGGAACATCTGTATTATGCTCCATTAACACATCCATGTTGTGATGAATTTGTATGTTACATTACATGATTTTTAGACTTCATACTGATTATGCAATGTGATGTGCAGATTTTTTTTTTACCATTATTTACAGTAATCTACTTATGCTATGAAACAGCAAGTGTTTGTAAAAGTGATCATCTTTATTTTAAATGTCTTAAACACTGTTGAAAATGATAAAAGCAGCATTGTTCGATGCTTTAATGCATGTATTCTTTACATCGAGACCAGTCTAACTAGGGAGTACCAACATGGCAGCCGGTGACTTCACTCCACCCTGTACTACCATCATGCTATCAGCAATCCAGTGAATAGAGATCAGTGCATTAAAGTTTTATCTCATTTAAAGTTCTTTTTGTAAGCAGTTATTTTTTTCCTTAAACAAAGGGGTACCAAGCATTGCGTGTGTGTACTATTAATGTAATCAATCTTAAATGGTATCTAGGATCTATTTTCTAATCATCTGTCACCATCTAAATAAAGTATTAAAGACTAATATTTTATATCTCTTATTTTTCTAAATGACTGCAGCATGTCATCCCATCCCAGCTACCTGAGCTTTCTGTACAAACCACCCCTCATTTATTTCTTCTGTCATCCTCAGCATGTGAAACTGTAGCCGACACTTTGTTCAACACAGTGTGGACTCTGGGCTGCAGACCCTACATGAACAGCCAGAGGGCGGCCTGCTACTGTCCAGGAGAAGAAAAAGATGAACTGTAAAAAAAACAAACATGCTGCCTTTCCACAGGATGTGACTCCTTGAGTAATTTATTTGAGCCTTCTTATTTCTTGTTTTCGCAATTATTAAAAAACGTCAGTATTGTTTTAACTTCTATGTGAGACGATCTTGTTTCAACATCAACTTATGTGGATGTATTCTACCAAACATCGAGTGATTTGTTTTCATGGTTAAGCCTACCTCATAAAGGCGTTAAATATATTAAGAATAAAAATATGAACGTTTTAGAAAACAGTGGGTACTGTAAATTCCTTCTTTGTGAACCAAACTTCGGTTCACAAAGCCTCATACTATAAAAATTTTTTTTATGAAAGACCAACACAAAGTAGTAAAGAATGAAGTGGAAAAAAAGAAGAAATAAAACTAATTTACAAAGGAAAAACTGAAAAGCGTAGCATGCACATGTTTCAAACTCTTTCCATCACTAGAATTTGGATTGCACTAATTTAGGAGATGATATAATTTGCAAGTTGTTTTACAAACTCTTTCCTTTCTGCTGTGTTCTATGGTCTTCATGAAACTTTTTCCTGACATTTCTTTAAGTGTAAAAGTTAAACTTGCATATAAAAACCATCCACAACAATTTAAGCAGGTTTTAAATCATTATAGTGAGAGAACAGACAAGAAAGTAAAACATGACAAAATAAAATCAGGCTTAGAGACAATAAAAGGGAGCAGATAAATGTTAAATCATGAAAAAAAAAACAGTGAGATCAAAGACTAAAGTAAAAACCTTAACTTAGACTAAGAATGGGTAGAGATACAACTCCTGAGAAGTTATTTACTTGTGACAGAAAGGATGATTCGGTTATATGTGTAGGTAAACAATAAAACTAAACTGCAGATCAAGATGGAGGCGCATCAGGATTCATCATGGGTCTCAGTTTCTCATCTCTGAAAGAAAAGAAAACACACAAACATTAAATTATGCTGCATATAAATGTATTTTCCTCAATATCAGATGATAATAGCAAAAGGTTTTTGCATTTTTAAATAAAAAATGCTCGGACAATGCCTTTTCAGAATTTATTAGTAAAGTATTAAAACTCTTTATATCTGACAAACCCCACACTGTCTCAGGAAAATAGAAAAACATCATGGATCATGAAGAAACATGTTGAACATGACCCAAAACTTAGAGGAAGTTATAACTTACCGTATTTTCACGACTATAAGGCGCACTTAAACGTCTTTTTTTTCCCTCAAAATGTGCGGTGCGCCCTATGGTGCGGTGCGCCTTATGTGTGTTGTAACTGCGACTTTTGAGACCACCTCATTGAGGAGATGATGAAAGAGTGGCTGAATGTAAGGAGGCCAGGTGTTTTTTTTCCACCCCTCACCATCGCTGTTAATATGTAACTCCATGCGTGCCCATCTCACAGCTGATGTGAAAAACATGGGGAAACAAATGAACGCTGCTCGACATCGGTGTGAACCGGACCCAGCAGGTGCAGCAGAAGCAGCGAGTTTACATGCAAAGTCAATGGTTGACGCGCATATAGGCAGCAGCAAAAGGTCCCGCAGCGCATTTTGGTGCAGCACGTCGGGAGCGTTTAAGCATCTGAAGCACCGCCAACGCGCTGCTGCTGCTCAGATGGAAAAATTGAAGTTTTGCTGCTGGACGCGCCGCATCAACCAATCAGAGAAGCTGATCTGGGAGCTGCCAGCGAGACAGACAGCGCTCTGATGACATATGATATTAACGCAAATGGAAAAGGCTGGGTGGGTGCGTGGCTGAGGCAGGTGTATGTGAGAAGACTAGGTGGTTTTTTCCACGCATCACCATCGCTGCGTGCCCATCTCACAGCCGATGTGAAAAAAAGGTGAATCAATGAACGCTGTGCTCGCCGTTATCCCGGGGGTCTGACAAAGGAACTTCCATCGCTCGACATCGGTGTGAAGCAGCCGTTCGAAGTAAGGCTGCGAGCGGCGTGGGAGCGATGGATGACCGACGGAGACCACAGTTTCACGATAAGTGGAAGGCAGCGCCGGGCAAGTTACGCCACCGTTTGCGGATGGATTGTAGATGCTTGGACTAACGTGTCTGCTGGCTCTGTTGTTCAAGCTTTCGCAAAAGCCGGCATTATTTCTGAGGAGCTGCGCTGCACGGAAAGTGACTGACAGCGAAGAAGGGGAAACTGGCATGTCGGATTTAGCGCAGCTGTTTTATTCAGAAACAGAGGATGATGACTTTGATGGGTTTGATTAATACTTTGTAATAAATACATGAATAAAGCACAATCATACTCAGTTTTGCTCCCGCTGTATTTTTCTCCCTGAAAACTTAATTCAACAGCAGCCCCGGCACGTCTCCTCCTCTTCATCGCGGTGGCTGGCAGGTGTTTTTTCATCTAAATAATCTAAATCTTGCAGCTATATTTGCTGTGATCAGTGGGAATGAAGTAGTTTTAATATGTTTTTAAGTGAGAAAGTCCACCTGAAAACTTAATAATTGCAGTCAGTTCATCCAGATTATCTATTTCTGTCGGAGGCGCTCAGACCCCCACATACCAGCGGTACACCGACAGGAGAAATCCTTTCATCAGCAGCCTGTAGGCTGGGCAGCCTGGGGTTCACCGCGGCTGCTGGCAGGTGTTTTTCATCTAAATAATTTTAGCTGCAGGCAACAGGATACCGGCAATAAAAGCGAACATATTCCGTCAGCAGGTTTCAGGATTTTAAGTTAATTTAGGAGTGACCACAGCGCTGTGTCATCTGCGATGTCTCTGTCTCACGGCCAGCTGCCAGGTTTGATTAATACTTTGTAATAAATACATGAATAAAGCACAGTCATACTCAGTTTTGCCCCCGCTGTATTTTTAAATACGCAGTAGAGGTATTTAAAGGTAGTAGAGGACATGTACCTGTATATAAAAAACGCGCCCTATAGTCCGGTGCGCCTTATGTGTGTGTTAAATACAGAAATGGGACACATAACTGAGAGTGCGCCTTTTAGTCCGATGCGCCTTATGGTCGTGAAAATACGGTAATCAAATGGTTGAAACCACCTGTCAGGTCTGCTAAATTTATCTCTAGATTTTCTGTACAATCTCCTACAAAGTATCTTCCAACTAATGTAAAGACAGGAGTGAAGGGTCTGGCATTAATAACAGCTGTGAAAAAATACAGAAGAAACATGAGACCTGAAGACGTCATTTATGTTTACTTACGTTATTGGAGCTCCAAATCCAGAGAGGCCGCTGGCGGCTTGGGGATGGAGCTGGGATTCTGGGTGACAAGCTTCGCTTTCCGGTTAAACTCCAAAAGCTACAAGGAGATTTGGTCACATATTTATGTTATCTGGAGATTTGGTGTTATTGTAATTTACAGTTATCTGAGTAAAACTATTAAGGATTTATTTTCTTTGTTTTACTTCACAAAGCTCTGCTGCTGAGCAGTATTAAAACTTGTAAAAGGAATAAAAGAGTGCAAATATTATTTGTTAAGTTTTTAATTCAACGCCCATATTTATTAGCCTGACGTAGTCCGACTCAATTCTAGTCAGAATATGAGTCCGATACTGCTCCATAGAGCTGTGATTATGGGGCGTGTTTTGAACGAACCAGGAAAAAAAATGCCTCTGCACTCAATTGGATAGACCTACAACCAATAAGAGCAAAGAAGTGCGTGACGTATGTTAAGCGACGCATAGTTGTTCTCAACAAAAATCAAAGCGTGCAGTTGCACGCCTAGAATAAGAAGATGAGCCTTGATCGCGTTTCTCTGTTCCTCTTTTAAAGTTTATTTGCTGTCAATATCTTCTAGAACAGACCTAATAGCAGAATCTACTCACCTCAACTCTCCAGCGGCAGCCATTGTTGTTGTCACCCAAGCGCGCATTGGTCACATGGTTGATTACATTACTGTTGATCATCTGTCCATCATCGTATAAAGCCCACCCTGACAATTTGATTGGCCTGCAAGATATTGTGCTAGCATACTCGCGCTACTATGGAGCAATGCCAGACCGAACTTCCCAACCTCAAACGTTGTGGGCGGGACTAAGTTCGGAATGGCACCCAGGCTACATATTTATGGCTCCTGATGGTGTGACATGAAAAAGAATCGAAATAGAGATGAAAATGTCTTACGCAGTTGCTGTGTTCAGGCCAGGTGTAAATAATAATCATTTTTTGTATCGATGCATCGACACGTCTGCAAGAGAATCGACTAATTTTTTTTTTCCTCCGGTCTATTTTTATCCATTTGCTCCTGGGCGTAATTCTCACTCCCGTGCTGCGGTGGCGCTAAATCTATTTTGCCCTCCTACCGCGCTTCCTGGTTATACTCTTACAGCAGTGTGCTGCAGTAAGCTTGACACAGACATTTTTAAATTATGCTCAATATTGAAGTGTGGTCTGTGCTACACGCTGTGGGTCTAGATACGGCCGAGGCGGTGAGGAAGTGGGGGCCAGTTTAGTTCGACGACGGAGGGACATGAGAGCCAAAAAGAGCAGAGATCCAGGTGGAAAAAGGGTCCCAGTGTTCTCACGCACCTCGCTCTTCTAGCGGGTCAAACTTCACGGGTTGTTTTCCGCAATTTCGGTCATAAAAACAAAACACGCCAACCTCCTGTCTGCGGCGCTGTCTGTGGTCAGCTACAATTTGGGAGAGGTGCAGCGGAGTGTCTGTGGAGGGGGCGGGACGTCTGGAGCCGAGGTATTTCATTGCACTCATTGCACTGATTATGTGCAGTATTTTTGCAGTATTTTTTGATGCAACTTTTCTACTTCTGTTATTTGCGGTTGTTTCTAAAAAAAAAAGCATAACATTACAGCTTTCATTGACTTATTTCAAACTTGAAACTTTGTTTAGCCTGTAAGGTGTAAAAAAAAAAAAAAAAAAAAAAAAAAAAAAAAAAATTTACCGATTAATCGAATCGTATCGTGGTGTATTCTTGAGTATCGCAAATAATCGAATCGTTGGGTCAGGAAATCAATACTGAATCGAATCGCCATAATGGATGTGATTTACACCCCTAGTTCAGGCCTTAAGTCTATGTAAAGCATCAAAACTGACAATTTTTGGCTTTTTGTACGACCAAATTCCTTTTCACCTAAAAAAAATACCATTTGATCCATTTCGATATGCGCTGCTGAACTGGATTCATGTCTGATTCTAAATCTTGGCGGCCTCTGATCCACTAACGGCCACTGTTAGTAGTGACGCTCTGTTTCTCTTTATCTTATAATCAAGTGGTCATAATCCCAGGATCTCAAATAAATAAAAGCTGTGCATAGGTAGCCTTACATCAAAACTAGGGCTGGAAAGCACTGATCTAAAGCGGTGCTTGTTATCTGGTTGCTTGCTTGGAAAGCATCTGAAGAAGGTGAATGAACATCTGTCTAAACAACTAAAAGGGCAAAGAGAAAAATTCCACTTACCTTTTCTCTCAAGTTGGCTGTTATTTCCTCCTCTTGTTTCTTCTTCTCTCTTAATTTTCTCCATTCTTCAAGTTTTGAGGGCTTTGAGGGAAAGTTCTTTGAGAAGAATGATTCCTGGTTTGTAGCATTGGTCCCTGCAACTGCTTTCTTATCAGTGATGATCTCTGGTTGCGGTTTCTCTGTAGCAGGTGTCTCTGAGGCTTTTTTCCTTCCATCATGTGTTTCTGAGGATGTTCCATCTCTATTAGACGTTTCTGAGGCTCTTTTCCCACTATCAGATGTTTTTGAAGCATTTTTCTTTGGAGACCTTTCTGGTGATTTTTGTCTTTTTTGTTCTTCCCTATTCAGCCTGTTCGATGTTTCAGTATCAATTGAGATGAGGCCAGAATCAGATTTATTCTTCCTCTGATCTTTTCTCTTAGACATGTCTGGGTCAATGAAGTTCCAAAAATCCTCATGATTGAGCGATTCCGTGTGATTGGAGTGGTGTTGTGAATAGGACTGCAGGTTGAGCGAGATGGGGCTTTGATTTGCAGCAAATGGCCAACTGGATTTAATAGCTTCCCTGTAGGCATTGTAGTAGTTGATATACTGGGCATACTGGTACAAGCTGTAGTCAGGATACGAAGAAGGAGCGGGGTAATGGGAGGGAAAGGCTTGGTGTTGGTTTCTATAAAGGGAGTTGTCTAATTCTTCCCTACGTTTTTTCCTGTTTTGCCATTTTTCTCCATCTCTGTCAGTAGAACGTCGGCGTGAAGTAGAACGTCGGCGTGAAGTAGAACGTCGACGTGCATCTTTGTCAGTAGAACGTCGACGTGAATCTCTGCTGCGAGAACGCCGATGACGACGTAAATGCCTCCGATTTCTACGGCTTCTAGAGGAAGATCTAGAGGATGAAGAGGATAAGGACGACGATGAAGAAGAAGTAGAAGAGGATGAGGAAGAAGAGGAAGAGCGAGATCTACTGCGTCTTATGCGTTTTGGTGGGATTTCTTGCTCCTTCTGGCTGTCGCTCGTCTGTCGTGGTTCATTATTCCTTCCATAAAGCCTCTCCTGAGTGCGATCTGTTAGTTTCTTCAGCTCCTCCACATCTAGATTCAACCCCAGAGTTTGAAGAATGCTTTGCAGTTTCTTCTGCTTTTCGTGCGTCATTGGGGTTTCCTTTTCCTCCTTCTTCTTTTCCTCCTTCTTCTTTTCCTTCTTCTTTTCCTCCTTCTTCTTATTCACATCGAGGGGGGGCTCCGACTCGCTGTTGGAGTCCAAAGTTCCCTTCCTTTTTACCTTCTTTACCTCCTTGTCTTGAGGTAAGGACGCCTCCTGTTTGACGGGCTCCGTCTCCAACTTCACACTGTTGATCCCACTGCAGCCTGGTAGTGCAGAGTCGGTGTCGCACTTCTGGGTTTCGTTTTTGAAGGCCTTTTTCAAAACATCAGGAGAGGTTACTGGAGCATCATCTTTGATAATCATACTGAGTCGCTTGATGTCCACCCCACTGTTAAGCAAACTGACAAAGCGGTCAAAGCCTCTGGTCACACTCGTCTCTCGCTCAGAAGCTCCATCCCCATTGTTTTTGTGTCCAGAGCTTCTGCTGGCACCGTCCTCTGGTTCAGAAGCTGTGTTTACGCTGTTCTTGCCCTCAGAACTTCTGACAGTACTATTGCCTCCAGATTTTCTTTTGATGCTGCTCTCACGCTCGGAGCCTCTGTCGTCTCTTTTCTTGTGCTCAGACATTCTGCTGAAACTGCTTTTACCTTCAGAAGCTCTTCTTGGACTACTCTCTTGGTCCGAACTTCTCTTGACACTTTTCTCATTCGAGCTTCTGGCAGACGATTTGTTGTTGTCAGAATGTGTTTCCACAGTGCTCTCCTGCTCAGGAACTTTCTTTGCACCGCTTACAGGCTTCAAACTGCTGCTGACACTGCTCTCACCCTCTAGACTTCTATCAACGCCATTCTTGTAGTTGGAACTGCGGCTGGGCCTGCTCTCATCCTCAGAACCAACATTGGTGCTGCTTTTCTTTGTTCTAGGAGGATCGTTTTGGTTGAGAGGAGGTAGCGAGACGTCAGGGATCTGGAAAAACATTGTATACAAAATATAAATTTTGTCTACAAAAGCACCATGATCATTTCTATTTATTTATGCAGAATCTTCCTAAAAACAAGGATCTGTTAGGCAGGAAATGTTTTAAGTGTGTCAGAGTTGCTCATGAAGAAAGCCATAACATTTAATTAATCAAGGCTCCACAGATAAATATTTTATACAGTGTCAAAGGGAGGTAAAGCCAAAAAGGCACATTTTCACATGCTATCCACAGTAGGTTAAAGCTGCAATAGCAAATAATAAATTTCCTAAAAACGGACCAGTAAAAAGCATAAACAAAGGATTATGATAAGAGAGAAAAAAAAACACAATTGTTTTACATTCAAATAGTATACAGTTTATAAGAAAAACTACACTCTGCAGTATGGCGACCAGACATCCCTGATTGTTTTTGGAAGGGATTGTGATTATATTATCTCTCCGTTTAAGAGTAGAGTAAGACTGATAGAAGGGGAGAGAAGAAGATAGCAAGACTGATCGAAAGATTTAATGAGAGTATAGAAAAACAGGAACACTGGTGAAAAGAACAGTTGAAGATAAGGTAGACAAATCTACTTAGAAGAGTAAAATAGAGAGCAGGCAGAAGTCAGATGAGGGCAAGAAAGAAAAGAAATCTCAGTTACCAGCCAGACACACCTGGATTTATCAGTCCATTAATAAAAGACAGGAAACAAAGGAGCTGCTGAAGTTCAGGAAGTAGTGGAGCTGTGCATAGAGCTCAGTAGAGGAAGAAATTCATTTGCTTCTCTGAGATGCACAGGCCCCTGATGCAGTCAGATGACAATATTAAACATATGCTTTACCTGCAGGGTTTGACTGCTAATTCTTCTTTATCCGTATTATTGCAGAAAAACCTAAACCTCATAGGTATGTAGATGTGAACAGAATAAGCATTTTTTGCCCTTTTTTAAAGATTTGGGGGAATTCTGTCTCCACAGGCATAAGCTAAATGTTGACGGATCGCTTTCATGTCAATAAGGCGATGCAATCAGCTGATTTTCCCTAGAATGAAAACTTGAACCAATCTGACTGTATGATCTGGTTGAATTGTCTCTGTAAAGTGCTTTGAGATGAGATGTGTTGTGAATCGATGCTATAAAAATAAACTGAATTGAATTGTATTTACTTTTCTGTTTTTCCTTTTCCTCCTGCTGCTCGCAGATTACAGGATGGCAGAGCTCTTTAGACCCCACAGAATTGGAAAGCCAGTGTGACCACCCAGGACCAATTCACTTCCACCCAACCCCTTTACCTCAACCCACAAAAACAGATCTAGTTTTCTATATAAATAATACTATCGATTTATTCATTTTATTAATCTTAGGAAATACTAACAGTGTAGAGAGGAACATTCCTGAATTTTACACTTGATTTGCGTTGTTTAAATATTAATTGTTAGAAAACCTTTTTTCCCCTAAAAGAATAAAATCATCTTTTAAAAACATGTTTTGGGGGGTTATCTTCATTTCATATATTGATAATCCCATAAATTTAAGCGGAACAAAACTATTTAAGAGGCCATCACTATCACCGGACTGCAAATGAAGAGAAGCAAATTGTACCTTTTTGTTGAAATAAGGGGCTGCTTCTGCTGCTTTTTTAAGAGCACCCAGTAAACGCTCGTATCCCTTTTCGGCGGTGCTCTCCAGCTTCTTTTGAGGTGAAGTGAAGCTGTCAGGACAATGCAGAGGGACATCTGGAACCTGTGAAACATCACACTCATCAACTTCTGTAAAACAACTTCTTTTCAGCACAGATGAAGCTTTTAAAGTGGAAGTGATTCATGACATTGTGTCTTATCAATAATTATATTAGAAATGTGAAAAATATACAAGCTAAAGAAAAATGGGTAAGGGGTAAGGGCGCCGCCATATTGCAGTACCTCCGACGGTGACATCACAGGGTTGGTCAACTCTAGTTTCAGGAATTGAATTTAATGGATATACCTCTGATAGATCACAACAAGCACAACAAGCTCAAATGACACTGAAGCATCTTAATCGCATTGCGAATGCTTTGGAGCCCATTCACCTTCAAATTTGAGTCATAGGAAGGAGAGAAGAGGCAGTTTTGGAGCCGGGATTCTGACTATCCCTGCTACCCCACAGAACTCCCGCCGTGGAAAATATGTAAAGCAGCAGACTTTTGAACCTGGCAAGCTAACAATCCATCGGACAACCAACTACAGCGGCTTGGAGTGTTTTTATTTTCACCGCCCATGAGCTGGGTTCTAATAACCGGCCAACACTCTGACAGCGGGTCAGCGACAACAATCAACCTTAACGACTGGGTGTGAAAACATGCTAAGCAGGCAGAGCAGAGACACAAACAGTTATGTTGGCAGGTATTAGATAACTCAAAAAAAATTAAACAGTTTAAATAATATGATATCCATGCTTACATTATAAGTTGATCCATTGGTTTTGAAGGCTTTGAAAATACACAATAACACTTCTCTTTTCATTTTGGAATTAAATAAAGATTGTTTAATAGAATTAAACCTTTTTAGTCGACATTTACACAAAACTATCATGCCCAAATTTACAAAAAAAACATTAAATTTGTCTATTTCCTTTTCATCTAACCTTTTAAAGCCATCTTTAAGAATATAATTTGGAAGATTGATCACCTTTCGTTCGTGTTTTAAATGAATTGAAAATATAGCAATTTAATATTTAAACAGAAAAAAAATCCAAGCAATGATCACATATTTCCCACTGAGCCCTCATTTATCTTTAATTCCAAAGGTGTACTACTTTATGATTTATAACTGCCATCTAGATGTAGCCTAGTAAACTAGCCCCACCCGCCAGCGTCCAAAATCATTTTTGCCAGCGAGTTTGGTCTAGCCTCGATCAATGCTCCAGGCCCTAAATCTGGCGGGCCAATCACTATGCAGAGATGTGTTTTGAATTTCTGGATGCAAAGTGGGCGTGACGACGAAGCTGCACGACGCTGGAGAAAGCACAACAAGGAAGATGGCAACAACTTTTGAATAGTTCTCGTTTGACTCAGCTTTGGAAGGATTAGACTTTTCGTTGAAATGTGAGCAGGAAGAGGCTCTAAGATCATTCAGTTTTTAGAAGAACGTAATCGCTGTTTTACCGACAGGCTGTTTGTTTACACTCCACCAGCTTTCTGTCGCGCTCACTACGTCACAGTCAGTTACGCTAATTGGTCAGAACGTTGGCTAACAGACACAGATATGGTTTAAAAGACAAAGGGCCAGACTAAATTACACATTTAATCTCACATTTAGTTTGGTTTATCAGGCTAATCTAGATGCAAAGATTCTACATTTGCAGCAAAAGGGACCATGGTACACTTCTGTTCTGTGGTCAGAATGGATTTTCTTTTTCACAGAGAGAAATTTAAAAGAAAAAACAAAAAAACCAACCTTCTCTATAGGGGGTGGTAAAACACAGGGGTTACGAAGTCGGTGTGCATTTAATGTCTTCACTCTGAGCTTCAGGGGATGGTGCAGTTTCACTTTATCTTTGCTCAAAGTGAAAGATTTTTCCCTTTGTCTAGATAACTGAACCTAGGAATTAAAAGAAGACACAGAAGTTTAGTAATTGCATCCTTAGCTGGCAATTCTTAACCTTTCAGGATGGAAAAATGAAACAAAAACCAACAAAAAAAACAAAAAAAGTTTGCAGAAGTAATTGATTCATTCAAAAATATTCTCAAATCCAAGTTGGATTAAAACATATACAACATCAGTCAAAATCATATATAGATAGCTGCACTTTAGCAAGCTGCATCTCACAGTGTCAAAATTTTAACTTATTGCACTTAATACAATGAGCATGTTTTGCCTTTGTTTGCCTTTGTTTTTTTAAGTAGACAAGAAATCTTCATAACTGTGATCAGAGTTTTCTGTTTTCCAGGAGCATCATTTTGGTATATTTCACCTTTTTCAAAAACCAGGTGGATTTAACTTTTAGATCACAAGCGTCCAAGTTTCAATTCTATTTGTTAGATTTTAAGAGTAGACAAACTTCTAGCGCTGGTCAGGCCTATGTTAAATCCTACATACAAAAGGATGGGGAAGATTCTGAGTAATCCAGGTTGTAGTCATCCCAAAAAGGTTAAAAAAAAAAAAATCCACTGGACTTTTTTTTCCAAGTTTGAAAACGTTTCGCTTCCCATCCAGGGAGCTTTTTCAATTCAAAATGTCAGAAATAGCATTGAGTTTGAGGCTTTATACAGTAGCCCAACAAAAGCCTTGTTTTAGAAAACATGCAAATTGAAAGGGACGATTTGTTTAGCTTCTTTTGTTAGCCTGCAATGCCCCATACCTGTCTATGTCTCCTATATATATAAAAAAAAAAAAAACTTTCAGGTTTAGTCGAAAATGGCCACTCAAGAGTTAGCAGGCCTTTGCTTTGTGAAGTTTTAGAACTTTCCGACCAGCATTTTGATTTACTCTTGAATTAATTGGGATGTGCATATATTTGAACTTGTAACTTTAAACCTGTTAGGATTAGAGAATATGAACCAAAATTAAAAACGTGTGCGTCAAATTTTCCCTTTATATATTTTACTAAAGCAATGCTTTAAATATAACTTACAACTTCAAATAAAGAAGTTTAAAATAAAATCAGTAAGGGAAAAATAAACAAAAACTATGATGGATGGAAGCTTTATCCATCTCTACACAAAGCTGAGTATCGGTTACCTGATATCCATTTTATATTAATTACCTTGGAGAAAAAGCTGAATGAACGTTGCTGCAATATTTCTGTCACTCTGTCTCTAAGCGTTCCAGGATTGCAGGTAGCCAACTCCTTGCCATCAAGAACATCTGGCTCAGATGGATTAGTCCCTGTAATCTCTATTGCTTTAAAAGCAATTTTGGCTTTCTTCTGCATAATCTGATCGTGTAACTCTTGGAGCTGTCGTTTCTTCCTTATCAATTCAGGATCGTCTTGCTCTAATGGTTTTCCATCTAGATCTGGAGGACTGGGTTCTCTCCAGGCTGCACTCCTGCTCTGAAGTTGAACAGCAGGGTGTACAGGGAAAGTGTCCCAGTCACCAGTCAGCCTTGGGACACTGCTGCTCATTAAAACCCTCTGCTGATCCGGTTCCTGGCGGATCTGCAGCCTTTTAACATGACTCCAGTCATGTGGATTCATCCTCCTGCCTTTCACAGTATTTGAAGACTCTAAAAAGTAAACAAAAAATACACACACACATTAAAACAGTGGAGAAATCACCAACATATACAAACAGAACCAGTTAGGATTTAGCTAACGACACCATAACACTACTATCTGGGATTACGATTACTAAAAATGTGTGGGACCACGATTAATCGAAACCTACAGCAAGAATAAATATTTATTTTATTTAAAATACAAGTAAATGGACGTCATAAATGAAGGAAAGACGCGTTTACAAATAGCTTAGCATCATAGCTTAGCATCGGAGCTAGCAGGTTTACCTTCTCTTAGAAAACCGTCACCTGCTACATCATCAACGATCTTTGTGATCGAAATAAAATCGGACGTTATGAACAAAAGGATGACAATAGGTGGCTAAGCAAACCCCTAAAATACAGGAAAAAACATTAACCGTCTGTAAACTACAATGGAGTAAAGGGGCGCTTTTAGAAGTAAAAATGCTCAATAGCGCCACCTGAGTGCTGGAGGACTATCACTCAAGAACAGAAGGAAATTCTTACTTTAGTTTATATAGATGATATTTTCAATATGAATAAAAACAACTATATAAAGAGCAATGACTGTGTCATAATTTGATAAAAAAGGTGTTGCAGGAAAGGAAAACCAGAATTTACCTTAACCTCCTCCTTGTAATATTGGAAAGTAAAAAAAAAAGCTGCACAGCTACTGAAAAATGAGTTATGACATTAAAATAGTTTACTTTAAAATGAAAATCAGAATAAAACAATGTCTCTAGAGTAATTTTTAAAACACCAAAATATACTATTATTTCAAGCCATTTCAATATAAGTGATTCAAAAATCTCGTTTTCCTCCAGAAACCGTTTCAAATATGAGAATTCAAAAAATAAAAGAGATAATCCACAGAGCTGTAAAAAAAAAAAAAAAAAAAAAAAAAACGTTTTTCAGCAAAGTGAAATGTATTTGACTGATACAAACCAAACCAGACAAAAAAAAGGGTTATTATGACTAACACTGAACCGGCTTTATGCATTAATCAGGCGTGGCAGCTGCCAGGCAGGCCTTAAACTGATTAAACAAGTCAGCAAATTAAATTGTTGTTGTGCTCCTGAACTAAACATGTCTTTTGGCAGGGCATATTAAGCTGCTAAAGGAGGCCAAGGACAACCAAGGAGCTCCCATTTCCATGAAAGAGCTTACACCAATTGAAACACTACTTAGATGGGTGCCATGTCAGAGGAACATCAACATGAGAGGCATGGTCAAAAGCAGCATCTCCATTCCTGTGAGTGATCTGTAGTGACATGTGTTCCCCAGAAACCATTCAAACCACCCAATTTCTCACCAGTTTGCCATTAAACCTTCTTTAACCATATTTCACCGAAATTGATTTGTACAGACAAGGAACTTTCATTAAAGATGGTTTCCCAGCCATAACCCATTTAACTCACCTGCATTCACAGATTTTCCCAATTTTCCTTCAAACATGCCAACTTTAAACCCTTACCGTTTAATTTGCAAGCTAATATATATAAAAAACTAACAGGTTTTATACTATTGTCAGTTATACAGTGTCTCTACATAAAGCCAAAGTATTTCCACATTACCGTAAATTCTGCATGTTTTTAGAATGGCTCTGACTGTGGAAACATTTATAAACAGCAGTTTAGATAAATTATTTGCTAAAAACAATCAGTAACATTTCAACAATTTTACATATTAAATAGAACTTAAAGCAAATGCTTTATTTCTTGTGTTTTGACAACAGAAAAAAACAGAATTGAAAGAAAGTTCAACAAACTGATGGCATTTAAAGAGAACCTTACCAAATATACGACTGTAGTAGCTTTTTATACAACAAAACCCCCCAAATATAAGAGGATTTCCTTTGAAGTTTATTTGGAACTGTCTTTAATATTTTACATTTCCGATTATTAAACATCAGTTAATTACATGTACAGAAATATAAACAAAAATATTTGACAGTCTGCCTTCATGTTAACAAGATGAGGCATGGGTTTACATCTTTTAAACAAATATTGAACAGAAATCAGAGCAGAAATCAGAAGTTACAGATTTTATTTGCTAAACAGATGCAGTTGATTGAGGACCATTTTGATTTGCTACTGCTGGTGTTGGTAAATGTCCAGTGCAAACAGCATTTCCTCAGATGCTCAACGTCATTTCAGGTGGAACATGTGCATTAGAGCACTGACTATTTACTTTATGTTATTAAACTATACAGGCTTATTTATATTCTCCAAAAACATCATTTCAACCTGTTACTGTTTGTTTTGGAAATTCTAAGCAATCAAACAAAAAAAAAGGCTACAAACCATTTATGCTGAGTAAGATGCACTTTATTTAATAACCTGCAAGAAGCGAGGCCTTTCTTTCTTTTTCTCCAGCCTTTCTTTCTTTTTCTCCACTGGGTTCATGGCTTGTTGAGCATGTATGCTTGTTGGATTCAAAAGCTGCGTATGTGGTGGGACCAGCGGTCCAAACTGAGACAGCGGAGGTGGCGGCACAGCTGGAGTGCGGAGCATGTGGGGGTTGCGAGGAAAGAAGTTTCCTGATCCAAAGGGGGGCAAAAAAGGAAGAGGAGGTGGAGGAACGTTGGGGTACGACGGTGGTAAACTGTTGCTGGGAGGATATGGTGGAAATGGTGGCATTGATGGAGGAGGAAGTTGCTTTACTGAGTGGATAGGGTTGAAAGGGAGAGCAGTCGGAGCATTCGGAGTAGGAGGTATCTTCATAGGGCTAGCTCTATTTCCCACACTTCCCTGATCCTCCAGAGAAGACTTTTGATTTAACTCCAAACTGTATCCAGACTGCGGCATGTCCGCTTCCTCCCTCGTGTCTCTCTTTGAATAACAGCTCTGACGTGGTGAGGTAACACTGGGCGTGCTTGGTGATCTACTTCGACATCTCACAGGGTTTGGCTGCTCAACACTTCTTTCCCGACTGAACCTATTCCCACCCTCATTGTCTCTCTTGCCATAGAGACGCTCCTGAATCCGATGAGACATTTGGCCGAGCTCTTCGATTCCCAGATCCATACCAATAGCCTGCAAAACATCTTGCATTTGTTTGTGCTTTTGCAGCTCTTCAGGGGTCATAGTTATCTTTTCCACTGAGGGGGACTTGGCCTCAAAGGAGCCCTCTCTGACAGAGACTTGATTCCCGTTTGGACTGGCGGACCCATGATCCCGCTGCGGAGACAAAGACCTGAGGGATCCCTTACTTTCCTTCCAGCGGCTGTTATCTGCGTACCCTTTCTGTTCCCTCTCTGTGCTACCCGAATACCAACGTTCATCTGAAACTTTCACAAAAGAGCTTGAAGAAATGCGCCCATCAAACTGCGGTTTGGGGCTCTGACTTACTATCTGATTGAGGACGTCAACATTCACGCCCTTGTTGAGTATATCAAGAAAGCGTTGGAAGCCTTTAGACGACTTTTCTTCAGGGCGGGCGGCGCTTTGTGGAGTCCCGTCGCTTTTAAGATACTTATGGGAAACACAGAAGCCACAATTTTAGATGCATGAATCCAACAAATCATTTCAAAACAACACCTACTTGTGATCCCTTTCTAGGCTACATTCAACACAGCAGAAAAACAAATCAAACAAAATAACTTTGGTGTTTAAGGCAATCAAGACAACAAAAAAATTAAATACTTGCATGCAAGTGATCTCAAGCAATAAAAATATATATCCCCACAGAAGTAGTTTCCTTTTTTTCTCCAAGCCTATTTGTGCTGTTCCAATTTAAAGTGCGTCATTTTCAGCGACATCTAATGGTCAGACAAAGGTGACACAAACCGCTCCCCCCCACCGCTTCTCCCCCTCCAACAACACGAAGAATTTTATGGTACAAAGTGGCTTCCGGAACGTCGCCATTACTCATCTTGTCAAGTGATGAAAAGGTTTGTTTACATTGACCCTTTATAAGCAATATTTTATTAGCCTGTGTAGGATATAGATTCTATATAAGGCTAACTTGTCACAGTCACATTCAAGGGGAATATCGATCTCTGCAGTCACTAGTTAGGCCTCTCTGCACTACCGTAGCCCAAAAATGTCTGTCTCCATTAATGCGAGACCCGCTCCTATGTAATTATAAATACCAATATCTAAGACAAAGCAAACATAAAGGTGGAGTTTTAGTCCATAAATCATTATAAATACTAAGGCTGGGTATTTTTGCCAAAGTCCTGAATTGATTCGATTTTGATTCATACAGTTCTAAATCGATTCATTTCAATTAGATCTGTTTATACAATAATGAAAGTGGTTCAATTGTGTTTCAAAATACTCGTGTATTTTATTTTTCCTGTTAAACACAAAGTGCAAACTTGTAAATCGGACAGTTTAAACTTGAGATGTGAACAAAACTGTCTCTAAAGTGCAAACTTGTTTGTGAAAAGTGAAAAGGCCTCACTCGTGCAAACAGACGGGACACAGCAGACATGCATGAGCTGCATAATCTCCACTGCACAAAGCATATTTGCAGCGCTGTCTGTAACAATTACAGGGTGTTTGCTGGTCAGCCTCCATTTGTTAATGTCTTCAATCAACCTATTAGCTATGTTTGCAGCTTTCTGGCTTGAAGTATTTGAAGTGCATGTTTCCTGCTCATTTGAATGTGAACGTCACGCACGTCACTATAAAACTAATTGATCTCATTCCCTAGACATCCATTTCGCAAAAATGTAAAGGAATCGATTCAAAATCGATTTTTTTTTTTACCCAGCCCTAATCAATACCATACTTATGTATAATATATTACATTTCTGTAAGCACATCACTGTAAATATTATAAGAGGGGCTTTAATTCTAAAAGAAACATTTTCTACAGTGAAAAAATAAAAGACAGGTTTTCTGCAGGGTCTTAAAGTAATTCTCCGTACTCTGTCATAATAGTTATTTTGCTTTATTCTAAATGAACTTATTTGTTGTTACCCTTTTGTAATCAACAGGCCAATTGTACATGAAATGCAACATATCAAGTAATAAATCATAAAATTTGATTAGTTGTTATGTGAAAACCAAATGTGTGCTTTTGTAAACTTGAAAGGTTTACACAAAAAGCAATAGAAATATTCTGAAAGTAGAAAACATCAAAAAATAAAAGATGTACCTGTTCTTTGGATCCATTTAGCTGTGCAGAGGCTCTGCTTTCATAATATGTATCATATGTCGATGTAGATCTCATCTCGGCCTGATTCTGTTAGTTATTAAAACACTTTTATTAATCAGATTAACGTAGCCTTAAATGTTATGTCTGTTGAAGCATTACAAGTTTAAAACTAACCTTTGTAGAGTAATCGGGTGAGTGTGTCCTTTCCTGTCCACTCCCATGTCTCCGTTTTGCTTCATAGCGATCAGGAGAATCTGCGTCGCTGAAATCCTCATACTGTCTTTTAGGAGGAAACTCTTCACGGTGACGCACAGATCTTGAATATGGAGACGTTTTCCTGTACCTGACATCATCTTCATGTGACGGTGAATATCTCAACTGTTGGTTCCATGAAGACCTAGATGGTGAGGCCCTGTATGTTTTTTCTGAAGAATCCCGCCTATATCTATAGTTATCCTTATCCTCTGTATTCTTTCGCCTTTGGTCCACTGGCACGTCCCAACTAGATGGGGACAGGCGCCTCCTCTGAGGGCTTCTTCTGCTCCAGTCTCGGTTTGCTGAATCTGAACTGCGCAGCCTCTTAGGAGACCCACTGTAATGTCTACTTTTGCTCGCCCTGTCCGTGCTACTGTGTCCATCTCTGGTGTATTTATGATAGGAGTCCCGAGAGGTACTACTGTGGAGATCATGTCTTTCTCCACGTCTGTCATCATAGTCCTCCCTGTTTCGTCTTGAATTTCTGTCACCGTCCTGCCGCCTGTGGTTGTAGTCAGATCTTCTGGAGTACATCCTCTCACATTTAGAAAACAGCAGCTAAAAAAGGAAAGAGAAAGAAAATTGATAAAGAAATCAGAAAGAGAAGTGCAAGTGGATCAGTTATTGATTTAGATTCTAATAAATTGTATTAAGATATTTAGTCAGAAAAAAAGACTGCTTATAATACAATTTTTCCAAATGTAACGCACTGGTTTCTGCTTTTAACTGCATTGTTGACATAAGTTATTACTCCCTTTCACAAAAAAAGACATTTTTATACAATAACTATCCTGCCCAAAACAGGACATTAAGAAAACAAGAAGAAACAATGTCCACAGCATCAAACACCTCTACTGTGCCTTACATATAAGATTAATTTCCACAAATCCAATTTAGTTTCAAGCCAAACCTTTAGTGAGTCAGTTGCTCTAAGATCATCGATTAGCTCCAGACACAGGAGGCTATTTAGTCCAGCTTAACAAACTGAACATCTTAAAAATAACCAAGCGTTGCCAGGTGATTTTACGTTATTCTTTAAGAACAATAAATATAAAAAAAAAACATCAATGACGAAACCCGTTGTTTCAAATCTAGTATCAATCGAAGCAGATTTCAAAAGGGTTACATTTCTCAAACAGACATTAACTTTAGCGTTGCTCCGTATCCAAGCTAATATGAAGCTAACCGCTCACATGATGAATGTAACATAGCTACAAAAAAAAATGACTGAATATCAGTCAGACACTAAATACCAGAAGTGAACGATGTTATATGTCATCAAAGATGTATTTAGTTCAATTCATTTCAAAATGGTTAGATGAAAGGATATTTCCAGTTTTGTTTATGTCTAGCCTACTTAACGTTAGCTGAATTACCGTTTGTGTCGCAGGGTTCCACTCTTAAAAGAAATTGGATTCCTTTAAAGCTGAATAACAAAGAATGAATTCGATTAAGCAACCGAGTACTTAGTTTTACTTAGCAATTTCTTGCAATAAACGAATGGAATTGAAGGTATGCCATGCAGAAGGCCGTGTAGATCTACCTGTTCTGCACAACACCGCCCCCTCTGGTAGGAGGGTGAATTACTATGGATGGATGGATGGATGGATGGATGGATGGATGGATGGATGGATGGATGGATGGATGGATGGATGGATGGATGGATGGATGGATGGATGGATGGGAGACTATCATGACTAGATCAAATTGGATCATACTATGTTGAACATTATTAATTTGAAAAGGACTGGGCAATTAATACATTTTATCTAATTATCACACGCTCACATGCGTGTGATAATTAGATATATATATATATATATATATATATATATATATATATATATATATATATATATATATATATATATATATATATATAGATAGATAGAGAGAGAGAGAGAGAGAGAGAGAGAGAGAGAGAGAGAGAGAGAGAGAGAGAGAATAGAAAATCTCTTAATCGTCCCACAATGGGGATATTCTGGTGTTTACAGCAGCAAGAGGATGGTTAAAAAAATGTGGGCTTTAAAAAGGTGCATTAGAATAACATAATAGTTAAGAGTTTAAAAAAAATTAACATATGAAATACTTTACTTTAAAGTCATTTAACCTTCCTATGGTGTTAGGGTCCCTACGGACCCGTTTTGAGTTTTAGCATGCATAAAAGTACATCATACATTTGTTTTTTGCATTGAAACTTTTTGACTTTGTCAAGGACTTCCATTTTAACAAAGTAAAATCAAATTTTATTTTTTTACTAAATTATAAAGTGCTCTGGTGAAAAAAATGACTTTTGTGGTGTTCGGGTCATTTGTGACCCGGTTACAATTTTTGATTATAAAACAATAAAAAAAATGCCTAAAATGTAATCATGAACACACAATCAACCAACAGGCTCTTCCTCCAACCACTTGAGCTTAATTTAGGGCCTTTTTGTCTTTGCCTTTTTGCGAAAACAAACAAAGGGAGACATGTCCAGGCTTGTCAAGCCATTTGAGTGTAGAGGTGGTGACTTGAGGAGTACACATCGCCAATTCACAGGATGCAACAATAAGGAGAAGATTCACTGTAAATAAAGCTTTGGATCACATCTTTGCTGCAAATGAGGCAGAGGACACACAGGATTTTAGCGATGGAGATGAGCAGGCCTCTGAGAACCGGCAACAATGTCTCTTTGGACGTTTCAGATGATCTCAAGAGTCCTCAGATTTGACAATCGATACACCAGAGCAAAATCTGACAAGCTTGCTCCCATCAGGGATGTTTGGGAGAGATGGGTGCACCTCCTTCCACTGATGTTCAACCCAGGGCCAGAGGTGACAGTGGATGAACGTTTTCTCCCTTTTTGAGGAAAATGCCCGTTCCAGCAATACATGCACAGTAAGCCAGGCAAATATGGCATAAAAATCTGGGCAGCCTGTGATGCTAAAACAAGCTATGAGTGGAACCTACAGATTTACACAGGAAAATCTGCAAGCGGCATCCCTGTAAAAACCAAGGAAAACGGGTAGTCCTCGATTTGACTACTGGACTGCAGGGTCACAACATCACTTGTGACAATTTTTTTACATGCTATGACCTTGGACAAGAACTTCTCAGGAGGAAACTCACCATGGTGGGCACCATAAAAAAAAAATAAACCTGAGCTGCCCGCTGAAATGTGGCTGGTGAAGGACAGGAGGAGTGGACAATCTGGACAAGCTGACTGCCACCTACAATTGCCAGCGAATGACCAGGAGATGGCCAATGGTTGTGTTTTACAACATCCTCAATAGTGTCTGCATACAATGCATTTGTGTTGTGGACCCATATTCACCAAGGGTGGAATTCAACCCAAAACACTAAGTGGAGAATGTTTCTTGAGGAGCTCGTGAATTCCCTTGTCAAGCCGCACATTGAGCAATGGGAACGGGTGCCCCGAGACCCAGCTACTGCAGACTTGGTCAGACAGCTGCAGTGGTCACCAAACATGCCATCCACATCCACAGCAACAAGAAGAGCATCAGCATCACCTTCCCCCTCTGATGCCAGCCCTGCCTCAAGCACTCCATCCATAGCCACAATGCCAGTGAGACCACCTCGCTCAAAAAGAAAGAGGTGTCAGGTCTGCCCTAGCAATATGGACAGAAAAACCTACATAGTGTGCTTCACCTGCAACAAATATATCTGCAAAGAACACACCAAAAGTGTAAATATACACAAATATAAATATTGTATTCAAGTTCTATTGTGTGGGAAAAAAAGACTTGTTTTTGCCCTTTTTTTGAAGTAAATATATACGGGTCCAAAATGACCCGAAACACCATAGATGTTACTATATTTGATAATATTAAAATTAAAATCTTTTTTTTTTTGTTGAACATTTATGAAATGTGTTTTAATATCTCTCAGTTGCACTCAGGTAACAGAACAACTGATTATTTTGTTGCCTTCTTCTCTTAAGGTTAATTTGACCACTTTTTAGACATTGAAAACGAGGGGTATGCTGCTAAAACAAAGGCCCAGGGGGCCACAAAAAATATTAAAACCAATCTTTTAATAGATAAGGGAGCCCAATCAGCTAAACAAGCGTTAAGAAAAACATTGGATGATGAAAGATTGTTTTTAGGGTATTTTATGGCTGATTTAATACTCGGGTCCAAAATGACCCGCTAACACTACAGATGGCAGCAGAAAGCTAACACAAGAGGAAGGTTAACGATATAAATACTATGCACCTGAAGAAATAATAACCAATATACAGCTATGGACATTTTTTAGTTATTTTTTACAGTTACCGCAGCATGTTATTGAACTAAAACAGAAACTGTGTTTTTATATATATATATATATATATATATATATATATATATATATATATATATATATATATATATATATATATATATATATATATATATATATATATATATATATATATATATATATATATATATATATATATATATATATATATATATATATATATATATATATATATATATATATATATAATTAAAAAAAGTGTGAAACAACAGAAAATATGTCTGATATTCTAAGTTCCTTTTGCTTTGATTACTGCTTCGCACACTCTTGGCATTCTCTTGATGTACTGTGCGTGGAAATAAACTCTGGTAAATTTCTAGCATACGCCGATGTGGTAGGTGGCGCTACGTCCCTAAGGTCATGGTTGCAATCTGCCAGTACGCCAGAAGAAGAAGAAGAAGAAGAAGAAGAAGAAGAAGAAGAAGCTACATAGTTAATTAGCACATAACTACTGATTCAAGGGACCTATTTTTCTCTCGATTTGGCATGTAAAATATCAAGAATATCTAAAACCAAGACTGCATTCCACTGTTCCCATTGTTCTCCCAGTTTTGGCGGCAGCTTTGTGAGAATGAAGGTGAAGATCAGACAGTGGAGTGGAGTGGCCTCCTGGTCCTGGGTGGCTAACGATGACAACTGCGGCATCTGCAGGATGCCTTTCAACGGCTGCTGTCCGGACTGTGAGTATCTGAGCAGGGATCCTGTCCAGGAGTTTAAATTCCCTTTCTACCAGAGCACGTGAGGTAGATAATACTCCTCACGTTCTAAACTATTGGCCTAAACTACCTGACTGTTTATTTAGTTCTCTCTGAATCCTCATTCAAATATTGTTGTATCAGATTCGTGACAACAGCAATGTGAGAAATTGTGCAATAAAAATGCTGTATAATAAAAATAGTAAAGTAGATATAAAAAATAAAAAATCCAGTATAATATTGATAAGCATTTGAATACTTTGACATTCTGGTTTGCTTTGTTTTAAATTTAGAATACACTTCATGGCAGTAACTTTAACTATTTGCTTTATTATTAAAATAAAAGTTTAGGTTAAGATCTGACTTGTAATTTAGTACATGGGTATACCTAGTCATAATTAATGAACTGATACTATAACTGGCACTGACTTGGGTGAAAAGAGGAACAACAGTTATCATCATGTGGTTGCATGTGTGTGTGTGTGTGTGTGTGGATAAACATCTGTTTGTAAATTAATAAATACATGCCTGCCATTTATATAACCCACAGCAACAGGCTTTATATGTAACATGGGGCTAGATGTTGAAAGTGATTGATTTTTGTTCTACATATTTTTGCAGGTAAAGTTCCTGGAGATGACTGCCCGCTGGTCTGGGGTCAGTGCTCTCACTGTTTCCACATGCACTGCATCCTGAAGTGGTTGAACTCACAGCAGGTCCAGCAACAGTGCCCCATGTGTCGTCAGGAATGGAAGTTTAAAGAGTGACTCCCTCTCTGTGCACCAAAAAATGGACGCCTTACAGAACCTTTTTTGTTTACCACTGTATCGGAGTTTGATTTTGTTTATAATAGTTGTATTTTTGGTTTCATTTGTTGGAGAAAAAAAGTCTTTAAATACAGAATGTGTTTTTTATAACAATATGATTTGGATAAAAGGATTAATTGGTGTTTGCTGTCTGTGGAAAACCTGTTTTATATTTAATTATTCAGACAAAGACCTTTTTTAGGATATGTTTTGTAAGTATGTGAGGAAAATTAGCTTCAGTTTTCAAGTTTCTTTTTTTTTTTAAATCAGACCCAAATCCCAATATCAATTCTTGTAGTTTCTTAGTTCTACTCTGGCATTCTCATACAGTTTTAATAATGCAAATATATATTTTTTTTATTAAACTGATACTGAAAATTAAAAAAGTAAGGAATTTGGCACAATCACGGTATTTGACTGTATTATCAAACAGTGACTCACTGGGCTTCCTCATTTGGTCTTTGCTACAAAGCAAACAGTTCAGTCCATGAACACCATTGAGAGGACAGCTGCTGAGATACAGAGAAGTGACAAAAGACAAATGATTGTGTTAGTTGTATCAATTTAGACAATAAATGAACAAGCATTCAGTTAATGCTCAGGTTTGATAAGGCTGATAAAATCCCAACTGAGCAGACCAAAGGCTTACTAAAGCTGATTACACAGCAAAGAAAAGGTTAAAAGGCATACAGCACATGTTACAAAAGGCCCTGGAACCAAATAACTCAGGCTGGAACTGATGAAAAATGTTTAGAATTAAAAAAAAAAAAAATTAAATAAAAAAAGACAGAAACAAGAAATTAGGATTTTTATAATTTTAGGGTTTGCAGTTTATTTAGTCCAGTTCAATTTAAACCTATTATCTTTTGTAAATAATGTGTTGAAAGAATAAGGATGTCTTTTAGGTTTGAAATCTTGTCACTAGATGTCGCTGTTGCCCATTTTTCTTTTGTCATGAAGCACTAATCACCTCTCATATTCAAGAACAATGAGTATTAACTGAAAATACTTCTGATTATAAAAAATATATTCTTTGTTCCTGTTGTCATGCAAATAAGCATCCATTCAAAGTTCTGTTGTTTTTTGGTACATTTTTTTGTCTTTGAGAGCATAAAATTGTGTACCCCAGAGTTTGCATGCCCTTTAGAATAAGGGTAAACATCTCTTTAAAGTTAGCTACAATTACCAAAGTTATATTTTTGAAATGGCAGAATAAGGATAACACATTTTTATTTTCTAATACTTTATTCAATGTTTACATATAAGATGAATTTCCACAAATCCAATTTAGTTTCAAGCCAAACCTTTAGTGAGTCAGTTGCTCAAAAGATCATCGATTAGCTCCAGACACAGGAGGCTATTTAGTCTTGTTTTTTAATTTACCACATTTGAGTTACCTGAATACACATCTGTGGATGCAATTAAAGATAACACGTTGCATAACAGGTGGCATAGTAAAAAAAGAACATTATGTGGAAATTAATAAGTAATATGGCTAAATATCAGCCAGGACGTTAAAGCTTAGACACAAGTTTGATCTTAATTGAAGGTGACCAAAAGCATACCTACAAATTATTAACAAAGTGAATTAGAGACATTAAAGCCATTTTTTTGGAGTGGCCATCCCATTCCCATCTGGTTGGTTGGACAACAATTACAGATAAAGGATTCACAAGATAAAGGATTTAATGTTTTATTTGGAAACACTTTCACATACCTTTGCAGACTGCAGGGTCTGAAAATTCAACACCACACAGAACAGAGCCGAGCCTTTACCGTTATACCGATGGTCTCTGTTGGCCTCTGACTTTTTCCATAGTATGTTCCTGTATGCAGGAGGAGATGCTGAAAATCTTAGCAAAGCCTCCGTTTGCCTCACCATCAGAAGTGTTGAAGGATAAATGCACACCTTTATAACCTTTCCCAAAGGTCTGTCCTTGATCCATACTTGATGAATAAGGCTACACATCACAATAGAAACTTTGGAGCAGGTGGGCTACTTGTTTTCATTTATTCGATGCAGGATTTCTCTAAGATAAAATGTCCCCCTGCACTACAAAAAAAAAAAAAAATTAAACCTAAGTAAGTAAATTTTTCTTAAAGCAAGTTTATTACTTCTTGAATTGAGCAGATATGAGTGTCACTTTTCCCATGGATTAAGACAATTCACATTTAAAATAAGAAAAAAGAACTGCAGTCTCTTATCTGAAGTGCATAAAAACTAATTATCATATTTTAAATGTAAAAATACTTATTCCATTGGCAGATAATCTCAGTTCCCTACTCAAATTAAGGGTAAATACACTTATTTTAAGAAATCTTTACTCATTTTCAGAACGTTTTTACAGTGTGGAGCACATCAATTTATGACAGAAAATCTCAATGTTCTGGTAAGAGTGAATTATGCATAGGCCTGCCTGTGGATTACATTACCTTAACACATTTCTTCACACTGTGTAACTGACTGCATCTTTTATCAACAAGGGGCAAAGTGGCAAGCCTCCGGGCATGACCCCCAAACCTGTTCCTCCCTGGATCCCGTCTAAAGTAGGCCTTCCTTTCTTTCAATTAAAGGCCAGATTTTCTGCTGAAGTGAATTCTGGGAATAATAGAATGTTCTTACAAAGAACAATATATGAAAAATAGCTGTTGATTGACAATGAGTTAAATGCCAGATGCTGTTTATGATAAACATAGTGATCCGCAATGTTAACATAAATATTAATCTTGAGATACATTAAGAGCCTCCACTGGTCCCTTTTAACTTAATAGTTGTTCATTTGAGAAAGATGAAACCTCATATAATGTGGTGTTTTTGATTAAGAGAACTGGTTAGGAAGTTTGTATTTTAGGCTATCAGGCATTTTCTTAAACTGTTAGTGTTTGCTAAATCAACAACCCATTATTAGTCTAGAAGAAAGAATAAGCTTGATGATTACACCTGGCTTGAGGTAGCTGCACCCCAGGAGCCTGGCTAAGCATTTGTGGAACGCATGAAGCCAGGTTGCACTACTCAGGGTAGGTCAAGCCTGACTTTACCTCTTATCCTGGATTTTCTGAATTCAGCTTTTGTGAAATAAGAGCAGTCACGAAAAGGTCCGCAATAAAAAAAAAAAAAAAAAAAACAGGCAACAATCGGCTTTTTCCAGAGCTCTGTATGTTTCCCTTTTGTAACGATCTTGGTTCTGTTGGTTTTCTCTAAGTTTTCAGTTTCTGTCACGATTTGTTTGAAGGTTTTTTTCAGGACCCAAATGCAGAGGCTGAGAGGCAGTGGTGAGCTCTTTGAAGATTTAATGGGATACACAGGCAGCAAAAACAGGGTTCCAAAAAATCCAACTTAAAAATGTTAAACAAAAACAGGTATCCAAAAATCCAACATAAAAATAAAACACAAACCAGAACCATGGAGACATCAGGGGAAAACCATCACAAGGAGCCAGGGTGAGACAAAGTAAGACGAGGAACCGGCACTGAGGGACTGCAGAGGGAGTGTGTTTATGGCTGACTGAACAAAGGCAGGACTAACAAGCTGATAAGGAGCAGGTGTGAGTAGAGGTGACAAGGAAGCCAAGGGAAAAGGAAACACAAGGGGACAACAGAGGACAAGGAAAGAAAAACCTAAGAAACTTAAATAAATCCAGAACACACCAATAAAGCTAGAAAACAAAGAAAAACATAGGCCTGCTATGGATAAAGATGAATTGGTTTGTATTTCCAATACAATAGAGGGCATGAAAGCAGCTTTACAAAAAACCCACATTAAAATTCTCCTCTCAATATTCTACAATTAAGTAGACACTACCACAGATTAGGGGTATGTGTGTGTGATAAGCTTAAAAATGCATTGACAAAGATAGGCAAGCTGCTATATAAGTTATTTTACAATTGTCAGTCAACAACCAACTAATACAACAAAAAAACAGAACAAATGTCTAATCAAACTACATCCTGCACAAAAGGATTGTGGGCTGGATAGGGCTCTTTAAAATAAAATAAAAAAGTTAGACCAAAAAAAGTTCCTCTTGTTAACTGCAACTATTTTCATCACTTTAGTGAAGCAGATACTTTAGAAAACTCTCACAACCAGTAAATTTGGGTGTCCGTTCTTGGCAGAAAGATCATCTTCTTGTTACATAGTAAATATGATTTTTCCTCTTGAAGCAGCCACACTTAAAACAGGGACAAAACCAACCTTTAGACCAAATATCAATACAATAATTCTTTAGCCTTCTTGGCACCAAATACTACAGCAAAAACCTCACCTTTAACATGATTATGATCATGATCAGGAGAAGAAATCCCAGTACTGCTGCAGTCATAATGATCACCAATCTATTCGGCGGCACAGTGAACTCAACCAGAACACTACCCTGTTAGCAGAGGGAGAGAAAAGCAGTTATGCCTTACAAATAAACCATTAATTTGTATTTGAAAATAGCTACCAAGAAGAGTTTTACATACTTTTTTCTTTGTTTTGTTGTTGTCAGTCTGGTTCTTCTTCTGAAACCAAAACTAAGATTATAATTACCTTCATTATCTTTAACTTGGTATAACAGCAGTTCAACTAATACATACCTCATGTTTGGGAGAATCCAGCACGTATCTACCAGAATCATAGTCAATTTGTATAAAGCTCATAAAATTGACCCCTCCCTCTACTCCTGTATATCGTTTCAGAATGGGCATATCCTTTAAAGCAAAAGCAGGACAGTTAAAGGACATTTTTTTTTAGATATGTGGGGTGCATTTTGTCTTAACTTGGAGCAGTACATACTGGTAAATAGTTGTTAAGATTTCCGTAATGTACATCTCCTTCCAAGGAAAAGTGAACGTCTGAATATTTCTTCAAAGTAAAAGTATTACATTCCATGGTAACACAATCTTTTCCCTGAGGGCAGTTCTGCAACAAGACAGATCCTCATGTCACCCAGTGATTAATCCATATTATGATTACAGGTTTTAAGCCTGAATCTGTGACACTAACCTCAGACTTTTGGGTGGAAATGATTGAGCACGCAGTTTTGTTCTTAAAAACAATAAAAATATATTAAAAGCTTGCATGTAAGACACACAACAGGAGATGAAATAAGAAAAATTGTGGTATTAAGTGAAATTACCGGCTTGACAACAACTCTATAGTTTTGTACTTCAAAGTTGTGTTCCAGTTTACTTGGGAAAAACAGTGAAACGCTGATAGGAAAATCCTTAAAACCAGTGTTCTGTATCTGTAAGTAATGGGTAACCGCATCATAGCAAAGATGGGAATTTGAAAAAATATTTTGCTTCAAAGTGATAAAACTGAATGGTACTTTAAGCCTCTTACATCGTATATAATAACCATTCTTTGTGGCTCATAGTTTTCCGGAGTGAATTTCAGCTCACTGACAGATGAATCACCTCTAAAACAAACAACAACAACAAAAAAACAATTATTGCAAGGGCTGGATTATAATACTGAAATACTGCTGATTACTGTCATTCTACTTACAATGCTATTGCCATTCTGACTGAATATTTAACAGGAATAACTTTGGTCACAGAAAGCGTCTTGTTGGGGTTAGAATTTTCACTAAGAATGCAAACGGAAAAAATCGTGTTAAACATAAAGAAAAGCTGAGTGCTCAGCAAATCTTTGGCTTCCTTTTGAAACGGGTTGTTGGTTATAAACTTTACCTTTCTGCAGTGACTGTCATCGACATTGTGTCATTCCACTCAAAATCTTTTGCGATATGAAAAGTAGCATCGAAGGTGGCCTTCAATGGGACAAGAGAAAATTACATTAGATCAGGCTCTGGGATCAAGGCAGGCAGTTGACCTAGTCATACAAAGCTCTTCATAATCAGTTGTGCCTGTGATGAGGTTATATGGCTGTGTGTTAAGAATCCAGTTTGTGTGGGTTGTTTATGTGTTTCTTCTTTCTCCACCACCAGGTGGTGCACTGTCCTCGTTGGGCCTCCCTGCACACCTGCGGCTCGTTGGTTCATTACTGGAGGAGCTGTGGGCTGTCACTACCTCGACGCCAGAGTGTTAACCAGTTTTGGGTACTCTAGCCAAGCTGAGATTAGCAGAGTCTAACCTAGCTTTGTTTCTCTGAGACTTATGTGTTTTTGTCTTTGCTCTTCGGCAGAAAGCCTTCCTGTGAAAACTGGATACCTGGACCTTCTCCCCCTGGAAGGATTTACTGAGATCACACTAAGTGGGCGAAAACCTCCACATGATCCGTTCAAGTTCCCATCAGAAATCCAAGTGACAGTCTGCTCCATTACTCCTCCGGGTTCAACGTATGTCTACCTGTCCGCTCTCCAACGCGTTCCCTCTTCTCTGGATAAACCCACACAGACTGGATTAAACGATTGACAAGAGCCCCCTATATCGTGAGTCCCTCTCCTGCATAATTCTAGCCGCAGTCTTGTTTCCCACGGTCCCTGAACTGCTCTCTGTTCAGATTACATCAAATAAACCTGTCAAACTTTTCCCCTTGTTCTCTGAGTGGTTTCTCTGCATGTGGGTCAGATTCCTTAAACTGATCATGACACTGTGGTTTGACTCACAGATGAGTTGCTGAGAAACACAGGGGAACTGATCCCACAAATGGTTTTGTTCGGCACTCCGGTTTCTTGGGGAAGGCAGTTTTGATCTACTTTGTTGGTCTGCTGGGAGAAAAGAACAAAAAATTTAACAGAATTTAGCTGCTTTAGAGCTTCAAGTTGATGTAAAAAAGGGAAAGAGCTTGTATCTTTGAGAAAGTGCATTTAAGAATAACCTAAGCCTGTCTGATGTGCTGATGGTTCTAACAGAGTACAAACTAGTCAAACTGCCTCAAGCATCGAACTTTGTACAATTTTGAGAGTCCTGTAGATTATCAGTCAACAGCGGTTTATTATGCTGGTAGTCCAATAAAGCTGTGAAGTAAGAAATAATGTAAACAAACCAGGCCATTCTGAAGATTAAACATCTAGCTATAGCACTAACCAGACAAATAGTGGTAGAGGTTTATTCAAGTTGTTTCCTTCTGCATGTAGTGAAAACAGAAACACTCTCTAATCCTTTATTAACCATTTGAGATTTTGAGTTCATAACTTTGAGTTTTAAATTATTGCCCATGATTCGATGTTTTAACTTTATTTTTATTGTGAGATAGCAATTCTAACCATGACAGAAGTTATGAAAGTACCAGTTAAAATCATTAAAACAATTAATCCCTATAAGATGCACTACAGTTTTAAATTAGTAAAAACTGTTCATAAGTTTAATAAGGTATGATTATTATTTCTTTGTTGCACAATACAAAGAAAATTAGAAAAAAAAAGGAGAAAATAAAACAGAACAGAGAGACAGGTGACAACTTATCTTAAAGCAGGGGTCTTCGACGTTTTCCAGGCCAAGGACCCCCAAACTGATGGCGAGATGCAGTGGGGACCCCCTACTTACGTATATATATTGTATGAAAGTGTGTCATATAAAACTGGTCCTATAGTCACTCTATTACAGATGGAGTAACGTAACAAAAGTAATTTCTCCCTGGGATTATTAAAGTATTTCTGATTCTGATTCCTGGTTGATGGGACAGGTGTTGTGAATTCAAAGGTGCACAGCTTGAAAGAGCTCCTGTGTGTCGCTGAATGTGAGCATTGATGACTGAAAGACATCTTCTGCCTCCATTTATCTGTTTACTACATTGTGTTGAATTCATGTTGATGTGGATTTAAAGACATTTAAATTAGTGGAAAAAATTGGAGGGGGCAATATAAAAAAAAAAGTCTAATCAACCAAAACTTTCGTGACCCCAATGCAGTTCCTGCGTGGACCTCCTAGGGGTCGCGGACCCCCTGTTGAAGACCTCTGACTTAAAGGGGTCATAAAATGATTATACAGGGTATTTGGTGCTGGTCCTTAAAGGAATAGTACACCCAAAACATGATTAGCCTTCATTTTCTACTCACCCCCATGCTGAACAAAACTCTGGAGTACTTTTTTGATATCTCAAATGCAGGGGCGGATCTAGAAAAATATCGGTCTGTGACAGTGTACGTCACTTCCGCAAAAGCGCAATTCATTTAGGGTAGTTAGCGCCATTTCTGTGGGGAAGAGACAGCAGCAACAAACAAAAGAAAACTAACAGAGAGCAGACGTGTTCTAGTTGCTTCTTTGGAAATAATGGGACACTGGTGCTGCGTCAAAGGATGCAATAGTAATTCTAAACAGAAAACAGCAGATGGGGCCTTACGGTTTTTCGTATTCCCCACTTGGAAAAAAAATACGGAGCGCAGACAGAGGACTTAACAAAGAGGCGTCGGGCTCCGTGGGTCGCTGCTGTAAGAAGGAAAGACGTCACGTTTCATAAAATATCTCCTCATGTTCGTGTTTGCTCTCGGCATTTTCACAAAGGTAAGTCCTTATAAATATACACTAATAGAAATCAACACGCTGAAATGGTTTGCTTATAAAGTTGCAGGAGTTCATGTAAACCTACTGAAACATGCTGTGGAAGAGAAGCGGAAAGTGATGTTTGTTTTATTTCTTTTTTAGACCGCTAAAATTTAATAAATAATGCATTATCTGTATATAATCATTTACACAATCTGCAATACAAATATATTTTTTTTATGAATAAATATATAGTATTAGTGTGTCAGTGTACATATAAAAACACTGTACATACCCACTCGTCAGCCAACTCACTGCATTTATTCATCCTGTGCAATCTACTTAAGTTTATTTATTATAATCCTTTGTTCGTCCTGTAAGCTTTTCAGTTTATTTATTTACCTCTGGCCTTACTAGTCCGATGTACTTGTGCTGTTTCGGTATAGCAAATTTCCCCACTGTGGGAAACATAAGCATATCTTATTTTATAACTCATCTAATCTAATGGGCTCTGTTATTAAGGTGCTTTATATAGTGTTTTGAATAGATGTGTAAAACACTCAACCTTTCATCTACTTTGCAGGTCAACCCGCATATGAGATGATGGAGACTGACCCAGACTGGGCTCCATCCCTGCATCTGGGCCACACTGACATCAAACCAACAGACACAGACCGCTCTTTAAGACGTGGTTATCGGGAACAGCTGAAAAAGAATGCCCTGCAAGCAACTGAAACGGGGCTCCATCAGGCTGATGAAATCCTTGAGCAACAGGATGAAGTTACACATGAGGCGACAGAGAACCCTAACCAGCAACAGACTGACACGCAGAAGGCTGCTGAAAACGTTGGCCGGCCAAACACCAAGGATGACACAGAAGGTGGTCGTCAGGAAGGACAGACAGAATGTAACCTGTGTGTGCTCAGGTGTGCAGAGATGAACCGTCTTTTGGAAGAAAACAGAGAGCTGCGGCGTGAACTTGATGAGCTGCGGATCTCTGATGGCTTCTTTGGAGACAGTAATGAAAAAGTCCAGTACTATACGGGTCTACCAAACTTGGCAACCTTTATGGCTTTGTTTAATTTTCTGCTGCCTCTCATGTCTGCTCAAAATAAAATTCTCAGTCCATTTCAAATGCTTCTGTTAACCTTCATGCGTCTGAGATTGGATCTGCCCTCAAAACACCTTGCTTATCTCTTCCGTGTTTCACCAAAGACAGTGTACAGAACATTCAATGAAATGCTGTCATTTTTATATGCAAATCTAAAGCGTGCAATTGTGTGGCCCTAATGCATGCCTGGTTAAAAGTCCTAGAATAAAACGACAGGTTTTCTTCCTTTTATGGTATGATCATGAATATTTAGATGAGCTGTGTGCTGATTGGTTTGTTTACAACGAGCGAAGCTGCTAAGCAAAGACACATCATAGCAACAAGCACTCACTGAAACATCAAATTGTTAATCTGCTTGGGTGACCAGACGTCCTCTTTTTCCTGGACATGTCTTACTTTTCATACCCAAAAAAATGTCACCATTTTTTTCCGGAAATATTGATCATGAATTGCTTTTTTAATTACTTCTGTTGGCTCCATCTTTGCGAAGGAGAGGCCTGGAGGATAGTGCATTGACAGGCTGGTATCATATGAGTGATCACCATTATTATCCAGGGTTATCAATATGATGAAGCGATTATTTTCTGTCACCAATAACTCCTTAGACCTAAAAAAAGTGGATGCATTTTTAAAATTCTAGTTCAGTTTGATTTAAACAAATCAATAACTTTGTGTTTTAAAACACAAACCTGAATTTAAAATCCACTTTAAGATCCGGGACGCAGAATTCTTTATCGCAATATTTTTCAAAAGGAACCTGTAATAAAAAGAAATCAGATATATGCCTGGAAGATTTTTTTTTTTTATTTGTTATCTTTAAAATTGTGCCAGTTTTATTGACAGTTGTCAGCTCATTTTAGTTACTGTGCGTACCTTAATCACAGCCTGCTTTTTGCTGTCTTCATTCAGAACGGCTCTTGCATCGTCACTGCCGGCTTGCAAAAAATTTAATTCGATGATGACAGGGGATAACGTGTCTTTTACACATTTCTGCAAAACAAAAATTATGTGTAAAAATAATAAACAAAACAAAAAGATTAATTTGAGTAAAATTTATTTCAAATAAATCTATTTAATATAAATCTTAATCATACCTCCATGAAAATAGAATAGTTGAAACATGTTTCCTTGCCAGTCAGCTCATAGGTATACATGATATTTCTGCTTGTCCTTTCATTGTCCTGGAAGAAACCTCGATGTTTTTGCCTCATTGGATCCACATTGAGCATCAGAGAGATGTTGATTCTTGGTTCTGCAGTGGATAACTGGGGCATTACAATGACCAAAGGACAGCAGCTTTTGGTGAAAATCCAAATTTTATTTTTCCCACCTGCTTTGATTTGTGTTACTTCCACCATTTCAAAGCACACTTTCACAATAACCATTGGTAAAATTGTGCCCTTCTCCAAGCAGGTAGTCTTCACAATGCTTATCATATTAGGATAAAATGACAGATCAGCCATGACATCCAGGATGGGTTTGGACCTGGAAGATACCAAATAAATAGGCTCATTCTGCATTAATGAGTAAAACAAGAAAGCAATGTTAATAGTAACTCCTTCAAAGGGGTTAGGAAAGGCTAAAAGCATTAAACCTCACTTACAATAAAATTTTTATAGACAGTTAAATCTGAGCTGCAGTCCACCTTATGAATGGGGTATACTGTGACCTTTCTTCTCCCAAATTTGCATTTTGCATTCACACAGAAAACTATATTTACCCTTAATGGAATGGAGACTTTTCTATTAACAAAGACCAGTTAAAATTTGCAAGGCAGTTCTTGACAGATCATTTATATTGATAAATGCAACTGATAATGTGACTGCTGTTTATGTTTGCCATGACCTGCTGATTTGTGCTATATTGAAGTGCTCCTTTGTTGCCTATCTAGGAACTGGTCTTAAGTTTGGACCTCACAGCTTGCTAGAACACAAGGCAAGCCGCAATATCATTCACAGCAAAGATTAACAAAATCCTGGGTGAGCTGAAACTATGGACTAGGAGTACTTTTGAATTACTTACACCAATTTATACTTCCTAAAAATGGATGCCATATGAGTCCTGGGATTTGATACATATCTCTACTAATATGAGGTGGTTATACATAAATACAAGAGTTTTTAAGTTGCTTTACAGTGTATACCCTCCATATCACATAGATTAAACTACTGCAAGAGGATAACAATTTATTTTAAAGCCTTGTTTAACTCAGTGTTATGGTGCATTAGCAAAGCTGTACCTTAAGACAACCGCAGCGCCTTGTGATCCCACCACAATATCTGGCAGCCCATCATTTCCGAGATCAATATCTCCGTTGATGGATTGACCAAAGAACCTCAACCCAGGTTCGAAATCTGCTCCTGTGATTCTCTGGAACAACAAATGCTTAAATATTCTTTTCTGGCCTCAGTCACATAAAACATGCTTTTTCCCCCTAAACATTTGCCTACAAAGCCGTGAGGTGGCAAAAGATTAAAGCAGCAACAGGACATCAGCAGGTGCATATTTATGGACATATTCACTGATAAAACTGATAACAGACTAGGCCATTCACCAAAAAGTTGACTTGTAGACTTAAATAGGCCGAGTCAACTCACATCTGCAGAACTCAAAAGTTGACAGAGATCTAGAGAAGGCTGAAGAACACAAAAGAGCACAAAGCAGGCTGGAACACACAGGAGTCCTTTCCACTAGACCGGTGCTGGAGATATCTTGGCACTGGAGCTAGCAAAGCTATACATTTTTCGGTTTCAATCGACGAAAGCTCTAGCTCCTGGAGCCAGAAACGGGTGCTACAGTAGCACCACTTTTATGTTGAGCTAAACAAGAGTTTAGCACCAATTACGTCAGGTGGAAGGGGTGGAATTTACTACAGCGTGCACATTAGTAGCACCACTCTGCAAGTATGTACAAAGACTGTCTCTGTTTGAATGAATGTCTGATGTACATGTGGATGCAGTGATGTGGCTATGAGTTGGCTGTGAGCTGGCTTCTAGTATCTCTTTTAGCTCTGGTTCCTGTGAGGACAGAAACGCCTAAAAGGGGACCTCAGGTAGTGAAGCACAGTTCATTTCTACTTGTATACCTTTGTCAGGGACTTCGGCAACTAGGGTCGAACGGGGCAGCAGCAGCTTAACACGAGGACAAAGCCTGGAGACATCCGAGGAGACACTGTAGGTGGCTACAGAGAGCGTGAGGACTAGAACTTTGAGGAGATATGAAGTAGGCATTTCAACTAAAAAATGCAGAGTCTGATTCAGTGCAAATCAGCCCAACGTGCTGGATCCATAAGTCTCACCCTGGAGCAGTCAAGCAGATAAATCTTCTTTTTTATTGTCAGTTAGCAAACATCTTTAGAGGTACATAACATCAGCTACTGTAGATGAGTGTATAACTCTTAAGCGCCTATCCACTATGTTCTGTGTTTCAGATTTTTGTTGGGTAAAAATGAAAAAATGGTGTTCATAATACTGAGGAAACTTTTACAAAGCAGGTTTAACAAATTCATACTCAAATCCTAAACTCTGGATTGATTTAGCCTAAGGTTGGAAATTCTGAGTATTTGGTTTCACAACAGCTGCGGTGAGTAAGTTTAATCAACCCTGTGTAGGTTCACTCAGAATCAAGCACATGCATAACAATTATGAAAAGCCATTATAATATCTGAAATGCATCTCTTCCTAGTCAAAATAATACAAGTTATGACCAGTAACAATGGGAATATTTGAGATCTTCATTTTAGACATCCAGATTGTGTCATGATGCGCAGGTTTTACTAGCCCAAATGCAGAACTCACGGAGACAGAGGGAGGAATAAAGTCCAATATTTATTGGGTGAACAGAGTTCTGCCTGGAAGGCAGAAAGGACAGAGCAGATTAGGTTCAGGTTACAGGTTCACAGAGTCAGAAACAGGCAGGGTGGCACAGAAAGGACAACAATCCGGCTACGAGTGGAGCTCCTCCACAGCTAATATAGGGAGAGCTCCTAATCAGCTGATGGGGAACAGCTGTAAACGCTGAACCCAAGCTCCCCAGGAATAGATCCACGGCGCCCTCTGGTGGGCAAGGCCCCGGATCCTAACAGTACCCTCCCCTCAAGGGCGGATTCCAGACGCCCCAAAGAAAAAGACCCCCAAAAAATAATTCGCCCAGGGTGGGCGAAGGGTGAACCAGGGATGCAAGGCAGAGTCTCAGGTGGCTGGCCGTGGGACCGGCAGCAGGACAGAGTCTCAGATGGCCGGCCGTGGAAACGGAGCTGAAGCAGACTCTCCGGAGGTCGGCCGCGGGACTGGGGTCTTAGAAGCTGCAGAGGCCTTGGAGGAGGATGCTGTCTCTGCTTCTGCAGGAAGCTCCGAGGAGGACGCCGTCTGTGCTTCTGCAGGAAGCTCCGAGGAGGACGCCGTCTCTGCTTCTGCGGGAAGCTCCGAGGAGGACGTCGTCTCTGCTTCTGCAGGAAGCAGAGAAGCTCAGACAGGACCGCCCATTGCAGCTCCGAATCAGGAACAGAGGAGGCCACCGACTGTGGCTCCACAGGAAGACAGGAGGCAGCCGATTGCGGCTCCGAATCCGAAACAGAGGAAGCCACCGACTGTGGCTCCACAGGAACACAGGAGGCCGCCGATGTACCTCCACATCAGGAACACCGGAACCCACCGACTGTGGCTCCGAATCAGGAACTGAGGAAGCCGTCGATTGCGGTTCCGAATCAGGAACACCGGAAGCCACCGACTGTGGCTCCGCATCAGGAGCAGAGGAAGCCACCGACTGTGGCTCCGCCTCAGGAACAGAGGAAACTACCGACTGTGGCTCCGAATCAGGAACACTGGAAGCCACCGACTGTGGCTCCGCATCTGGAGCAGAGGATGCCGCCGATTGCGGCTCCGCATCAGGAGCAGAGGAAGCCACCGATTGTGGCTCCACATCTGGAGTCTCTGGAAGTCGCAGAGAGGGCTCAGGGGTCTCCAGACGGCACAGAGCGGGCTCAGGGGCCTCCAAACGGCACAGAGCGGGCTCAGGGGTCTCCAGACGGCACAGAGCGGGCTCAGGGGTCTCCAGACGGCACAGAGCGGGCTCAGGGGTCTCCAGACGGTCCAATAGTTCCAGGATGACGCGATTCGACTCCAACATCCACCGGAATATGTCTGCTGGGCAAGTCAGTTGGCCGTATTGTTCTGTCATGATGCGCAGGTTTTACTAGCCCAAATGCAGAACTCACGGAGACAGAGGGAGGAATAAAGTCCAATATTTATTGGGTGAACAGAGTTCTGCCTGGAAGGCAGAAAGGAAAGAGCAGGTTAGGTTCAGGTTACAGGTTCACAGAGTCAGAAACAGGCAGGGTGGCACAGAAAGGACAACAATCCGGCACCGAGTGGAGCTCCTCCACAGCTAATATAGGGAGAGCTCCTAATCTGCTGATGGGGAACAGCTGTCAACGCTGAACCCAAGCTCCCCAGGAATAGATCCACGGCGCCCTCTGGTGGGCAAGGCCCCAGATCCTAACAGATTGTTTATTTTAGATACAAAGAATGCTACTTTGATTGAATTTTTTTTTATTTTGGTAAGGAAGACATGGGTTTCAGATATCAGATATAAATTTTCAGACAAACTACTAAATATCAAAACAGCCTGCCACAGCCTGTTGTAACCCCGATAACATTACAGGGGGAAACATCTTACTGCTTGATGGTAGTGGATTAATAAAGGACGTAGGATTTAGGTAAAGTCCTATGTGAAAGAAGCGCATCTGAAGGTAAAGATGACATATAAAAACATGTTCGACCTATCATCTCATGGGATTCCTCCTCATTTTGATGTTATGACTATGACCTTATGGTATGGCCAGATAAGCAGCCTATTCTGGAATTACTAAGCACCAGCATAATGTCTGCCTGCACAGGTAAACGAGATGATTTCCAATGATCATGCAAGGTTTGAATAATTTTGCAGATCCTGGGGATTGTGGGACTTCAGGGTTCGGACTTCAGATAGTTAGAAAAAATTAGATTATGTCTGTCATGATCAGGCAGGATTACTAGCCCAAATGCAAAACTCACAGACTCAGAGGCAGGATAAAAGTCCAATAGTTTATTGGATGCAGACAAGGTTCTACCTGGGAGGCAGAGAGGACAAAGCAGGTTAGGTACAGGTTCAGGTTCAGGTTTACAGGTTTACAGGTTTACAGGTTCAGGTTCACAGGTTTACAGGTTTACAGGTTCAGGTTTTCAGGGTCAGAACAGGCAGGCTGGCTCAGGCTTGCTAACCATAACAAGAGTCAAAGTCAACAATCCGGCTCAGAGTGGAGCTCTCCTCCAGCTTAAGTAGGGAGAGCTTAATGAGCAGATAGGGATCAGCTGTTTCAGATGAGCACAAGCTCGCAAGAGAGGATCCACGGAGCCCTCTGGTGGGCAAGTATGGGGCCAAAATGGTAGCTTTAATATTTGCAAATGTGTGTGGAGAGTTGTGTGTCTGTATCTCGATTTGTGTGTGTGCAGTGGGATTTGAAAATGTGTAAATAAATCTGTAAATGTGTGAGGAGATTTGTGTGTCTGTACAACAATCTGCAAATGTGTGAAACTACTTGTGTGTAATCCGTTTTGCAAATGTGTAAAAAATCCACAAATGTGTATTCAGATCTGCAAATGTGTACTGAGATTTGCAAATGTGTAAAAAATCCACAAATCTGTATTCAGATCCACAAATGTGTACTGAGACTTGCAAATGTGTAGATCAATCTGTAAGCACACACAGAGACACTTGTGTCTGAAGTATTTTCGCTTCAAGACCCAGAAATACAGACAAATCATTGGTTACAAGTCAAGCGGTTTTTCGGTTGGCTCTCTTTACACACGTGATTTTTGCTACTCTTCTGCCGGGTGAGATGCACAAATGCCTAGAAGGATTTGTATGTGTATTTTCGCGATTTGTAACCCCTTGCGCAGGCTCGCAGGCTCACATGCTGCCCTGAACGCAGGCTCACAGGCTCACAGACAGCCTCTACCTTTTTTTTCCTCCGCTGCGGGAGTTGACGTGACAAGGATGATATATTGATACCATTCAGTCAGAAAAAATTTAATCTATTATCAAACAAAAGGTTACAGAAAGAGGGCAGAAGCTGTGGGAAGAGCATAGAACTGGAAGGAGGCTTTATAGTATTCAAAGGAAAATTGGTGAAATGAGGAGAACGGAAAGGAATAGAAAAGAGGTTATATCTAGATTAAGTTTCGAAAACACGGGGTTAAATGGAAACTTATTTAGAATGGGAACAGGAGGTTGTGGTTTTTGTTATCAAGGGGAGACGGTGGAGCATGTTTTGTTATAAATATTCTATGGAGAGAAGGGAATTATTAAGTTGGTTGCAAGAAAATAAATTACAGTTAAATATACAAGATATTTTGGAAAAAAAATCTACTTATGATTATTTTTGTAATTTGATAAACAATCTAAAAAAAACGAAATTGATAGAAAGGATATAAGTTTATTTATGTAAATATTGTTAATATTTATTTTTATTTTTCAGTGGGAAAATACATAGCATCCCGATCCACACTCCACTGAAGTAGATGGCGGTAATGTATGTGGCTGTATGTGAAGCAAGTTGTGCTGAACCGTCGCAGCAGAGAGAGGCTGTCTGTGAGCCTGCGGTCAGGGCAGCATGTGAGCCTGCAAGCCTGCGCAAGGGGTAACAACTCGCGAAAATACACATACAAATCCTTCTAGGCATTTGTGCATCTCACCCAGCAGAAGAGTAGCAAAAATCACGTCTGTAAAGAGAGCCAACCGAAAAACCGCTTGACTTGTAACCAATGATTTGTCTGTATTTCTGGGTCTTGAAGCGAAAATACTTCAGACACAAGTGTCTCTGTGTGTGCTTACAGATTGATCTACACATTTGCAAGTCTCAGTACACATTTGTGGATCTGAATACAGATTTGTGGATTTTTTACACATTTGCAAATCTCAGTACACATTTGCAGATCTGAATACAGATTTGTGGATTTTTTACACATTTGCAAAACGGATTACACACAAGTAGTTTTACACATTTGCAGATTGTTGTACAGACACACAAATCTCCTCACACATTTACAGATTTATTTACACATTTTCAAATCCCACTGCACACACACAAATCGAGATACAGACACACAACTCTCCACACACATTTGCAAATATTAAAGCTACCATTTTGGCCCCATAGGCAAGCCTCTGAATCCCAACCGACAGCAGAAACCCACAGAAAGGGATCCACGTGGCCCTCTGGAGGGCAGACCTCTGGATCCCAACAATGTCATCTAAATTCTTGGATGCATTTTCAAATATATATGTTTTTCTGTTTTAATCTAAAACTTAAAGTTCCTATTATGTAATGGAAGCAAAATTATTGCAGAGAAGTCAGCCTCTGGTGGCTGTGCTGATGCTTTTATGATTATTGTTAATCAAACTTTCTGCTTCTCTGCACTTTTCTCACAGCCCTTCTTACCCTGTTTTCAATATTTCTGGACAAGTTAAACTCTAAAGAGAAGACAAAACTCAGCAAATACCTTATTATTAGTAGTCAATTTTAGAAAAATGTGTGTAAAGATTTATTTTTATTTTTTTCAGACAGAATCTTTAGTTTGTGTGTCACCTGGCTGGAACATTTGCGTATCCCTGTGCCACTTTGTCCAAGGTAGATGTAAACAGCTCCTGCATTATCCTGCTCCAGAGGGGCTCCCACTGCAACATCTCTGAGACCATCTCCATTCAGATCTGACAGACTGGATATGGTGGTGCCAAATCTGCCCATGGATGGTGCTCGCACTTGATGCTCCATTGTTAGTTCCATCTATAGGCATTAAGGATAATATCAATTAAATAATAAACTATAATCATAATTACTATAATTAACTATAATAACAATGTCGCACCTCATCAGATAGAGAATAGATGTAGATCATTCCTTCTTTTCTCTCCGCTGACAGATAAAACATTGGAGCTCCAACCAGCAGGAAGTCGGTGTTACCATCTGAGTCAATGTCTACAGAGCAAAGCTCTGCACCAAAATAGGAACCAATCTGCAATGTATGAATAAAGTGTTTCTTGAGCTTATCATCTCTAAGAAGCAGCCTGAAAATTGAATCAGTTTTTTTCTGGTTTCCTTTCTGCAACCCAACATGTCTTACTAATTTTCAAAGTAAAAGCATAAATTGAAATGCCATTGTGTATGTTGGCAAATAGAAACTTCATTGTTAATTGTTCACTCTTCCTGAAACTCCCAGGCAAAATATTCTTAGAGACTAGTTTAAATGGGAGCAGCATGGCGTCATTTAAATGATAGATGACCTGGTCCCCTGTTATTCTTTGTGTTGTGTTCCACTTGTCATCATCAGGTTGGAAAACTATGACCTGCCCCACATGGTCGAAACGCGGTGCTCCAGTGAAATATAGAGGACTGCCATTCCTCTCTCCAACAGAAAGAGAGTATCCTAAAAGTGTGAGTAGAAACAAAAGTTCATATATGCTTTTTTTTGCATTGCAGATTATTTGACACCAAAAGAAGTAAAAAAAACAACAACTGTAACTTTGAACAAAATCAAGGTTGTTAATTGATAGCTGTAATAAAAGAAATAATTTGAGTGAATTATTAAACATTGTTATACCCATGTAGGAGGCTTCATGCATTTCAGGGTCTAAAATCAGTTTATCCTGCTTTTGAGGCTCACTGAGAGCCCCACGCCAGGTGTTTGATCCCACAGAGCCCAGAATTAAGGTGTCCTGTCAACACAGATATTAATCGCGATTTAATTTTTTTTTTGACACACATTGAAATCTTTTTTATGTTTACTTTGGTTGTCTCCTTTGTGCTGTTATGCTCTGTGGTGGGGAAAATTATATCCCCTATTAATTCCTTTTTACATATATTGGAATAGGAGTGTCGAGTTTCACTTATTCAGGCCTCGGTGCTGAGGAGAGTCGTTAGGGACAAGAAATACTATTCAATTGAAAAGCCTGGTTCTTTTTCATTGTTTATTCATAGTATTTTACTGTTTAACCAAATTGTCTGTGATTAGTTTTGACTCTGACAAATATCGCAGCTTCTCCACTATTGTGATTAGATGGGACAGACACTGTCTAGAGCAGGACAGGGTTACTGTGAGGGATGTTATGATTGTCTTGCTCTCTTATTACTTTGCAAAGTAAAATAAAGCTCGAACTGAGTGAAATCCATCGATCTGCGTTTATTTAACTGCAGTGAATTGTTGAATACTTTTTTCATGCAACAGCTCTCTGTTTTGTGTCCCTGTCATCTTATACTTGTATGGAAGCAGACTTCTAGAAGTTGCTGTATATCTTCTGTATTGTCTTTTTTTGCTGTTTTGTCCTATATCTGGTACATCTATTCCCAGAGCCATATTGAGAAAACAGGACACAAAAAAGAAAAAAAAAGGGAGAAGAATGTTTTTTTTCAGAAATTCACTATTCAGTATTACAACGTGTTCCATTCGTCATCAGAAAGGGACATTTTCAACTTCCACATTGGATTTCAACTGGAAAGCTCCTGAAAGTCAAAATAACAAGTCAGAAATTTGGTGCAACTGGACGGTATCTGACTTTTGCATTCAAGATAGATGCTACTCATATCTGTAACAGTGGTTACACTCCCCTCCTTGGACTTTTAATTCTTTGTTATGTATGCAGCATTAAGTCAGTCATTCAGGGGCTACTTTTAAGTGTGTAGAGTACAATATATTTCAATACATTTTATATGTGCAGAATACTGTGTAGAATGGTGTTTTTAAATTATTATTGCTTTAGCAGTGCCTATGGGGAGTTTGAGGCTACAAGCTAAACACTAAGACACATTTATATTACAGCTTACATTACCCCAACTTATTAAATTTGAATTCCTAATTATCGGGAGTTCATATGGAGTTATTTTGTCAAGGAATCATCAGTACTCATCATATTTCAGTAATAAACAAGGCAGCCAAAGGTTTGACAAAACCTAAGGATGAAAGCCAGATAAAGAAACAAAACATTACGTTTACCAACTAAACCAAATCTTAGTCATCACTTACTTTGTGTGATACAGCACTGAATCCACTTTGGGACATTTCAACAGTCAATTTTTCAGATCGAGTCACAATGGACCCTAAAGAATGTACAAACAGGGAAAAATGTAACTAAAAAAAAATAATTTTGTTCCGCATTGATCAAAACTGAAAAACAAAAAACTGAAGAAATGGTTAACATTACCTTCTATATCAAAAATCTGCTTTTGCAAATTTTCTAGTAATCCTGTGAGTCCATCATAGTTTTCAATCTTTAAGGCATTTTTGTCTTTTGGCTTTGATGCAATGTTTCTTAATTTTTCTAAATTAACATTTTTGACCTGAAATGACAAGAATAAATACATATTTTTTTTAAATCTGATGTCATTCAAAACCCCATTAGGTTTACACTGTGGCATATGAAAGAAAAAGCAAACTTCATCCTTCAAATAGCAGCAATTTTAAATGGTTCGCATTAGTGGTTCAACATCAGTCAGTATTCTGCAGCCACTCAATTTTGATTCAAATGACAAAACATGCGGCTGCATCTGGTTATGTCCAGGTGTTGTTAGACAAGATTTCATGGTGTACTGTGCCATTACAGCAAACACAGGGACACAAAACCATTCACACACATGTTCTTACTTGAAAAATGATTAAACTAACAGCTTTTTTACAGTGGGAAGCCATGCATGGGGAGATCATTGATACTCCTAGTAGAAAATCCCCAGGTTATAATTAAAAACCAGGACTTTTTTTTGTGTCACTCAGGTTTACTAATAAAATACAAGAAACAAATAAATTACCACAACTGTATATGTCAATCAGCTACTACAGCAACCTGTTCAAACTTACTCCAATGACAATTCAAACTATCTCTTTACGTTCATAGGTTTCTACACTCTTGTAATTTCTATCAATGTCACTTGGATCTCCATCTGTGATTATTACCACAGCTTTAGTTGAATCGTTTGAGGCACCCGCTGTTTGGTTTTCAAAAATGCTTGACCTGAAGAAATGCAGACATTTAGAGATGTTTAACAAATTCTAACACACAGACCTTACAAGCAAAGTCTTGAAGTAAATGTATTTAATGTAACCAAACTTACAGTGTTAATTTGAGGGCTTTATGTGTGTTGGTCAGATTCTTCATATGTTTTTCTTTTTTAAGTTTCTCTAAAGCTGTGCCATTGACATAGTCTTAAAGTCAAACACTGTTCTGGACTCTGTAGAAAACTGAGCTGCTGCAACCTAAAGGAAAACATACATTATAGATCTAAAATTATGTAAAGACAATGGATTATATATTTAATTACAAATTCTTTAAAGAAATGGATGTTGAAGTAGTGCAGTTACTTTGATAGATTTGTTTGTTTTGACGTTATCCATGATGTCTCTTATGAAATCTTTATTTTTGTTAAATTCTGCTTTGGTCATGCTCTCAGATCCATCAAACAGAAACACAAGGTTTAGTTTTTTTCCTTTGCATTCTGGAAAAAGTTACAAAATTTAAACTTTGGTATAAATGCGGGTAAAGATTAATGTAAACAGTAAATTTTTTTAACTTGGCTCGGGGTCATCTTACCTTTAAACAAAGAGTTAAAGGAGGACAACTCCTGAAACTCATCTGTGATGTTATAACACAAACTGTTCAGGAAGACGTTTTCATAACATGGATGAGCAAGACTTGGACTGCAAGCCTAAAGCAGAAGCAAAATGGTCAGAGAAATTGGATTACACACTTTTTAGACATTTGTTTTGCCGTACAATATCGGCAAGGTGTGAAATATCTCACAATAAACCGGGATCCTGAAGAATCTTTAGTTATTGACAAACCGAGATGTTTGGCCACATGTGACTTTTTCTCAGAAGAATCTGTAAAAGTAACATTTGGTCCCAGTTATAGGTAATGGTTCTTACAGAAATTTGTTAAAACAACCAGTTTCTACAATTTAGTTGGATGACATGTAAATGGCAAATAAAGATTGCACATGTTGACACAGATCATATGGACCCAATATATATTATCTCTGTTTTGCTTTTTTGTTTTTTTACTCAGCAATATGTTGACATACAATACATTCCTGGATTCAGTTTGGTCTGGTACACTTCAAACTTTAAAACTATTCAAACCTCTAAAGTCAAGTTCAAAGTCCATCAAAGAACAACCACATCCATCCATCCATCCATCCATCCATCCATCCATCCATCCATCCATCCATCCATCCATCCATCCATCCATCCATCCATCCATCCATCCATCCATCCATCCATCCATCCATTATCCCTGCCTGGACCACAAGGGGTGTTGGTGCCTATCATTAGCTGTCAATGGGCGAGAGGCAAGGTACGCCCTGGACAGGTTGCCAAGGCAACAGTTCTAATGCTCCAGGTCAAAATATCATGATACACCTAAAAAAAAGCAAAGACTGCTAATGTTAGCAACCAGATAACTTTAGCAGTTTGTTAACTAACTAAAAGCCAACCTGTGTTTATATGATCCCAGCATGGAGACTCTTGAACATTAGCCAACAAATTGCATGATTAAGACCAATGAACACAGCAGACAGCAATGGATAAAGCTGCAGAGGCCTTTAAAGCAGGTTTCGGTATAAGATTATATTTCAAGCTTAGAAAGTCTCATAGAGCTCAGTTCAATCCATCATCTGAACAATGATGAGGCACAACTCCGAGCCTACCAAGACATGGTCCTCTACCTAAACTGACAGAGAGCAAGAAAAGAGAAGCAGTCAAGAGGAACTCCGAAGAAGCTACAAAGAGTCTGATATGAATTAAAATACCTATCTGATACTTTTAACTTTAACTTTATTTTATTTGCGCGAACCTAATTTGAGTAGACTTGATAAGCAGAAAATATTGGTTGCAAAAAGTCCCATGTAAATTGTTCTACAATTCATTTAAGTGACAGAAGACATATGGAAGGTGCTGCTCTAGTCAGGAAAACTAAACAGCAAGCATCAGTATTGCCTCATTTATTCTCTATTCAGCAATCCCTGCATGCTGTTATGCTCATGGTCTTGAAGGCCAATTTTTTTCTTTTTTTTGTTGTTACTATACTATTTTCAATCTCATTTTTAAAGGTCCAACCTTATAACAATTACTTCCATTATTCCATAATTTGCATATTGGCTTAAATTGCGTTTTCAACAGTGGAATAGAGAACATTATGGGCAACTTTTACATCTTATACTTCAGGGGGGGAAAAAAATTATTTCATTTAAAAAAAGGAAAAGGACAAAAACTGACCAATTATATCTATCTTAAAGGAAGTAGTTCAGGTCAAGCCTTCAAATGATAAAAAATGCTGCAGCCAGAATAGAGAGATCTTATCTATCCCATTTTAGCTTCCTGTTATTGGCTTACTTTAAGATCCAGAATTTAATTTGAAATTAATAATTGTACATTTTAAATCCCCAAATAGCCTCAATGTACAGTGGGGCAGTCGGCAGCACAGCTGCCTTGCAGCAAAAAGGTTCTGGGTTCAATTCCTGGCCTTAGGCCTTCTTTCTGCATGAAGTTTGCATGTTCTCCCTGAGCATGTGTGGGTTCTCTCCAGGTACTCCGGCTTCCTCCCACAGTCCAAAAACATGACTGTTAGGTTAATTGGCTTCTCTAAATTCTCCTTAGGTGTGTGTGAGTGGTTGTTTGTCCTGTTTGTCTCTATGGTGGACTGGTGACCTGTCCAGGGTGTCTCCAGCTGGAGATAGGCACCAGCACCCCTTGCAACCCTGCTTGGGATAAACTTGACGGAAAATGGATGGATGGATGGATAAAACCCTAAATAAGTAAGCTCCATCTTGTATTAGAGATCTGATTTTTCCTTATATTCCTATAAGAGCTCCTCCTTCTGAATCTTCAGGTTTACTAGTGGTTCATCTCCTGCGGAACCGACTACCAGTTTCAGTTCATGAGGTAGAGACCCTGTCTACTATTAAGTTTCTCTATAGTTGTACTGCTATAGGCTTAGGCAGCAGGATGAAATCTAGAACACCTTGCAATGCTCTGATACATTCTATTTAAATTCCAAGATTTGGTATTATGTTTCAGTTCAACTTGTAACTTAATGTTCTCTCTCCTTTTTCTCTTCATAGCAGCTTCATCTGGCCTGGCATTCTGGTACTCTCCCAGACATAACTACGTATGTCCTCAGCGTGTGTGAGCTGTGATTGACACTCCATCAGACGCTCCTCTGGCTGTGATTGGTTGTTTTGACTCGTCCCGAATTATTCTTTCCAGATTGAAATACAGGCAGTATGCGGGACCAATTGAAGCAGTTTTTTTTCACAGGTTACATATCACATGTACTGCTGTCTGGGTATAGGGACAGTTTTAGCCAATATGACAAAAAAGTGATTTTTAAAAACTTACAGACTTCAGCTTTAAGCATCCAGTTGGCCTCAGCAGAATGCCACTCACACTGAGTCTGGTTATGCTGTAAGTGTATTCCTATTAAAAAGGACTATTTGGGGAGTCGGGAGTTTGGAGTGTTGGCCGAGTGTTTAGAGCAGTGTGCTTTTGCTCTGAGAAGGTGGCAGGTACCCGGTTTGATCCCCAAAGCCTTACCCCTTAAACTCACACTGCTTCCTGGGCACCACACTACGGCATAACCACTGCTCCCCAAGGGGATGGGTTAAATGCAGAAATGAAGTTCACCATTGTGGGAAAATAAACGGATTTTCATTTGTTTCCTCTCCACTGTCACTGCATGTATGGTCACTGTTAGGTACTGTGTTGTATAAACTAAAATTTTAATTCAAACGCCAGCTAAAACAACTGGTATAGGCTACTGGTGACACATCACGCTGAGCTATTACACACGATGATGTCCTTTTTATTTTCCTTTACACATTCCCTATCTAAAGCAGTACTTACATTGATGAGCCGTGCATGGATACATCGGACCGTGCATACATGACGGTCAACAAATGTTTCTCCCCAAGCTCACCCAGGCTCCGTAATCCAGGTCGATGTTGAACTCAGGTGAGCACACAAACTAATACAAATGACACCACACCTTGTCGACCGACGTCACATGCATGTGCACATGCACCCAGATAGAGGAGAAAGTATCACAAGAGGACAGGATGTACATATAATAACTTATGGCTCCTACATTAGGGATTGCCTCAAATACAGGCCAATGTCTGTGGTTACCACATGCTAATTAAGGAGAAGCAAATCCTGCAAAGTCAATAACTTTGCGTGGATTATCCCTGAGTACTCCATATTGCTCCCACAGTCCAAAATCATGACTGTAAGGTTGATTGGGAAATTGACCACTGTGTATCCTGTCTTTCGCGCATAGACTGCTGGATATAGGCACAAGTCCCATCACAACCCTGTGGATGGAGGGTTAGACATCTGTATTACTGTAAGTCCTTTTTCAATACATTCATAAAACAGTGATAGTATGTGTGAAATATTTGTATACCTTTAGGACTGAACCACTTTGCGTATCCATCTTGGTCATGCTTGACTATTCCTCCGGATCCATTCAACCGCAGCGGAGCAGTGATAATTATCCTGTGAAACACAGTGGTTTCAGATTAAAGCCACAAAATTTCTTTTAATAAACAGTAAAGTGTATGCTCTTATTAGGAAGGTGTTATTAATATGATATAATATTGTGAAACATCTCTGTCCATAAACTGATCCAATTCATTACAGAAAACTTTCAGAAGACGGTTATCTTCCATCTATTTTATCAACATTGGTGTTCTGTATGTTTGTCAGACTTGGAGAACCAGAATGCACAGATGCAAAGCTCACCCTTTTTTGTTGCCCAATGAATACTGAAGAACCTTGTACCCAAAGAAATCTTCCCTATCACCATAATAAGTAGTAGGGTTGTCCTTGTCAATGTTGAAAGCTGAACAAAACAGAATGGCTGCAGCTGAAAAGCATGAAAAGTACCATAAGTGTTATAATCTCACAAAACTTTCACATTTTCCTATAATTAAATTGTGCCTGTCTAAGGTTTAGCCATGAAATATCAATCAGATTTGTTCTAAACCTTAATGTTGTTTGTTCATCTTCATTTTATGTGATTTAATCAGTGTGCACAAATATAAGGAAAGTGAGTATTTTAATCATGTCATGAGTTTAAGGAATAGTTTCTAACTCCAAGTTTGATGTACTTGACTTATTAATATGTTCAACCACAGCAGGGGTAGTAAGGGGAGTGTGGCCTAAGGTGGTGAACACCTTATATCAAGGAGTGCATTATTATTTAGCTGATACTGATCTCTGGGCAAAACAGACCAAAGAAGGAATGGAAATGACAACGAAACATTACAAATACCAAAGGTTTTCCAGAGAGATGCAGAACTCTTGAAATTAATAATTTTTGTGGCCTGATCAGACACCATCAAACATTTTATTGCAAATAGTCAACAGGGCAGCAAGAATATGAACCATTCAGTACTTGTCCAATTTGAGCTGGTGCTCCTGACTTATTTCCCATTGGCTGCTGAGTAGTATAGTATGGCAGGCTGTTTTGACATTTATTAGCTTGATTGAATATTTAATCCAGATGTCTCAAATGCATTTCTTCCTAGTCAAAATGAACATTTCAGATATCTGAAATGTAATTCATACTGGTAAAAATGTAATTATTAATATTAGGGGGAGAATAGATAATTTTTTTTTAATCCCCCGATAAGAGGATGGCAATAAATATTAGCATTAATTTTTCAAAAAGAACATCACCACCCGGGCCAACCAATGACCCTGGATGAATGGAGAGGTTCAGAAATCACTAAAAGCATGTAACTCAGCTTTCAAGTCTGGTGATAAAGAGGCACTGAGAAGAGCGTGTGCCAACTTAAACCATGCCATCAGATCAGTGAAGCCGAACCACATCCAGAAGATCCAGGATCTTTTCCATGACGGCAGCAACACCAGGAGGATGTGGAAAGGCTTTCGGCTGATCACTGACTACAACATACATACTCTCCCTTGGTAGATGCAGCAAACACTGACTTTCTAAATAAATGGAACTACTTCTTTTAAAGGTTTGAGGCACTAAACAACACTCCAACAGTAGAGGCCTTTCCACACCAGAGGGGGGGAGACAGTAAACCTGGATGTAGCTGAAGTGAAAAACTCTGAGGAGAGTCAACCCAAGGAAGGCCCCAGGGCCTGATAACATACCTGGGCGGGTGTACAAGGAGTGTGCAGACCAGCTGGCTGGTGTCCTCACAGATATTTCTAACACCTTGCTGGACCGATCCATAGTGCCAGCATGCTTAAAGTCTGCCACCATTATTCCGGTTCCAAAGAAGCCTCAGGTCACCTCACTTAATGATTACCGGCCTGCCACACTGACATCAATCATGATGAACTACTTCGAAAAGGCTGGTTAAAGAAAACATCGTCTCCAGTCTGCCTGCCAACAGTCGACCCATTCCAGTCTGCCTACTGAGGGAACCGCTTCACTGAGGACGCCATCTCCGCTGCTCTCCACCTGAGCCTGGCACACCTGGAGGAGAACACTCACGTGCGGATGCTGTTCCTGGACTTCAGTTCAGCTTTCAACACCAGCATCCCACAGTATCTGATGGGCAAACTGAAACAGCTGGGCTTCAATACAACCCTCCGCAATTTGCTGCTAGACTTCCTCACCAACAGACCTCAGTCATTCCGGGTCGGACAGATCACCTCTGATGTCATCACCCTAATCACAGGCCCCCCTCAGGGCTGCGTCCTGAGGCCCACTGTTCACACATGACGGCATCCCCAGGTTCACCACCAATCACAAGAAATTTGCAGACAACACCACGGTGGTGGGTCTCATCAGTGATGACAACAATCAGGACTACAGAGAGGAGGTGGAGCTGCTGGTGGACTGGTGCAAAGATAACAGCCTGATCCTCAACGTGGAGAAGACGAAGGAGACCATCTTGGACTTCAGGAAGAGCCGACCTAACCCCGCTCCACTGGTCATCAACAGCTCAGCTGTTGGTCAACAGCAACAAATTCCTGGGGGTGCACATTACAGACACCCTCATCTGGACTGCAAACACCATCTCACTGGTCAAAAGGGCACAGATGCGCATGTCCTTCTTGCGGAGGATGAGGGGAGCCTACCGACATTTCCTCCCAGCGCTACGTGTCCCGGGCCTGTAACATTATAAATGACCCCGATCCAAAAAAAAAAACTGAATGTTGTTACTGTAACTATACAGTTGTACGTTTACATCACTTTTTTCCACAACAGTGTTTTTTTTTTTATCAAAATGTTTTTTTATCACTGCTGCTTACCTTTATCAAGGCTGCACTTAAAAAAATTTTAAAGCCTAGAGAGCTGTACTAAAATGAAATTTCTTTTTGTATAAACTTGTCTAAGTCTAACAGGGCACATTAACTCCGATAACAGCCCAACAGTAATATCATTTTCCAATTTTTAACATCCTCCAGCAAAGCAGCATCCATCAAGCACACATTACACATTAATATTAAAATATTTACAGTAATCAGTGTAAAGGCTTTGCACCTTGTTAAATGTATGTATTGATCTGTGGACTGTTGACTCATCTTGTTGATGATCGGGAAGAGAGAAAATCTTCAAACACTGAGGTCACTTTAGTCAAGGTTTTATGATGCTCATATGCCTTTTTCTTTTTGACATATCCTCATGTATAGTTACGGCTCACCAGTAGGAGCACTAATAACGCAGCCATACTGGATGCTTAGGATGACAGTTAGCTAGAATGAATGTTCTATATAGCGTAAAAAAGTGTGAGAGAATAAAATCGGACTTAAGTTCTTCAAGGTGTCGTTGATTTCCCCTTTCCTTCAGAATGTTTGTACATGGGACTCTTGGAAAGACAATTTTGTTTTTGATAGATCACAGCCTTTGCTTAGAAAGCTATGCATGCAAACTTCTTGCCTCATTTTGTGCATAATAAAATCAGGTGAATCTGAACCAAGATGTCTTGTCCTTTGGTCTCTCTAAGAAGAGCCATTTAGCTTCTCGCACATTTGGTAAACTCTCTCACTCTTCACTCCTGAAAGCTGATTCCTTTTTCAACCTTAGCTGTCTTAGCTGGATGTAAACCAGGAATTAATATTGTTGCAACTTCTTCTGGTACATGTGCAGGGTGCATTAAACGTCATGGCAGAAGATTTGGAAACATTGTCCTTGAACTGTAAACTGATCCCATCAATTAGCATATCTGCAGAATCTAAACAAACACTAGTATAGATGCAACAATACACCCCTGAAGCTATTAAGAATAATTTGAGAAAAATCCATCACAAGTAAAAAATTACAATGTCTACAACCTGCCCTGCACCTTGCTCATCAATATATGACTTTGACTAAGCATGTATATGCTGAGGGTGTGTTGGTTGGCTTAAAGCTAAATGTAAAAACATGTGTGTTAACCTACTTGATGCTGTGTCCCATTTTTATGCTGATAATGTAGTTGTTTTTATTATTCTCCTGCAGTCTCTATATCATTTCAGTTTGTGCAGTCTGCATTTGGAACTGTTTTTGCCAGTCACATTAAGCTTAAGGTGGTTTTAAATCCAAAGCTATGCTGTCTTTACCAGGTAAGCAGCTTCTATCTCACTGTCCAACCTTGTTAACTGTTCAGAGTAAAAAAAAAATGACAGATGCAACAAATGTTTAGGTATTTTGATATATGTAACATCATATTCATAAACTGTTGTTTTAACCAACTCTACCCTCCCAATGAAGTTGTAGTTTTTTGATAGAGAAGTTTCTAGCTGACAGAAAACAAAAGCTGCAGGAGTCAATGCTCCCTTTCCCACCCCAGTTTCATTTTTTCATGGTACAGACATGCAGCACTTGCTTTCTGTGGCACATAGTAGTTAACATCTGAAGAGTTGGGCTCCAGCTTACAAAGAAAACCCTTCCAGCTATTTATTCCTGTTATGATCTGTTTAATCCTCCAGCCATCACAGAAATAAAAAATTAAACAACTTCTCAACTTCAGATCAATTTTTCCAACTTACTGTTTTATTATTACCCAGAGTCAAAAGTATGCATGTAGCAGTTTTTCCATATCTCATATTCCAATGTTCAACAATCATATGTTTTTATTAAAACTGAAATTAAATGTCCACTCAGCTCACTAAAGTTAATGAGTGAGCTGAATGCAAACCAATTTTTACTCCCCGCATATAATTTATTCTCATAGAATAGTTTGGATATTGACACCATGTGTTCAAAACAAACAAAAAGTAATAATAATTAGCAATACCAGTTTAAATGTTTTTTACTTACCTGCTATTGCCACATAGAGAAGCACATAAAATTGTTGTTGCTTGAGCATCTTGACATGAAATAAACTCTGCAGACAGTGTGCAATATGAATCACAAATTCTTCTGTTTTACTCCAAAAGCAGCATATGGGTAGATTTGCACTATACCCGCAGCTCTGTAGTTGCAGTTCATCAAGAGTTCTGACCTGAACGGGCACAAAGAAAGGATGTGTCTCTAGAGGAAATACCTAAACTGCGGAGGCTGTGATATAAATCTCATATGATGTATTCCCAGACGGCCTTAAATTATTTTCAGCTTGAGCTGTAACAGGAACCGGATTTAGGAGGTTCCAGCATTGTTTAGGAAATCTCTGGCCATGTTTGTGATTGCTGAATAGAGGGGGGTTGGCCAGGTTCAGAAAAAAATTATAAAAACAAACTGTACAGCTATTACTTACAACTAATTGCATTTCCAGGTCCACAGCATAGAAAAGAAATGATCAAATCTTAAACTATTTAAATTTTGGGATTTATTATTGTGCTTTCATAATTCCCAGAATCTTGTTAAGAATAAGTGCACAGAAATATCCAAATGAATATCTCATGAATCCATTTTTTTTGCTCCTGAAACTCAATTCTTTAATAAACTCAGCATGAAAGTTTTCAGCGAATAATGGTATTTTTAACCTGCTGTTATTTGTTGTATCGAGAATGTATCGTGTAGATCTCAATGCTATAACTTCAAGCTACCGTTATGATTTAATTGTTTGCCCCAACACCCAAATAAGACAACTGCATTGTTAAAAACCCCTTGTTTACTTCCCCATTTAATTTTATGTTTCTTTATATAATGCAAATTTTAAGAACAATCAATGATAATTTTGTGTCAACACAGAGAAAAACAATAATTCATTTTTATCTTTTTCACAGGTGCTGCCATCTTGGCATCATTGGCGACTCAAACGACGGGCTTTAACCCAAGTCACACAAAAATATTTTATAGCTGTAAGGTTCCTTCTTGCTGGCAAAAATGCCAAGAAGGATAGTGACAGAGTACACAAAAAGCTGATGAAGGTTCTCAGTCATCCAGGTCATAGTCATTCCGTAAAAATTCAAAAAATATCCACTGGACTTGGTTTCCAAGATTTGAAGACGTTTCGCTACCTCTCCAGGAAGCTTTTTTTGAGAAAGCTTCCTGGAGAGGTAGCGAAACTATTGTGTAATGCTGGTTAAGATTTGTCTAATCAACATAGATTTGTTTTCCACACACTAACACTGATTCCAATTTTTCAGACTCTTCACCAGATGTTATACTAGAAGCTGGTTGCTGGGCTCGGAATGCCATCTTCTGTTACAGCTCCACTAATACAGCTCATCAACTCATTTACTTCACTCTTCAAGCACCTTAAAAGGAACAGGAGGCCAGTCATTCTTCGCCTGAGCGTTCACCCTCTCTAGTAAGTAGAGGTAAAAGCAGGATAAATGCAAATTGACTTAAAAACATGATAAAAGCAGGAAGTAAAAAAAATAAAACTGTTTGACAACAATCTTCGACTAATAATACCTCAGTTAATAGTTTAACATCAAAAGTCAAAGGCAGTTCCAATCAAATGGATTTTTAACTTTGACCTAAAATAACTCAGGCTTTTAGCACTTTTAAGGTTTTCTGGAATTTTTCTGACAGACTTACAATCCTGTCTCCAACACTTGTTGGAGAAACTTCAACAAAATCCAACAAGTAGTTTGGGCATCTTGCTGGATACAAGATTATTCAAAGCCACCAGCAGTGTTGGATGGCTCTCACAGCTCAGTGCAGCCTAGCCTATTGCGACCGCGGAAGCCAAGCACTTCTGCCTCCTTACTGCTTTACAGCCAGCTGGCAAGTTCCACACTTGATCAATTCACATGAAGGCGACAACAGCCTTGGTCAGGAAAGGTTACACTAGAGTTAAAAGACAATATGTGGCACAAATCCTATCTGTCTGACAGAGGCTGTGATCACTTCTTGATATCCGTTGGTGGGACAAAAGTGATGTCACCAAATGTAAATACAAGCTTGCTATCAGGTGTCTGTACCTGAGTGAAGTTGCCCCCCCACCTTCTTCAAATCAGACAAAATTGGTATCAAATGTTTGTGCAGCAAAAATGTTTTGTTGTGCCGCTATCATTTTAAAGATATAAAGCAGGGGTCACCAACGTGGTGCCCGTGGGCACCAAGGTGCCCTCAAGGACCACATGGGTGGCCCTCAGAGTCTTCTAAATAAAGAACAACCCACCAGTGGGCTAAGTTTGAAATTTAATTTTATTCTGTTGCTCTTCTTTTTAATAGTTTATAGAGATTTCAAAATGACAATCTCTAAATAAACTTAGAAATTAACAGAAACAATAAAAATATGTTGATAATGAACAAAGTTTAGGCTAACGCTAACCCTTGCAGCTCATGGGTCAGTAATGGTCGCCCTTCCTACGTCTCAGTACCCTTGAAGTGGCCCTCAGCCATAAAAAGGTTGGTTATCCCTGATATAACAACACTAATATCATCCCCCCCACCCCCCACCCACCCCCCTTCAAATTAGACGAAATGGGTGTCAATTAACTCGACTCCATTTGTGATGGTTTGTCGTTTGGGCTGCTTTGGCTTTGAAGATATTAATCGAAAGGTCAAAAGCACAAACTTCACTCAGGTTAAGCCCACTACTCTCATTACTGCATAAAAGAGAGAGAAAAACAAAAACAAACGGTCAGTTCAGGTGTTTTATAAAATATGTGAAACGGATATTGTGTATATACCAAACTGAACAATTGTTGTTCTCTACTTCAAAAAATACTTCAGATTTTAAAATGGAAAAATTTTCTTTTTTTTTTTTCTTTTTTCTTTTTTTAAACATAAATATTATTATATTAATATTATAGCCTACATTTAATTGTATAAAATGTTATAAAAATTCAATGTATAGCATTGATGCATAAAAATACATTGATTAAAAGCATCTTATTTCAGTGTTAAATTCTTTTTAAAGTAATGGATTATAATAAAAAAATGTCTCCAGGCCTTTACTGGTTGACGATTTTCTTCGGACCCTGATAATTTTTTATTTGTTACCCCTGAACTACACTATTCATACCCACCCTAGGGCTACCTTCCCCCTGCTAGTTCTGTCTTACCTCAGTCGCCCCCCACTTATGGAATGTGCTTCTATTACACTTAAGAATACCACAGACAATAAAGTCTTAAAAATAATGTTAAGTTGTTTTCTAGGTTTTACAACTGTTCACTTAATGTTGGTTTTATATGTTGTTTAATGTGTTGATTAATAGTTTTATTTCTTAAATATTGCTTTCTAGTGTTACTTTGTAACACTTTAGGATTTTCATGTTAAGTGCTTTAGAAATTAAAATATTACATCTTGCTGTTTTAAAATCTTGTCACTAGATGTCATCATTACATTTTTCATCATAATAAAAAAAAGCCAGAACTCCTCTGATTCACAAAAATTAATCATTAAGTGACAATTAGCTGGTGGAGAACAACAGAGCTAAGATCTTGTGGGACTTCTAGATTAAACAGCCAAACTGGTTGTTGCCAACCACCCAGACATTGTGACCATTGATAAGTAGCAGAAAATGGTTGTAATTATCTATTTGGCCACATCAAAAAGATGATAGTAACATCAGGAAAAGAATATGAGATATTGGAAAAGGGCTCAGGGAGGAACTAGAGAGAGCCAGAAAGGTGAAGGCAACTGTAGTGCCTATGTTCATTGGAGCACCAGGGGCAGTAACTCCTACTCTGGAAAAGTGACTCCATCTGACAGATACCTGGAGAAACATCAGAGCAAAATGTTCTGGTTGGCTCTTTGTGGTAGACATTAAATTCACACACATACAGATTTTCCATCTTTATTCATCTTTATTAATTTTTATTGCAAAAAGAAACTCATTTATATATACAGAAGTACCTCAAATATAAAGAATATGACACACAGGTTGTATATTGAAAATAATACATGCCAGCAAAGAATTATGGGTATTCAACAGTTCTAACTTTATTAAATAGGATTATTCTGTTTATATTATGTAAATTCAGAATTCATAAAAAATATTATCTTTAACTGACCAGAAACTCAACAAATATTTAACCTTTGCATTTTTTTTTTGCTTGCTGATACAGAAAATACTTTAGCTGTATTTTACTATTATTTATGGTCATTCAAATGTGGAATTGTTTTAAAGTATAATTTGGATACATGTGAGAAATTTGCATATTTTTTTCATCTCTAGGTATTTTCTGTGTGAAATGTGCAAAGCTTTTTCATAACGACTGCACCCATTCAACACTTTCTTTCTAATGCTATTCAAGCTGCAAACTTAAAAGTATAAAACAACAAATTCTTTACTTTTTTAGTATTACTTATAAATGTTTATGAAACCAATCAATTATCATCAGTTTAAGAGGGAAACATAAGTCACATAAACATCTCTTGTTTCTGGAGGCAGTGGCGGCTGGTGCAGAGGGTAAAAAAGCAATCAAACGTATACTAAATTATCACACCAGTATATTGATATGAATGCCAAAAACATTATAAAACACTTTGTAATAACAAAACATAATTTCATGTACAGATCTACATTTTGTACATAAATCTTGCCTTTCTGAGGCTTTGTGAAGAGATTTGTTTTACATGGTCCAATTTTGTGTCACAAACCTAAAAAAAATAATATACCATTTTATTAATGGAGAAGCTTTATTTAATATATAAAAACGATATGTTTTCTGAGAATGTGTTTATTTAAGAGCAACTATGCAAACTAACAAACATCTAGAAAAAATCTACTATATTATATTATTATCCATGTGAATCCCAGATTGTTCATCATTCTTTGCCTTTTCTAAAAAAAAAAAAAAAAAAAAAGTGCTTTAAATCAGTCCAACCTGTCTTTTTCCATGCTGGGTCAGACCCTCAATATATTTTGAAATGCTATAATTTAATTTCAATTTATTTTTATTTTTCTTAGTCAAAGTAATTGGGCTGGTGGGGCAGCACCCTAGCGCCATCTATTGGCTAGTCTCTTCTGCTTGGAGGGTTACTTAGCCCCAGCAGGAGATACAACAAATAAAATATGAACTATCTGCCAGTCACAATCTTGGACTTCAAAATGAGCGATTAGTCATTCTTCTAAGTTCTTATTTTAGTCATTGGGTTTTTGATTTTACAGTAAAATATGATAATGGATAACTACATAGGAAACATTTCTCTTTGATTTACTGAGAAAAATAAGGAACCATCTGATCTTATGGCTTAAAATCTTCACAAGCAAGGGGCTGTTGAAGGAAACAGACACATTACCAAGAAATGGTCAGAATCATAAGACAAAAACCTCCTCTGTTCAGTTTCTTTTATGCCAGAACATTCCAGTCGAAAAGTAAGGATACTGGGACCACCACCGTTAAAGGTAGCTATCAGATCTAAAAGAAAAGAATGGCATAGACTTTTGAATCTGTAGTCAAATACTTTTCAAAGTGCAGTTTTAGTGCTAAGGAAAAAAAGAGCAATAATATGTGTGCATTTACAAAGGACTGCAGAAGAACAAACACTTGTTGATAAGGTTGGTGGATGTTGTTTTGTTGACCCAAAAGCTGAGTAGAAGAGGCAGAGATGATTTCTTGCAAAATTTATTAAAGAAGTTAATATAGAGAATCCATAGTTCAGAACTGATTAGCAAGGCACTCAAGAATCATAAAACTAGGGATGAATAAACATAAGGAATGACCAGATTCCAGCCATGAGTAACTGAACAGTTACTCATGGCTGGATTCGGCTGGTTGGGCTCACATATATATATGCCTCCATACATACAACAGGTGGTGTATATATGGGAGACAAAAACAGTGGGAGAACTAATTAGCTGATAGGAAGCAAGTGTAGTAACTAGAAGGAGCTAAGTGGACAGGAAAGGACACTAGGGGGCAATAGAGAATAAGCTGGGGAAACAACAGAGTTTGAAATTAACTAGAAAATTATTTAATTAAAGCTAAAGTGGAATAAAACTAATGTCTACAAAATAAGGAATGACCAAGGGAAAAACTAGGGGATAAGAGAAGAGCCTGGAGATAATTGAAGCCATGGAAAACATAACCTAAATAAAAGAGAAATATTAATTTTAACAAACTATGATTCTATTAGAAGGTCTTCACTCATTAACCAAAGTAAATTATCTCTGGCTTCCATGTAAAGATGTTTTGGATGGCTTTCCCTGACTTTCATCCTCACTCACATTTGGGACAGAGAGCAAAAGAACAGGACTTATAAATAAAATTACAACCTGGTCTTTGAAAGATTGTACTTTTTCATCATGGGTACCCTCTAAAAGAAAAATTGAATCCCTAAAAAGTCTGAGCAAATGTGCAACGTTAGCAGATGTTTTAATAAAACAAGCTGATGCATTTCCCTAAAAGAAATGTGCATGCAGTGCAATTATCCACATTCCTGGAGGGTTTTGGTATTTATTTTTGGCTTAAATTACATCAGAAGCAAAAAGAAAAAAAAAATACTTTACCTGGAGCAATTTCTCTATTTGTCTTCACAAAGTTCCAACAGCAGATGCCTTCAGTTTAACTTGCATTTGCTAGGATGTTACCAGGAAATACTAGAGGACTTTAAGCTTTAATGAGAATATTCCTACATTCAGAAATGCTAAAGACACACCTTCCACAAAGCTGGAAGATTCACCTCCCTTCTGTTTTTTTGGATACATGTCAACTCAGGTAATCATGTTTTACCAACTTAATGAAGTGGAAATTATAGGGGATAAAGAAGGGCTTCAGAAAACTACTGTTTGTTACACTCTCAGAAATATTCCACCCAAATATTAAGATCTATATCAATTTATTGCATAGAAATTCCGATTTACTTCTTTTTCAGACACTTTTTACATAAATCTATTAAATAAACCTTATGTGATCTATCCTTATTTGTACAATAAAACATAATTATTAAAATTTGAAATACATAAGTATCAGGTTTATGTATTTGTATTATTCATAAAGTATACATACTGAATATTAATACTTATGAGTGTATTTGTTTCAAATACATAAAGTTTAATATTTGAATTGCATAAAGGTAAAACAAACAGAGTTTGTTATGTAATTAAATGACATAAATCTTAAAATTTGGTTGAAATATTTTTGAGTGTATAAAATGTTTCAAGTAGAAACGCCTCCATCTGTATCCTATTTTATATAACAAATGTATTCCCTGTGCATTTTGATCAAAGAAAGATTAGTCATTAGATCAAGTCGGGACGTTTTTCATTCTAATTTCCCTTTAATTGGTGGATTGTATGGCCAACATCCATCATGTTTGAATTAGTTCAGCCCAAATGATCGCCGCCTCTTGGTCTCATTCCAAAGCAGCAGAGATGCTGCCTTTCTCTTCATCTTTATTTAAAGCTTTTTCCTCCTCAACTTGTTCAGCTTTATCATGAGACAAATCAGATGCACACCCATTCTGAGCAGAGAGATTGTCTTCGTTTTGATAATCCTCAATGGTTTTCCTCTTGAAGCAGCCACACTTCAAGCACAAAAAGCAGTTAGAACAAACACAATAAAATCAATTAAATTCTTCAGACCAAAGACTAAAAATCTCACCTTGTACATGATGAATGCAATCAAGAAAAGAAGCAAAATTCCCAGCACTACTCCAGTTCCAATGATAAGTGGTCTATTTTGGGGCACAGTGAACTCAACAAGAACATTAGCCTGTTAGAAGAGGAAGAAAAAAATAAAGCAGAGTTATGCCTTTTTAAAGAAAGATTGATTTGTATTAAAAAATAAGTAAAGGTAAGACTTGTAAACATTGATACCTTTAGTTTCTTGTCAATCTGCGTCTTCTTCTGAAACCAAAACTCAGATTATTACTATCTTCATTTCCTTTAACATGGTATTACAGCAGTGCAACTAATACATACCTCATCCAGCATGTATCTACCAGCATCGTAGTCAATTTGTATAAAGCTTGTAAAATGGACCTCTCGATTGTCTCCAGTAAATTGATTCAGGAAGGGCATATTCTTTAAAGCAAGAGCAGGACAGTTAAAAGACATTTTGCAGATATGTGGGGCGTATTTTGTCTTTACTTGTCACAGTACATACTGATGCGTAGTCTTTTAGATTTCTGAAATGCACATCTCCCTCCAAGGAAAAGTGAACGTCTGAATAATTCTTCAAAGTAAAAGTATTACATTCCATGGTAACACAATCTTTTCCCAGAGGGCAGTTCTGCAACAAGACAGCACCTTATGTCACCCAGTGATTTATCCATATTATGATTACATGTTTTAAGCCTGAATCTGTTACACTAACCTCAGACTTTTGGGTGGAAATGACTGAGCATGCAGTTTTGTTCTTAAAAACAACAATAAAAATATATTAAAAGTTTGCAGGTAAGACACACAAAAGGAGATGAAATAAACAAATATTGTAGTATAAAGTCAAATTACTGGTTTGACAACAACTTTGTAGTTGTGGATTTCAAAGTTGTGTTCCAGTTTACTTGGGAAGAACAGTGAAACGCTGATGGGAAAATCCTTGAAACCGGTGTTCTGTATCTGTAAAACATGAGAAGCCGCATCATAGTAAATAAATTGATTCAAATTTTTGCAACGTAATATTTTTAAAGGAATATTTTTATTGAAAGCGAGAAAACTGAATTTTAAACTTACTTCATATGTAATAACCATCGTTTGTGGCTCATATTTCTCTGAAGTGAAGCTTAGGTATTTGACAGATTTATCAGATTTTCTATAAATAACAAAACAGAAGAAAATCACTATCATTGCAAAATATGGAAACATTTGGTGTTATAAAGCTGAAATGAACCTTGACGTGTGTAATACTACTTACACATCTTTTGCAATTCTAACCGAATATTTAACAGGGATAACTTTGGTCACAGAAGGTGTCTGGCTGGCATTTAAATTTTCACTAAGAATGAAAACAGAAAAACAGTGTTTTTTCAGAAAAATTGATAGCAAATCTTTGGCTTCCTTCTGTACAGGACTGTTGGATAAAACATTTTACCTTTGTGCAGTGACTGTCATTGACATATTATTACTCCACTCAAAATCTTTAGCAACACGGAAAGTAGCGTTGAAGGTGGCCTTCAATGGGACAAGAGAAAAAGACATTAGATCAGGCTTTGGGAGCATGGCAGGTAGATAAAGTTAGCCATTCAGAGCTTTTAAAAAACCTCAGTTATATCTGTAAGGAGGATATATAGTTACGGTTTGATTAAGAATGTATAATTGGCCCTAATCCTAACTTGTGGTAATTTGGCCCTCCTGTTTAATAATTTTCTTAACCTTTGTTTTCTTTTTATTTATTATGAACTATTTCTGTGTTATGTCAGGCTTACTGTTTAAAAAAATCTTTTTTTAAAGTTTTACCAAACACTTTACATTTTAAGAATGTATGTTATAATATACACAAATTCCTCAATTTTCCAAGTGTATTGACATAAGCTTTGCTTGAGATAATTACAGCACTTTTTTCAACATATACAGCCATTATTAAGGAGCAAACTAAAACCGTGATTTGTTTTAATTACTTGAAAACATTTTTTGAAGTGTTTTATTTGAAATACTGAAGATGTGGAGAACAGGAGACACCTTCTGTCTTTTTGATTCCGTGCTTGCTGTTTTGCTATGGATTAGGGTTTGGATTTTTTTTTTACCTTGCATGTCAAAAGATGACTAATGATATAATACGTTTTTTAGAATTATACAAATTCTACTGGGCCCCTTTCTGGTTTTAAGATATATTTGTTAGGAATCCAGTTTGTGTGGGTTGTTTTTGGTGTTTTCTTTTTCCACCACTAGATGGTGCCCTGTCCTCGTTTGGGCCTCCTCGCACACCTGCGGCTCGTTGGGTCATCACCAGAGGAGTGTTTGAGCAACGGGCTGTCACTACCTTGATGCCAGAGTGTTTGCCAGACACTAGCCTTAGTCTTGTCTCTCTGAGTTTAAGCTTGCTTTTTCTTTTGTTCTTCAGCAGGAAGCCTTCCTGATTCACTGGATAAGCCTGGACCTTCTACCCCCCTGGAAGGATAAACTGATTCACACTGAGCAAAGGGAAACCTTCACATGATCTGTTCAAGTCCACTTCAGGAAAACCCAGGGACTGTCTGCTCCATTGCTCCTCTGGATCCAACGTTAGTCTGCCTGTCCGCCCTCCAACGGGTTCTTTCATCTCTGGATAAAACCCCACAAACTGGATCCTAAGAGTAACGAAGAACCCCCTAAACGTGAGTGCCCCTCCTGCAAATGACAAGCCTCAGTCATTTTTTTCCATTTTTTTGAACTGATCATTATGATCTCCCCGTCAGAGTTTCCGGTTCCGGTTCACCAGTCCGCTGATAACAGTGTTACCCAGCTGAATATCTCTCAGTCTGTGTTTTAGCTAACCTCAATAAACCTGTTAACTTTTATCCTTGGCTCCTGAGTGTGTCTCTGGATGTGGGTCAGATCCTCAAAGCCCATTATGACAATATTAAATAAATGTCACTTTACAATGTGTTACCATAGCAGGATCAGACAAGACAATCATGATGAGTTATACAGAAATGTGGAGGTAAATATACAGGTGCTGGTCATAAAATTAGAATATCATGAAAAAGTAGATTGATTTCAGTAATTCCATTTAAAAAGTGAAACTTGTATATTATATTCATACATTACATACAAACTCATATATTTCAGATGTTTATTTTGTTTAATTTTTATGATTACAAATGACAACAAATGAAAATCTCAAATTCATCATATCAGAAAATTAGAATATTACTGAAGACCAATAAAAACAAAGGATTTATAGAAATGTTGGCCAACTGAAAAGTATGAACATGAAAAGTATGAGCATGTACAGCACTCAGTATTTAGTTGGGCCTCCTTTGGCCTGTATTACTGCAGCAATGCGGCGTGGCATGGAGTCGATCAGTCTGTGGCACTGCTCAGGTGTTATGATAGCCCAGGTTGCTCTAATAGTGGCTTTTAGCTCTTCTGAATTGTTGGGTCTGGTGTATTGCATCTTCTTCTTCACAATACCCCATAGATTTTCTATGGGGTTAAGGTCAGGAGAGTTTGCTGGCCAATTAAGAACAGGGATACCATGGTCCTTCAACCAGGTACTGGTAGCTTTGGCACTGTGTGCAGGTGCCAAGTCCTGTTGGAAAATGAAATCTGCATCTCCAAAAAGTTGGTCAGCTGCAGGAAGCATGAAGTGCTCTAAAACTTCCTGGTATGTGGCTGCGTTGACCCTGGACCTCAGAAAACACAATGGACCAACACCAGCAGATGACATGGCACCCCAAACCATCACTGACTGTGGAAACTTTACACTGGACTTCAAGCAACGTGGATGAAGTGCCTCTCTTCTTTTCCTCCAGACTCTGGGACCTTGATTTCCAAAGGAAATGCAAAATTTACTTTCATCAGAGAACATGACTTTGGACCACTCACCAGCAGTCCAGTCCTGTTTCTCTTTAGCCCAGGCAAGACGCTTCTGACGCTGTCTGTGGTTCAAGAGTGGCTTGACACAAGGAATGCGACAGCAGAAACCCATGTCTTTCATACGTCTGTGTGTGGTGGTTCTTGAAGCACTCACTCCAGCTGCAGTCCACTCTTTGTGAATCTCCCCCACATTTTTGAATGGGTTTTGTTTCACAATCCTCTCCAGGGTGCGGTTATCTCTCTTGCTTGTACACTTTTTTCGACCACATCTTTTCCTTCCCTTCGCCTCTCTATTAATGTGCTTGGACACTGAGCTCTGTGAACAGCCAGCCTCTTTAGCGATGACCTTTTGTGTCTTGCCCTCCTTGTGCAAGGTGTCGATGGTCGTCTTTTGGACAACTGTCAAGTCAGCAGTCTTCCCCATGATTGTGTAGCCTATAGAACTAGACTGAAAGACCATTTAAAGGCTTTTGCAGGTGGTTTGAGTTAATTAGCTGATTAGAGTGTGGCACCAGGGGCCATCAATTTTGAACCTTTTCACAATATTCTAATTTTCTGATATGATGAATTTGAGATTTTCATTTGTTGTCATTTGTAATCATCAAAATTAAACGAAATAAACATCTGAAATATATGAGTTTGTATGTAATGTATGAATATAATATACAAGTTTCACTTTTTAAATGGAATTACTGAAATCAATCTACTTTTTCATGATATTCTAATTTTATGACCAGCACCTGTATGTGTTTTTCACACATACTTAACTTACATCTGGATCAGGGTGCCCTAATTGGTCTTTTGAGTATTGGTATTATTACTTCTTGAGGTTATGTTTGTTTTAGTAACACCTGCGCACCTATTGGTTTAAGACACCAAATAAAATTTTGGCAAAGCACTTGCCTGTGGTGTGAAAAAATAATTTCCTATCGATTCCTGACTTTGTTAATGACAAGTGTTAATTTTACTTACTTTTTCCACAAAAGTATTCACTCATGCTGTTGCACACCTGCAAGGCTACACTGTGTCCAAGCATGAGGAGTTGTTTACCGATGTGAGATGTTTGACTCCCTTAGACTCAAACTGTCTGACCTTTTTTTGTATATGGGGTTATACATTCCTTATAAATAAAATCAGCAGGGGTAAATCAATATTATCCGTATTTATCTTTGTAAATAAGAATGAGGTTATTTCATTAAGGGGTTATGTTAATTGTAGCAGGGTTTTTTTGGGTGTGTATGACTTACAGAGGATTTGCTGCGATACACTGGAGAGCTGATTCCACAAATTGTTCTGTTCAGCACACCTTCTTCTTGGACAGGGCAGTTGTGAGTTACTCTCTTAATCTGTGGGGAAAAAATAGCTGCTTTAGATTGTAGACCAGGGGTCACCAACCTTTTTAAGCCCGAGGGCTACTTAATGGGTATTGAGTCGAAGGAAGAGCTACCACTACTGGCCGGTGAACTGAAAGAATCAGTGTTCACCTTGAAGGAAGGAAGGAAGGAAGGAAGGAAGGAAGGAAGGAAGGAAGGAAGGGATCAGCGTTCACCTTAACTTCATACATAATAAACATATTTTTATTGTTTCTTTTAACTCCTAATTTTTTATATTGCCATTTTGAAATTTCTATAAAAGCTCAAATACTCCGTATTATTAAAGCTACAGTGTGTAACTTTTAGCGACATCTAGCGGTCAGACTGCAGCAACATGAACATCTCCCCCCCACCGCGTCTCCCCCCCAACAGTACGGCGAGCGTTACGGGACAAAATGTCTTCCACGACGTCCGCATCACCTACCTTCTCAAGGGATGAGGTTTGTTTACATAGATAATTTTACAGATAGTATTTCATTAGTTTGTGTAGGGTATAGATTTCATGTAGACTTAAGATAATAAATATACCCGTTATTTTTTCTACATCGTTGTGACGTTTTGGCGATCTCGCAATCGCTAGTTTGTTGGCTCTGGGCTGCCGTAGCGCAAAGGTGAGTTGCGCACTGGTGAGTTGTGCTGTTTTCAGAAGATACTGTGGGCACCCCATAAGGCCCCTGAGGGCCCCTTGGTGGCCCCTGAGGGCCCCTCGGTGCCCACAGGCACCACGCTGATGACCCCTGCTCTAAACTTAAATATTGGCTCAAAGTTAATCTGCTTAGCTGTGTTTCACTCCGAGATAGAGCACTTGAAGAGATGCTACTGTTACTAACGTTAAACTTTCTTCTCACATAGGAAGCACTTCTGTACTAATGCTTCTGTGACTTCTTCTTTCTTCTCAAACCCCAGTTTAGTTCTTGCTCAACGCCATTCACATATAAGGGCTGGTTATGCTGTCGCAGCAGTGTGTCGGAGTGAACTTGTCGCAGGTATGATGCAGATTTTTTGATTTATGCCCAAGTTCGAAGTGTGGTCTACGCTATGTTATTCCACACCACAACACAAGAGGGACAATCACGAACTAGCTGTTGGTCCAGATACGGCCGAGGTGGTGAAGAGGAAAAAGTAAAGGGGCAAGTTTGTGCGACAATGGAGGGACATTAGCGGGAAAAAAAGCAGGGATTCACACGGAAAAAGGGTCCCAGCATTCTTGCGCCCCTCGCTGTTCTAGCTGGTCCATCTTCCAGAGTTGTTTTTTCCACAATGGAGGTCATACTCACAAAACAAGCTGGTGAGGAACCAACAAGAAATATTCATAGTGTAGAGTGGATGTAGATTTGACCAATCAGAGGCCTCCTGTCGGTGGCACTGTCTGCGGTCACCTACAGTTTTGAAGAGGTGCGCCAGAGTGTCTGCAGAAGGGGCGGGGGTGTATCTGCGTTCACTGTGACACACACGCAGACGACCTGGTTTCTGAGTATAAACCAGCCTTTAGCCTGATTTACCTAAAGCTTTCTTTCTGTTAAAAGGGTTTGTTTTTCTGCTCCACTGTCACTGTATGCATGCTCAGTAGGCAGGATTGCTGCAAATTCAATGACACAATGCAAGTGTCTGTTCACTGTTGCTCCATGGTATTTTCAGCAGACGGTGGACATAAGGCAGGCCACACCCTGGACAGGTTTCCATTCTATCACAGAATCACATAAAACCATGCATATACACACTCACACCTAATTACCCCTGTTGGCTCCATCTTTGAGAAAGAGAGGCCTGGAGGATAGTGCAATGTCAGGCTGGTGTTGTATGAGTCATCACCATTATTATCCAAGGTTATCAACACACTGAAGCCATTATTTTCCGTCACCAATACTTCGTCAGACCTAAAATACAAATAGTATTTTATGGATTCATTAAGATTTAATTAAGGGAAACCAACAGCTTTACTTGTTTAAAAATACATACGTGAATCTAAAATCTACTTTGAGGTCAGGGATGCAGATTTCCTTGTCACAATGTTTTACAAAAGGAACCTGTAACAACAAAAAAACAGTTGAAAGATAAACAAACTGAGTATGTGTTTATATTTCATAAGCCCTCAGCTCCAGTTAAGCAACTGTACCCACATCGACCGTAGCATTCCTTTTGCTGTCCATGTTCAAAACTCCAATTGCATTCTCACTGTCACTTTGGGAAAAGTTTAATTTCATTTGGACTGGAGATAATGTGTCTTTTACACATCTCTGGAAAACAGAAGTAACAGTGTGAAGCATTCTTTTGCAAAAACAAGAGCAGAAACTTCTTTTCAGTAACACTGATGCCAAAAGAAAACGAATTATTCATACATGCATGAAGATAGAATAGTTGAAGCATGTTTTCTTGTCAGTCAGCTCTAAGGTATGTGTGATGTTCCTGCTTTTCTTTTTATTGTCCTGGAAGAAACCTCGATGTATTGGCCTGTTTGGATCCACCATGAGCATCAGAGAGATATTTATTCCTGGCCCTGCAGGGGATAACTGATGCATTAAAATAACAAATGGACAGTTACTGCTGGTTAAAATCCTATATTTGAGTTCCCACCTGCATTGGTCTTTGTTGCTTCCTCCATTACAAAGCAAGCTGCTACATTAACCATCGGTAAAATGTCATCCTTCACCTGTCCCAGACAGGTAATATTCTCAATGCTTATCATGTCAGGATAAAATGACAGTTTAGCCTCAACGTTTAAGACAGGCTTGGACCTGGAAGACACAAAATAGATCAGCTCATGCCACATTTTTTAAGAATTAAACTTCTCTTTATCTATAACTTTTTTCTACTGAAACACAAACAAAATCATACCTTAAGACAACCGCAGCACCTTGTGATCCCACAACAATATCTGGCAGCCTACCATCTCCACGATCAATATCTCCATTGATGGCTTGACCAAACAATCTCAAACTAGGTTTGAAATCTGCTCCAGTGATTCTCTGGAACAGCAAAGGATTAAATATTCAAACTGTCACATATTTTTTTAAACAGACAGGCAGCTGGAAAAAGAGAACAGCCCCAAAACAATTATGGAGTACTTATAGCAGGATTGGACTACACCCTTATTGGGAGCCTTTTGTGCTCCCCATTTCACCTGATTTAAGTCTCTAGTTGGTTTTAAAGCAGTGTCTGATGCTTTCTCTGTGAAAACAGACAGAAGCCTAACATATGCAGTTATTACTTAATATAGAATAGAAAATCCCTTTATTGTATCACAATGGGGAAATTGTGACCTTACAGCAACAAAATACTATAGAAAAAGTGGTCGCTCAAATGTGAACCTTAAGAAGTGTATGCTAACAGAATAATTGACAGGTTTCAGAATAAGCGACAGATTGAGACAATTTGTTCATAACTGCATTCCAACTCATAAAAACATTTAAGCATTTGATCAGTATAACACTTATTTGGACTTTCTATGCATGACTCCTTCTTCCTGCACTTGTTGGAATATGTTGAATAAACAGCTGTGTCACAATAAGTGTTTTTGCAGGTGAAATGTTCAGTAGGATTCTGTAGATTGAAACATATTTTCAAAAGTAGGTAATGAGTGCATCTTTTACATATTTCTAAGAAACACTGAATTTAATGATGATTATGCATTAGGAATTAGCAAAACATTGCTTTTGCTATATAATCACAACTCAACAAAGTCAATACTCAAATTGCAGAGGCACTAAAAACTTTGGTCGTATTACATTTAATGACACTGACTTTCTCAATCCTGCCCTTTATGTAGTGGTAATATAATTAAATTGGGTTTGCTGCCACACAGAATGGATAAGAGAGCATGACAGTAGAAGAAATCCCTATCCATGCAACAGTACCAGTAAAGTTCAGCAACTCTGAACAAGCAGGTTTTGAAGGCCACTAAAACAATGAAACCCTGGTGGGAAATGTCTGCATGCTTGTGATTTGTTAGAAGAAAAACAAAATAAAACCACATCACTGCTTAAAAAAAAAATCGGAATTCAAATTTTTTGGCTAGATGCTAGTTATGCTGCTATAGGCTTAGACTGCTGGAGTACATAGGGACCCCTTTTTCATCACTCTGCTTCATTCTATTTCTATTCTACTGCTGAGCAAAAATTGTTAGTTCAATCTCTAACATTATGCTCTCTCTGCCTATTCTCTGTAGCTTCATCTGTTCTGTTCCTGTTTGGCTGTGACACCATCCCGGAGAGAAATATCAGCTGTGCTGTTGCCATCAACAACACCTTTGTGTATAAATGTTCAAGATTGGCCTGTTTTTCAGTATAGTCTTATTTTTATGACTGTGACTAACTGTTTATGCTATCTTTCATCCTCTGACACGGGAGCGTGCTCGGAGCTGGTCTGTCTGGCTGTTTGTTTCCTGGACAGGGCCGCCTGTGGAGCTGGTTGAGAGTTGCCTTTTGTATCTCTGCTTCTTACTGTATGTCTACTTCTGTCTCCTTGAACCTCAATCAGCATCGACAGATGCCTGCCCACACTGAGCCTGGTTCTGTTAGATGTTTCTTCCTGTTAAACGGGAGTTTAACTCTCTACTGTCACTACAAGTATGCTTGGTGTGAGGGACTGCCTTTCAGTCAATGAGTTGGTGCAATCAGCTTTCATTAGAAAGAAAACTTTGAACCAATCTGATTTTTTCATCTAGTTGTGTTAGGAATCCAGGTTGTGTGGTCTGTTTTTGTGGTTGTTTCTGTGTTTTTCTCCCTCCACCACCAGGTGGTGCCCTGTCTTCGCTGTCCCTCCCTGCAAACCTGCGGCTCATTGGACCATTATCTGGAGGAGTATTTGAGCATTGGGCTGTCACTACCTCGAGGCCAGAGATTTTGCCAGTTTTGGGTACCCTAGCCAAGCTGAGTTTAGCTCACTCTAATCTAGCTTTTTTTCTCTGAGTCTAACAAGTTTTCTGTCTTTGCTCCCCGGCAGCTTTCCTGTGTTACTTGATTCCTCGACCTTCTCTCACCTGGAAGGATAAAACCTAGTTTACACTGAGCAGGGGAAAACCTCCACATGTTCCGTTCAAGTACCCGTCGTAAATCCGAGTGACAGTCCGCTCCATTACTCTTCCGGGTCCAATGCTTGTCAACCTGTCCGCCCTCCAACGTGTGCACTATTCTCTGGATTTACTACACAATCTGGATTCAAGGACTAACGAGGCCCCCCTCAATCGTGAGTCCCATCCTTGTAAAAATCTAAGAGTTTCCAAGTTTCCCACGGTACCTGAACTGCCCACTAAACTTCCCTTCTCACTTCCAGTTCCGGGTAAAAAGTGCCTTGAGATGACATGTGTTGTAAATTGGCGCTATATAAATAAACTGAATTGAATTGGATTGATAATCACTCCCAATGTACAGACACCTCTCATGTACAGAATATAAGGAAATATTAACAGGTGATACCTCTGGTCAAACCATTGTCTTATGCTCACATAAGCAGCAACATGTGTGACTTATGCTGGTACTGCTAAGTACCAGCATAAGTCCTGCCTACGGAGCCCCTCTGATGACATGGTCAAAAAAAAATGTTAATTGTGGCCACGTGTGCACGAAATACTACTTCGTGGCCACGCAATAAGTTTATCGTGCACACAAAATACTTATTAATAATATTAATATCATTCCTGGAAAACTGGGTAAGCAAATCGAGCGCGCTTTCTCTAAGGTCTAAGGCGCGCTCGATTTGGTTACCCAGTCGGTCTCTGCCAGTCACGTGACATTTGTTGCTAAGACGCCATTTTAGGTGGAAAAGGCGTAGTGTAAACAACCGCAGCATAGCTAAACGAAGGACTAAAGGCCCGTTTACATAGCAGCCTGTCCAAGATAAGTCATTACAGTTAACATAAGCCTGAAAACAGGGGCGGAATTATTGATATTATTAATAAGTATTTCGTGCGCACGTTAAACTTATTGCGTGGCCACGAAGTAGTATTTCGTGGCCACGATTAAAAAATTTTTTTGACCATGTCATCAGAGGGGCTCCGTACCTGCCTTCAAAAGGAAATGAGAAGGATTTGCAATGATCAAGCAATGTTTAAAAAATGTGCAGGTCCTGGAGATTAATAAACCTCATTAATCTGGTGTCAAAAAAGACTTCTGATAGTTAAGTGGTATGTTTTCCATGAATGAAAAACTCTGGCCCAAGTATAAGGTCATCCAGATTCTCAGCTGCATTTTCAAGCATTTTTTTTCTCTTTTGACCTAAAACTTGAGGTTGCTCTTCATCTGCTTAGTAATAAAATGTTTGAATAAAAGAAAAGTCAATACCTGGTGGCTGTTTTAAGACTTCTATGTTCCAGTGTTCAAACTTTTTGCTTCTCCCCACTTCTCTCAGCTCCTTTTAGTCTACTTCCAATATTTTATACTGAACGAGTTAAAGTCTAAAAACATGACAAACTTTCAGCAAATACCTCGTTACGATTGTAGTCGGTAAGTAAAAATATATGTTAAAATTTATCAACTCAGTTAAATGTCTTGATTTTATGGAATTCAGACTCCTATTGTTTTCTTTTTCAGATAGAATCTTTAGTTTGTGTGTCACCTGGCTGAAACGTTTGCGTATCCCTTTGCCTCTTTGTCCAAGGTAGATGTAAACAGCTCCTGCATTATCCTGCTCCAGAGGGGCTCCCACTGCAACATCTGTGAGACCATCTCCATTCAGATCTGACAGACTGGATATGGTGGTGCCAAATCTGCCCATGGATGGTGCTCGCACTTGATGCTCCCTTTTTAACTCCATCTAGAAGCAATAACAATAATAGTTACTGAATAATAAATTAATACAAAAACAAAACTTGATCCAAGCCTTTATAATGACACACCTCATCAGATAGAGAGTAGATGTAGATCATTCCTTCTTTTCTCTCCTCCGACAGATAAAACATTGGAGCTCCAACCAGCAGGAAGTCAGTGTTACCATCTGAGTCGAAGTCTACAGAGCAAAGCTCTGCACCAAAATAGGAACCAATCTGTAATTAGTGGATAAAGATTTTCCTGAGCTCAGTATCTCTAGGAAATAGCCTGCAAATTCAGTCAGATTTTCTGGTTTCATTTCCTATTGATATCATAAGCCTGCATACAACATGTTATAGTTTAATTTTGACAGTGAAATGATAAATTGAAATGCCATTTGTGTATGTTGGCAAATAGTAACTTCATTGTAAATTATTCACTCTTCCTCAAAATCCCAAGCAAAATATTCTCAGAGACTAGTTTAAATGGGAGCAGCATGGCGTCATTTAAATGATAGATGACCTGGTCCCCTGTTATTCTTTGTGTTGTGTTCCACTTGTCATCATCAGGTTGGAAAACTATAACCTGCCCCACATGGTCGAAACGCGGTGCTCCAGTGAAATATAGAGGACTGCCATTCCTCTCTCCAACAGAAAGAGAGTATCCTAAAAGTGTGAGTAGAAACAAAAGTTCATATATGCTTTTTCTTTTGCATTGCAGATTATTTGACACCAAAAGAAGTTAAAAAAAAAACAACTGTATCTTTGAACAAAATCACGGTTGTTAATTGATAGCTGTAATAAAAGAAATAATTTGAGTGAATTATTAAACATTGTTATACCCATGTAGGAGGCTTCTTGCATTTCAGGATCTAAAATCAGTTTATCTTGCTTTTGAGGCTCACTGAGAGCCCCACGCCAGGTGTTTGATCCCACAGAGCCCAGAATTAAGGTGTCCTGTCAACACAGATATTAATCGGGATTTAATATTTTTTTTGACACACATTGAAATCTTTTTTATTTCGTTGTCTGTTGTCTCCTTTGTGCTGTTATGCTCTGTGGTGGGGAAAATTAGGGTCAAGAAATACGATTCCAATAAAAAGCCAGGTTCTTTTTCGGTGTTTATTCATAACATTTTACTCTTTAACCAAATTGTCTGTGATTTGTTTTGACTCTGACAAATATCACAGCTTCTCCACTAGGACTCTAACAGGACATCATACTGTGAGGGATGTTATGATTGTCTTGTTCTCTTATTACTTTGCAAAGTAAAATAAAGTGACAACTGAGTGAAAACCATCCATCTCTGTTTATTTAACTGGAGTGAATTGTTAAATACTTTTTCATGCAACAGCTCTCTATTTTGTGTCCCTGTCATCTTAAATTTGTATGGAAGCAGACTTCTATATCTTCTGTATCTATTTGTGCTGTTTTGTTTTATTTCTCTCTTTTCATGCACTCTTTTCCCTCTCTCTCTCTCTTTCTCTCCCCTTAGATCTTATAACCTCTTTCCGTCTCTGTAGCATTAAGTCATTCATTCAGGGGCTACTTTTGTATGAAGAATTCTGTGTAGAATGGTGTCTCTTTAATATTATTGGTCTAGCAGTGCCTATGGGGATTTAGAGGGTCTACAAGCTGAACACCAAGACACATCTTACAGCTTACATTACCCCAACTTATTAAATTTGAATTCCTAATTATCGGGAGTTCATATGGAGTTATTTTGTCAAGGAGTTATCAGTACATCATATTTCAGTAATAAACGAGGCAGCCAAAGGTTTGACAAAACCTAAAGAAGAAAGCCGGATAAAGAAACAAAACATTACGTTTACCAACTAAACCAAATCTTAGTCATCACTTACTTTGTGTGATACAGCACTGAATCCACTTTGGGACATTTCAACAGTCAATTTTTCAGATCGAGTCACAATGGACCCTAAAGAATGTACAAACAGGGAAAAATGTAACAATGGGGTGAACAGAAAAAAATTATTTTGTTTCCACATTGATCAAACTTGAAAAACTAAAAACTGAAGAAATGGTTAACATTACCTTCTATATCAAAAATCTGCTTTTGCAAATTTTCTAGTAATCCTGTGAGTCCATCATAATTTTCAATCTTTAAGGCATTTTTGTTTTTTGGCTTTGATGCAATGTTTCTTAATTTTTCTAAATTAACATTTTTGACCTGAAATGACAAGAATAAATACATATTTTTTTAACCTGATGTCATTCAAAACCCCATTAGGTTTACACTGTGGCATATGAAAGAAAAAGCAAACTTCATCCTTCAAATAGCAGCAATTTTAAATGGTTCGCATTAATGGTTCAACATCAGTCAGTATTCTGCAGCCACTCAATTTTGATTCAAATGACAAAACATGCGGCTGCATCTGGTTATGTCCAGGTGTTGTTAGACAAGATTTCATGGTGTACTGTGCCATTACAGCAAACACAGGGACACAAAACCATTCACACACATGTTCTTACTTGAAAAATGATTAAACTAACAGCTTTTTTACAGTGGGAAGCCATGCAAGGGGAGATCATTGATACTCCTAGTAGAAAATCCCCAGGTTATAATTAAAAACCAGGACTTTTTTTGTGTCACTCAGGTTTACTAATAAAATACAAGAAACAAATAAATTACCACAACTGTATATGTCAATCAGCTACTACAGCAACCTGTTCAAACTTACTCCAATGACAATTCGAACGATCTCTTTACGTTCATAGGTTTCTACACTCTTGTGATTTCTATCAGTGTCACTTGGATCTCCATCTGTGATTATCACCACAGCTTTAGCTGCATCTTCCGAGGCTCCCGCTGTTTGGTTTTCAAAAATGCTTGACCTGAAGAAATGCAGACATTTAGAGAAGTTTAACAAATTCTAACACATAGACCTTACAGACAAAGTCTTGAAGCAAATGTATTTAATGTAACCAAACTTACAGTGTTAATTTGAGGGCTTTGTGTGTGTTGGTCAGATTCTTCATATGTTTTTCTTTTTTAAGTTTCTCTAAAGCTGTGCCATTGACATAGTCATTAAAGTCAAACACTGTTCTGAAGTCTGTAGAAAACTGAGCTGCTGCAACCTAAAGGAAAACACACATTATAGATCTAAAATTATGTAAAGACAATGGATTATACATTTAACTGCAAATATTTTAAATAAATTGATGCTGAAGTAGTGCAGTTACCTTGATAGATTTGTTTGTTTTAACGTTGTCCATGATGCCTCTTATGAAATCTTTATTTTTGTCAAATTCTGCTCCGGTCATGCTCTCAGATCCATCGAACAAAAAGACAAGGTTTACTTTTTTTTCTTTGCATTCTGGAAAAAGTTACAAAAAGATAAATTTCAGTATTATATAGATTTGGTAATATACAAAAGAGGATAAAGATTAATGTAAACAGTACATTTTTTAACTTGGGTCAGGGTCATCTTACCTTTAAACAAAGAGTTAAAGGAGGACAACTCCTGAAACTCATCTGTGATGTTATAACACAAACTGTTCAGGAAGACATTTTCATAACATGGATGAGCAAGACTTGGACTGCAAGCCTAAAGCAGAAGCAAAATGGTCAGAGAAATTGGATTACACACTTTTTAGACATTTGTTTTGTAAAATATTAGAGATTTCTCACAATAAACCGGGATCCTGAAGAATCTTTAGTTATTGACAAACCGAGATGTTTGGCCATATGTGACTTTTTCCCCGAAGAATCTGTAAAAGTAACATTTGATTCCAGTTATAGGTAATCGTTCTTACAGAATTAATAACTTGTTAAAACAACCAGTTTCTACAATTCAGTTGGAGTATGTGCAAATGGCAAATAAAAGATTGCACAGGTTCCTACTTTTAATTATTATTTATTATTATATTCATTATTATTAAATATGATCAATATGTATTTAATGTTGTCACAGATCATATGGACCCAATACATATTATCTCTTTTTTTATTACAAATAAGTTTTAATAAAAATGTGTTAACATCCAATACGTTCATTTATTCAGTTTGGTTTGGTACACTTCTAACATTAAAACTATTTAAACCCCTAAAAGCCTAATAACATTTCATCAAGCAACAGCATACATAAATGTAGTTGGTTAAAACACCATGATACACCTAAAGAAAATCAAATGCAACCAGCTAACTTCAATAGTCTGTTAACCAACAAATAGTCCATCTGTGTTAATTTGATCCCAGCACAGATACACCTAAGCATTAGTGAAAATTGCATCATTAAGACAGGAGACAGGTCAGGGATAAAGCTATAGACGCATTTAAAGCAGTTCTAGGTGAAAAACTATATTTCAAACTTAGAAAGTCTCTTACAACTTTGTTCAATCGATCTTCTGAACAATGATGAGGCACAGCTCCAGCAAACAGTTTAGTCCATGTGGCAGACATCCTGTCTACTTTTAGGCTCAAAATGTTCCTTTTTGATAAGGCGTATAGTTAGAGTGGCTCAGGTTATTGTGAGCTATCCATATCTCTGTAGTTAAGCTGCTATGAGCTTAGGCGCTGTTACCATGTCTAGTGTTTATCCCCTTTAGGCTCTGGAGGACAAAGGGACCCCTTTTCATCATTCTGCTTAATTTACTATCTACTCTCTAATTCGGAGGTCTTCAACATATTTTTCATCATAGTTGCTTCATCAGGCCTGGTGCTCTCTGTCGCTGTGACACCAGACTGGACAGAGATCAGTTGGGCTGCAACTTTTATTATATTTTATAGAGTTGGGCCTGTTTTTCCTTGATTAGTTCTGTTTCTCTCCTAGACACAGGCACTAAAATGGGTAATATTTTATCGGTTATTAAAAGATGTTTAAAGTATTTTACACTGCGGATATTGATGCTTAGTTTTTTTCCCACATCTTGATTATTGCTTCATCAATTCATATAAGAAAAGTACGAATAATTCCGAATAAAGCTGCATGAGTCGCTCTCTCATGTGTGTTTAGATCAAATGTTGATAAAATGCATGATAATCTTTTATGGTTAAAAGTTAAAAATACATTGCTGTATTCAATAATGGTATTTTTGTATAACGTTATAACAAATAAAACACCTTTAGTATTTATACACATCATTATCAAACGAAATGTGCAGTAGGAGGTAGTTTTATTTTATGTGGAGTTGAAACTAAATCAAATCAGTGTTCAGTTAGGTACAGGGAATGTGTGAATGCACTTCACTACCAAATACTACTAAACAACAGAACACTCTCTATCTCTTTCAAAACTTCACTTAAGAAATATTACCTTCAAAGAATTTGGAATGGTTAATGGTAATTTAAATAAGAGACACTGTTGTAAGGTTCTTGTTAGCTTGTTCTTTGATGTAGATCTATTTGGAGTACCAGTATTTTATCTTAATTATGTCTATCATTTATTTCAGGGGTCTTCAACGTTTTCTAGGCCAAGAACCCCCAAACTGATGGCGAGATGGAGTGGGGACCCCCTAGTTATATATATGGTATGAGATTGTATTATATCAAACTGCTAGTCACTCTATTACAGATGGAGTAATGTAACGAAAGTAATTTCTCCCTTGAATTATTAAAGTATTTCTGATTCTGGTTCCTGGTTGATGGGACAGGTGTTGTGAATGAAACGGTGCCCAGCTTGAAAAAGCTTCTGTGTGTCGCTAAATGTTTGCATTGATGACTGAAAGACATCTTCTGCCTCCATTTATCTGTTTACTGTAGTGTGTTAAATTCATGTTAATGTTTATTTAAAGAAATTTCCATTATAATTCTTTCTAGCAGAGCTACCTGTGTCGCTGGTTTACAGTTACCTTTTCTAACATAGAATTTATTCATAGATCAGTGCTTCTATGTTGATTTTCTATGTTTGCTTCTGTCTTTCTTAACCCCCAGTCAGCCTGGACAGAATGCTACGCACGCTGAACCTGGTTTGGCTGAAGCCCTCTTCCTGTTGTTACCGCATGAATGCTCGGTGTGAACGATCGCCTCAGGGTCAATGAAAGTATACAAGCCAATGTCTACTGTCACTACATGTTCATCCAGGGCGAGTGAATCCCTAAAGCCAAAGACTCGATGCAACAGGCTGGATTTCCTTAGAAAACTTATAACCAGTCGGTTTGTATGATTTGTTTTAATTGTGTGAGGTGCCTTTAGATAAAAACATGTCTGAATGGAGGTTGATGAGTGTGTGGACAGTATTATAGGTTATCCTGTATTTTCTAAATAGTAAGATAAATTTACACCTCAGATGTTTGGATTTATAATTAAAACATCTGTATTAGTGAACTTCCTTTTTTTTTCTTTAATAATACAGTGGGGGTATATGTGAAATGTTTGTATACCTTTAGGACTGAACCACTTTTCAGTTCCATCTTGGCCAAACTTGGCTATTCCTCCTGATCCATTCAGCCGCAGTGGTGCGGTGATAATTACCCTGTAAACCATAGTGGTGGTGCGATTAAACACAGAAAAGGTCTTTTAACAAGCATTAAAGCCTATGCTCTAATTATGAAGGCGTTAATATGTAGCATTAATATGATGAAAGGTTCCAAAACACCTCTAACCACAAACTCTTCCAACTCGACACAGGAAATGTTCAAAAGATCTTCAATCTATTTCTTCAAATCTCTTAAACTTATACAGAACCAAAGAAGTAGGAAGGCAAAACTTACCCTTTATTATTGGGCGACGAGTACTGAAGCACTTTGTACCCAAAGAAATCTTCCCGCTCACCTTCATGAACAGTAGGCTTGCCCTTGTCAATGTTGAAAGCTGAAGAAAACAGGATGGCTGTAGCTGAAAAGCATGAAAAGTACTATAAGTTTTACAAGCTCACAGACGAAGCAGCATGGCCCCTTTTTCTGTTACTGGGTGTAACTGGTGCAGGAGCTGGTGGACTGTTAAACACACTGGACCCCTTACAAATAAACAAGGGGTTACACATAATAGAAGCTATGACCATTTTAAAAGTAAACTTTCTTATTTCTATGGGAACTTTTTATTTTACCAATGAAATCCTATTAAGATCGGAAATATAGCAGTGGCACAAACGAAATATAAAATTAAACATATAAACATGTAAAAAATGTGTTATACAGTTAGAAAATTCACTATATTATTCCAGATATCAAAGTGTAAAAGGGCTATAAAGTAGAAAAAAATACAATAAAGAAGGGTAATAGAAAGCCAGTAGTCTAAATGTTTGTTCCTCTGTATAATTTTCCATAATTATGTTGGTCCATAAACCATGATAATAATTTTGGACATAGAGGACCAATGTCAATGTTTCATCTTAACATGCAACCCTCCCCCAATTCACTTTAAAAGACACCCCTCAAAAGTGTGCCTTGATGTCAAAATCACCACACTATACAGGATTGCTCTCTCCTTCTTTGAAGCTGCCATGGGGTTCACCATGTAAATGGTAAATGGCCTGTACTTATATAGCGCTTTTTCAAGTCAGGAGACTTGACCAAAGCGCTTTACACTACATTCAGTCATTCACCCATGTGAGTTGAAGCCATTATGGAAACCTAGGCCCAAGGTCCAGATCACCAGCCTGACCATTATTCGTGATGGCTGATTTTTTAGAACCAAACTAGTGCAAAACAGATTGTTTGCAACATTTTTCTTAGAGATTCAGAACCTTTAGATGCTGACAGGGTGAGGGGCCTTCAAAGTAAGACTGTGGCTGGAACAGAGGATAGCCCCTGCAGTGAACTCTCCATGCTAAGCCGCTAATGCAGGAGAAAAACTCAAGCTTTCCAAAACGGACATGGGCAGAGGTACAAGGTCTAGCACAGTTAGGGAGAGATTATGAAATTAAACAATATATCTTTTGATGAAATTGAAAATGGCATGTGTTTACTGTTTAGTATAGACACAGCTTATAAGATGGATCACACGAAACGCTATACCACAAAATCATCTCTGAGCTATTGTTTATGAAGCTAAAAAAAGAAATGTATTTCACTAAGGCTTTAAAAACTAATATAACGTTAATGTTCAAGTGTTTTCTCATATGCTCAATACATTTTTGCTATCCAAATTATGACCAAATGTGGGCTGCACAGTAGGGCATTGGGTAGCTTCCCGGCCCATGGTCTTTGTGCATGGAGCTTGCATAGTTTCCAGTGCATGCATGGGTTCTCTCTGGGTATTCCAACTTCCTCCCGCAGTACGCAAAAGAGGTTAATTGGCTTCTCTAAATTGTTTTGTGTGAGTGTTTATGTGCATGGTTGGGTCTCTGTGTGTCTCTGTGTTGCTCTGCAACACACTGGCGACCTATCCAGGGTATACCTTCACTCTGACCCCCCATATGAGTAAGCGGGAGAGGATGGATGGATGGATGGATTGATGGATGCATGGATGGATGGATGGATGGATGGATGGATGGATGGATGGATGGATGGATGGATGGATGGATGGACAAATGTCATTTAATGGGAATCATCATGTCTGCTAATGGTAGCTCATTTAAAGAAGATAAAGAATCACTTAACTTAAGGTTATTGGTTATTGACTAAGCAAATCATTTCATCAGACATTAATTGGCCAAATAATGCTTTATTTGCCTCCTGGATTTGCATTGTGAATTGCTTTGAAAACATTGCAATTGCACTAAATTAGTCAATAGCTAATTTGATCTCATCCAAGATTTTTTAAGATAAACATTGGTTCTCAAACACAAAATCCATGCTAGACCATGCAGCATCTAATTGATTATGGTTTTCAACCATGTTTTTTTCCTTCTTGGTCTAGTGGAGTTTCACCAGTTTTAGTCAAGAGTCTTTAACAAAAATATGTTTGATTTGCAGCTGAATGGTTTTTGTTAATAAACTCATATATTTGGAAAGAAAGCTGTGGTTATTTTATTCCATATATGTACAGAGTTAACTGTTTGACCATAATTTGAGCTTGATTCACACTTTCATTTGTTGTTCTAACACACAGCCAGCAGGGGGGTTATTTATAGCCAATATATGGCAATCTGAATATTATCTGATTAAATAACCATCCCTACTGGGGAGGGAAATAAATATATTAAAGTTATACAACAACTTCTATAAATGGCTGTACCATCCCTTAAGCATTTACAATAACTTTGAAACAGTTTGATTTTTTATGTGAAAGTCCTCCCTCACAGTTCTTTGTAAAATTTGTAGAATGGATGAAATTCTGATTGTTTATAGTCTAGCCACTCACTCTCAATAAGATTAGCTAGTAAGGGCGTTGAAGATAGAAAAACTCAGGCTATGATATGGCCCTATTCCTCCCTTGACCTGAACCAACTGACACTTGTCAGCAGTTCTTAAATGGGGCCTTACAGTGAAGGAAAACATTGCAATTTTTCTCTCCAACGAATGGAAGGGTTTACAGCACTGCTTCCTGTTTTTTTTTTTTTTTTTTTTTTTTTGTCAGTGTGTAAGAAATGGTAATCCGAAAGTTGCTTTAAGTCAGAAATTTTAACAGGAATGTTTTAAGTTGATGATTACATTTCTCACTTAAGCAAACAAAAATAAAAACATTGGAAAATGTGTGTTACTATTAAATTGCAAAGGAATTCTGCACAATGATAGCTGCCCACCAGTTTTGTTCGTATAGAAATTCTCTTAAAGAAGCCAAAACCTTATGTTTGAGGCTGATTTATTTTTATTTTTTTATTAACCTTGAACATGGTTAGTAGCAGTCCCAATGGTTAAGTGGTTAAACTCTTTAAATGTAATGTGGAAGACCTGTGTTCAAATCCCAGTCCTTGTCAGGAAAGGAATCTGGTGTATTTTCTTTACCAAGTTGTCGTTGTTCCTGGTTTATGAATTATGTGTTTCTCAACCACACTTCTCAGGGCCCACTCTCCTTCATTTCAAGTTGTGTCTGCCTATTTTATTTAATAGATTTGCAGGATGACTCTTATACATAAAGTTAAGGGCATGCAACAAGAAAAGCTACCTGAGCTCATCACCAATGCAATATGTTTAAGAATCAGAGAAATATTATATAAATATATATATATATATATATATATATATATATATATATATATATATATATATATATATATATATATATATATATATATATATATATATATATATATATATATATATATATATATATTTTACAGCCTGAACAACTTGATCCCAGTAGGTTTGTATGTTCGTACATTGCCAAAATATATGAGAGTGACTGGCATTCATCGGTCCACATTGTCTCCAAACATTGTTGTTGATCATAGAATAATTAATTTTGTAATTGAGGCGTTATGAATTAGCGAATTAAAAATAAATTCCCTTCAGCCTCCAGAGCTTGTGTTTTGCACATTGAAAGCCAGTCACTCTTTGACAGTCTCAGTTTTAACACTGCTTCCCATTTGGACTTTATATATGATGAGGTATTTCCATTTCGTTTTTGTAAGCTTTTATGTAGCTTAGATAAAACTTTTGTTGGGGTTTTCTTGTATGCATCTACAAAGAATTGAACCAACTCATTTCCTTCGGGTGATAATTCTTTCTCAACCTCATTGCAGAGAAATATTGATTTACTGAAATAGTTTCTCTTTGTTTTGTTGCAATCTGAAATGTTAGTTTTGTATAAAATAATAGTGAGTATTGTCAGATATTTAGGGCATGGTAACTTTGGTAACATCAGACTTTACATTTTAGTTTTAAAGTATAGTGACAGTACTTACGGACACTTGTATCTCAGGTGTGGCTAATATTTGTATGGAGGAAGTGAAAGAGTTTTTGCCTTGGCCTAAATACTTTAAATTGTTGCTCCTGTTTCCAGCTTTCATCCTTCAGTTTTCAACAGTCACAACAACCAATCTTCATCAGATGCCCAGTCTTTTTAATAGACTGAAGTCCTCATGTATCTTTGGAGTACTCTATGTATCTCCTAATGTGATCTTTATTGATCTTTTTGTGTGTAAATGTGCTTCTTGGCTGAAGCCCTCCTGTTGGATAATTTGTCAAACCAGCCCTGAATCAACCAAATCCTCCTTTGATCTTTGAATTAAATACAGGACATAGCGACTTTCTTCAATTATCAGTAGCCTCAAATTAATCAACTCCCTCAACTTTATAATTGTCTTTCTCTCAGACAAAAGAGAAGCAATAAATAATAAACAAATATTTTTTTTATTTCAATTATTCATTATTTCTGTAAATTAAGTCTTTACCTATAAAACATGTAGCTTATAGTCATGACTTTCAACCCAGTGGTAAAGACGTCCATGACACCTGGGTGAAAATCCAATCAAAAAGAATAGAGGCATAGCAAGCTGTGTTTTTTGTATTGTGTGGTGCACACGGAAAGAGATGGATGCCGCAACAATGAGGTTTACGGGAAACAAACCAGGACACATCAGTTTGACAGGAAATGAGCTCACATAGATCAGAACCTCTTAACCAAATTGAAGACAACTTTCTGTCACCAGAACTCTATATCATCAGGCTGAACACATCCTGATGAAGATAGAAGGGAAGTTAAAAGGAAAAAGTTTATTTGAAAAAGAAATTTTCTCCCTAAAGCCGGGCGTACACTGCACAGTTTTTTTCAATTGTTACACTCAGCTGCTGTGCAAACTGTACGACTAAGGGCAGTGTTTAGTCGCACAGTGTGAGTTCACAGCTCACGATTTATGTTCGGCCGGACGCTCTCATGCAATCTACCTGCTCACACTGTACGACAAAAAAGCACGTTGGACTGAGCTCCGCAGTGAGATGGAGCTGCTCTGTAGCTCTCTATCCTGAAGCCAAACAAATAGAAGGGGAATATGAAGCTCACTAGAGTCAACCACGCTGCCTTGGCAATGTGTGCAATTTTGTGCTGAAAGCCCTAAAAAGAAAAGGCGACAATGTATTTGGAAAAAGGACATGGATGAGCAAACATGGCTACTATGGCCTGTCAATTTTATAGACAGACCTGCATTTCACTCATTGCACCCCTGTCATGCTGCTGTGTTTACATCTGAGAGGAAGAATAAAAAGAAGAATAGTTGTTTGCACCCTAAGCGATTTGCCCACGACGGTCAGGGGAAAATCAAACCTGTTTGATTTTTTCCTGACCTCACGATTCCTGATCGGGAGGTGGTTGAGAGAGGCTGATCGCCCCTCGTTACCCCCTGTACACTACACGACTCACGACGCACGATCAGGCTGAAAGTTAGCCAAAACGACTGGAAAATCGCCCCAAAAATCGGGGCTTAAGCTTTTGTCAAAGCTGTGAGGGAATCCATTAAATAAACCACTGAACAGAACAAGAAGGCGAATAAATACTAAATATTGCCATCCCTTGAGCTCCCAGAATATTTAAGATATTGTGATATTGTGTAGAATTTTCTTTAAAACCAAAATCCTGATGCATTTCAGAACTGACCAAGCAGAATTTAGTTTGTCACATGGACAGATTCAATGCAAACTGAGCAGAATGGGGTGTGCCATTTAGTCCAATGAGTAATGTCAAGATCTCTGTACCAGGGAAATGCCGATGATGCATGGTTTAACAGAAAGAAGAAAATGATACAATTTTAAAATACAAGACAGATCTTTAAGAGAGGAGTGAAGGAGAAGGAGGCATTGAATCTCAGCTTTAAAAAACTGTTCAGTTTTAAGCCTGTTGCCCAATCAGTTTCAAACCAATTCATTCTTGCATGTGACTGTATATCTCTCAGTGAGCCGGGCTACCAAAAGCACTAGAAATGTGCAATTTTTATGGAAGATTGGCCAAGGAAGCTTTTCCTGAACAGCTTTAAAGTCTGGAGCTTCTCCCTCATTAGCTTTTCATTCCTTTAGATGAAGAATGAAATCTGGTGAAGATTCTCAATTATCCAAGTCAGAGTCGTTCCAAAAAAGTAAAAAAAAAACAATCGACTGGACTTTGTTTCCAAGTTTGAAGATGTTTCGCTTCCCATACAGGAAGCTTTTTCAATTCAAAATGTCAGGAATAGCGTTAGGCCAACAGGTCCTTCGTTTTCTTGAAACGGATGAACGGGTCCACCCCTTTGGAATGGGGGTCATTTGGCTTCTTTTATTAGCCTACAATGCCCCATACTTGTCTATGTTTCTGATAGGGGGGGGTTGTTAAAAGGAATTGTTGATCTGGCTGAATAGGTGAGGGCCTCCGCTCTCCTGTACTGGGGCTGGGGCTCCGATGATTGCGGCAATAGATTAACTCAATTGCTGCATTGTAGATTGTTGAGAGCTGAAATCTGAATCCCCCCCCTGTTTTAAGGTTGGTTTTTCTTTCTTAACATAGATGGCTTCCTTCACGCCCCTCACAAACCATCTATTTTCTTTGTCCAAAATGTGAACATTCTGTTCCTCAAAAGAATGTCCTTTGTACATAAGGTGAGAATGTACCGCAGACTCTTGTCCAGAGGAGGTCGCTCTTCTGTGTTGGGCCATGCGTTTGTGGAGAGGTTTTTTGGTTTCTCCAATATAAAAATCAGAGCATTCCTCACTGCACTGAACTGCATACACCACTCCATTCATATTTAGACTGGGGGTTTTATCCTTAGGATACACTTGCTCTCTTTTTAAGGGTCTTGTTTGGTTTGAAATGTATTGTAATTTTGCGTTTGGAGAAAATCCTCTTGAGTTTTTCTGTGATGCCGATGTTTTTGAGTTTAATCTTCTCACCGTTATGTTTTGCAGCATGTCTTTTGGATTTCCTTGATGATATGACAAACGCCCAGTTTGGCTATCCACAGGTTTGGAGAGCATGTTTGATGTTTTTCTGTTCTTTTTACTTGCCTTCTGTTTTTGTAGGGATTGTAAAAAGCTTCCTAGATGGGCAGTGAAACATCTTCCAACTTTTAAACAAAGTCCAGTTATTGTTTTATAACTTTTTTTGGAATAAAGAATGAATGTTTCCAACTCTAAAAACTTAAGTCTGGAAAGTTACACTTTGGTCAGTCCACAACATATTTTTCCTAAAACCTTCTCCAATTGGATGATGTTTTTGTTCAGCAAGTGTTTTGGTCTCTTTATTGTTGGATACTGAACACTGACCTCAACAAAAGGCCTCCAGATCTTTTCATGTTGCCAAGCAGTTTTTGTTAACTCTTGCACAGTTTGTCCCTTTGCTCCTAAATTAATTTTCTAGTATCAACCACTACTCTTAAGCCTTCCGTAAAAATTCAAAAAATATCCACTGGACTTGGTTTTCAAGATTTGAAGACGTTTCGCCACCTCTCCAGGAAGCTTTCTCAATTCAAATGTCTGGATCCGCAGTGAGTTTGAGTCTTATATAGACAACGCCTTGTATCGCTTGGAAACATGCAATAGAAACCGATGAATGGGTCGTTAGTTCCATCGTTAGCCTGTAATATCTGAAACTGTCTATGATTCTAGGGGTCGGTCGTTAAAGGGGGGATTGTCATTAAGGGGGGGATTGTCTCCTGTCAGGAGATTATTTTTTGAATTTTTACGGAATGACTATGACCTGGATGACTGAGAACCTTCATCAGCATACTCTTAAGCCTCTATTATACTCTTTTTTCTATATTTATAAACAACAGCTCTCAATGTGACAGTGGGACTTAGATGGATTTAATAAAAAGAGATTTGTAACCCTTTGATAGATGGAGCCTAGACTGAAGTTCAACTGAAGAAACTCATTGCCGTCTGCTCCTGTACGCAGGCGGCGGATGCACTGTGACTTCATTCAGATGACACCATTTCAACCCATCTCCAGCCCCTCCTCCACCATAGTAGCTAAAGCTTCATCAGTGTGTCATTCCTCCCGGACTGTTTCTGCGTTCCCTGTCTCTGCCAGAGGTCTCATCCCAACGGGGAGTTTTTCCTCTCCATTGTCGCTTCATGCTTGCTCATCATGGACAGGTTCTCTTAACCTGTGTTATCCAACTGGACTTCCATCTTCCAGGTCCCTGAGTGAAGCTCAGTATCAGCTCACACAGTCCACTGGATCTCCCCATAAAGCTCACCAGACCGTCTCACTAACCAGCAGTCTACAGACTGACAAACTTCAACTATCTCCATTTCACGACCAGTTTCAGGCCTGGGGGGGAACAGCCCTAGTCTTTGCTCCTGTTAATGCATATCTATCAAAATTAAGCTCTATGTTTCGTGCCGAGGTCTGAGCGCCAAAGACAAAGTAATTGTATCAATAAATTTCTCCTAATCGTCTTTTCTCTTTGTGTGAGTTTTTCAGATTGAGATATTACACAAATCAGTTATACTGTTCTTTGAATTTGTTTAAATATGTGCATGAGTTTGGGTTTGGCCTACTTCCTTTAGTCAAACTCATTTTATTCACACTTTGTATTTGTTCTATGCATCAGGCAATAATCAGCCTTTGGTAAAATAAAATCCAGCTCTCGAAAAACTATAGTTAATCACAGTTAGATTATGAATTAACGAGTTTCTATTGCAACTATAATAGAAACCATTGTTAATTATTGTGCATGTGGATAGTTGTTTTTTATCTTAATAAGTGAATTTGTTCAAAGTTTATGTTTGAACATAGTGAGGTTATCTTTGTGTCATAATAAAGGAAGATGGATCATCTGAAACACTTAAGTAGGCTATGTCAAGTAAAAAGACAAAGTAACTCAGTAAGGGAGGATATGTAAGTGTGCCTTAATTGGACCAAATGGTTTGTAAAGGAATTAAATTGTCTTGTCATTTCTGCTTTTGCTGTTGATGAGCTCTGTACGCAATAAAAAAAGAGAGAGAAGAGTTAGGCAAAACCCAGAAGTTAACACTGCCGGTAGACTGAGAAAAAATAGCACGAGTTGTTGCTCTCTTTTCTCACGCCACCCTCTTTTTAACAGTGCAGATATGCTTCTCTTGCATTTGGTGGCATACCTTTAAGCATCTAAAGGAAGCGGCAAAAAAAAAATGTTTTCTTTCTGTTCTTTGTTCAGCCAACCCAACATTACAGGCATAAAAAATAAGCAACATGTCTGTGATTCAGATTTTATTTCATCACACTTTGTCAATTAGTGGGATTCAAAAGTATAACCGTGCCATCTTTTCCACCCCTGATATTCCAATTTCAACCAACGCATCATGTTTTTTATCATTAAAATGAAAAAAAGCAGGTTTTAACCTTCTAAGAGTTAATCTGCAAACACTGGTGTGTTAAACTAAAAATCCTGAATTACCAGCATTGCTTAATTTTGTCTGGCTTAATTAGAATTTAAAGAGTATTTAGGGATGAATGATGTTTTTGGCTTTTTTTTTTTTTTTTTTTTTTTTTTTTTACTTTGCAAGCACCATTTCTTCTTCCCAATCAAAGGATAAAGGGATAAGATAAATAAAGCCAAAAAGATTCTCTAACTCTGGTGTGACCAGATTATTTGTACATTTCAACTATGGACTTTAATAATGCTTTTACATACATTAACTATAGCTAAATTAAATGTAATCAAGGCATGTCCATGTGTTCAGTGCATCTTTTCTTCATTATCGCCATATTTAACTTTAAAAAAGGTTTCAAAGAGCAAAAAACGGAACTGTTACAGGCAGTCAAACCTCTATTCTCAGCAGTCTGACTTTAAAAAAGCGCAATCCTATGAGACATAGCTGATTTAGGGATTACTGTGCATAAAATTACCGTTGCAAAGCTGTACCATGTCTGCTTTGTGGGTCTTTTTTAACTTTTTAATTTTTATTTTCAGTTCTTATATTGAAACGTTCTGTTTGCAAGAGGGGGTTTTGTAGAAATGTTTAGGTAACCAATAGCTCCAATTCACAAAATAAAAAAAATGGTAAGCCAAGTTTCATATCTGCATGGTTGGAGTTTGAAATGACATCATTTCTGTACTGAAGTTCATGAGAAATAAAAGTTTTCTAAAGTTCTGTATCACTTGAAAGCATTGTGCGTTTCTGATTAGGTAATCACAGAGACATTTTTAAAAGTAATTTCAAAGAAACAATTAACTGCATTTCATTGCATTTTTTGAAAAAGGATTATTGTTTTCCAAAAACGGCTGAGCAAAATCTTGCTGCAGTAGAATACATTATTTTTTTGACAAATTATGCTCTCAGTATTTAAAGGTTTTTTATACTTTTTTGCTATTTGTCCTATCATATATTTTCTCGTAAACGAGCAGATGATAAAATTGGTAACACAAAGTCGAAATTAAACTGAGTCAGAGATGAAGAACGCCCGTTTGTGGTGAAGATTTCCTGTTTTTTTCAATTTGTCTATACAGTTTCCTTTCAGCCAAGAAACAGAAGTTAAACAAAAATGTAGGATTTGTCTCATTTAAAAAAAAAAAACTAATGACATTTTAGAATAAAACTAAGCATTGGTCACGTTAGAGTTTTATGTGTAACCTTCAGGTACATTTAACGCTTTCTGTACAGAATCATAATTGATCCAATAATTTCTACTTTTAGGTTATTGGTATCCTACCAAACAAGCAGAGATCTATAAATATATATTTTTCTTACCTGCCAACGCCACATATAGAGTAAGCAGATAGAAGTGTCGGGGTTCGTTCATCTTGACATGAAGTCAGACTCTGCAAACACTGTGTCTGTGTATGAGAGTGCAATCTGTTTCTATGTAATTTTTGAAAAAGGAGGGTGTTTCCTTAGCAGGTGGTTGTGTAACTTCCGCTATCACACAAGTGCTCCTTTTCAGATGCGTAGAAAGCTTCCTCTCCGCTCTCTACTTTCCAAATAATCCACAAAATATCTCAAGGTTTTTTTTTTTCAGTTGATTTTCTAATACTAAAACTGTCTGTCAGGTTCATAATTTATTTTATGGGTTCTGCTGGATTGATGATTTTGTTTCAAAAGATTTTATATCAAATTTCACCTTTAGTGTATTTTTTGTAGCTGGTTGTTAATATGTGTTTTTTCTTTCTACTGCAATGGTACCATGGAGATCATCACCATTTATCTCTGTTAGCAAACTAAGAACTGCAATTATCATGATCTAAAATCAAAAATGGTGGTTCTTACAGTAATGCCATGACCTCATAATATTGCAATTTTAAATCTCCTCTTAAAATCCTTCTTTTCTCCTTTAACACCACTTGAAATGCTGACCTTTGAATTATTAGAATTTCCATCCATCCAACCATCCATCCATTATCTGACACGCTTGTCCCAATTTGGGTCGCGAGGGGTGCTGGTGCCTATCTGCAGCTGTCCCGCAGAAGCGGGGTACACCCTGGTCGCCAGTCCATCGCAGGGTAACACAGAGACAAACAGGACATACAACCATTCACTCACACACTCACACCTAACGAGAATTTAGAGAAGCCAATTAATCTAACAGTCATGTTTTTGGACTGTGGGAGGAAGCCGGATTATCTGGAGAGAACCCACGCATACTCAGGGAGAACATGCAAAATCCATGCAGAAAGACCCCGAGCCGGGAATCGAAACCCAAAACCTTCTTGCTGCAAGGTAGCAGTGGTACCCACTGCGCCACTCTACATATTTGTTCTTTTCATTTGTTTAATAAAATCTATAATTATTCTTTGATTTGAGTAAAGGGTTGTTTTAATTATTCTAGGTTTTATTGATACTAGTATTGTTTTTTTTTTACTTTGTGTACCACTCTTTGGTCTTGAGTATGTTCAAAGCACTCTATAAATAAAGCTAGTATGTATGGTGTGGTATGGTTTTCCAGCTGCACTACAGTCCTGGCTAACTTACAGTCATTCCTTCCTGCAGGTGGTAAAAACAGAAAGATCACTGAGAAAACTCTTCATTCAGATTTTTTACACCACACATTTTCTAAAAGGATACACAGATTAATTTGGCCAACAGCCTTCCCTCAGACTCCTTATCAGTTATCTCTAGATAGCTTTCCAATATTTTGTCCAAGCTAAATTTAGAAAATAAAATGCATAATTTTAGCTTATTATTCTGAGCTAATCAAAAACAAGACGTGACTTGCTGTACATAAATGCAATTTTTAATGGGTCTGTGATGCACATGGGAAGTTAAGAGCCATCGTTCAGTTACAACCCTTCTTTGTTTAGAAAATGTCATTTTGCTTGGGCCAGTCTCAGTTAACTGCTTAAATTTAAACTTGTATACTTCCTCTTTTAGGGTGTACTCTGGTGTTTTGTTTTTAGCTGTTTTGCCAGCATTGAGTATAACCTACGCCACCCAGTTTTTTTTAAACTTATTTTTGAAATTACAAACAGGATACAATAAAGCAGAAATTAACCTACAAAAGTATCTATGTCCTTTGAAACATTTAGCATCTAGTTTTCAAAAAAATTGCCTTCGGCGCTGAGGGGGGTAATGGTTTATTGAGGCAGTTCTATACCAGTTTACTAGTTGACTCTATTTGATGAGAATAAAGGCAATATAGATGCCTGCATTTGGTTGAAAATTTATATTTTTCTTTTTTTTTTTTGCACTGAAGCTATCATCCTCCTTCCACTTAACAAATACAGAGGTTGGTGACAAAGAATAAGTTTTCAGATGTAACAAAAAAGGGAAACTCCAAGTTTTATGAATGTATATAACAAGTACATTCTTAACAAAGATCAGTCCAATTTAATCACCTGTTTGCACACATTGCAGTTCCCTGGCTTCTGCACCTTTAGAGAAAAATCTGCAACTGGGCATCCCTGAGTGATGCAACCCAGAGAAATAATGTCTACATGTGAGGAGAAATACAAAGCTAAGTTTTCTTGAGTGACGCCTCCACTGGCTTCTATCTGAAGAGCTGGGAAATCCTTCTTTAGTTCTCGAGCTGCAACATGAACTTCCTACAAAGAAGAAGGGGGTGTTGGACAAGTTTTAGTTTCAGAAATTGTTTTATTTCCTGGCCTTTGGTGATTTGAAATGATCTACCTGTGGCTGAAAGTTGTCTAACATGACGATGTCTGCTCCGGCTTCCGCTGCCTCTCTGCCCTCTGTAATGGAGCCACACTCCACCTCAATCTTACTGCTGAAGCCACAGACTGAGCGGGCCACTTTCACAGCCTGAGAGACAAAAAAGGATTTTAAGTTTGTGTTTGCAGAAGTATCAAAAGGTCACCTGAACTCAGAGCATCTGTCAGTCAGCTGGTTGCTAGTATTTCCGCAGCTTTGCAATGTGCAGAAAGAGAACATCATGTGTCATGTGTTTGGTGCATGACACAAACTACAGGCTCTTGCTGTATTGAAAAAGATATAAACAGATGTGAGAAGGAACATTACTTTTACCTAATTGTGACCAAAAGGTCTCAAAGCTTTTTTCAGTAGTAAAGAAACAAAGTATTGCTTTTGTAGGAGGCAAGACTGTGCTTGAAGACCAAGCGTAGATTAAATCATCTTTACCTTCACAACAAATCAACTTTGGTCATGCATGGATGCCACTTTGAAATATTAAAGGTGCCTTTTTAACAGCAGAATACAGTTACAAGTACATACTAAAAACATCAAATGACAAAAATAAAAATCCTTCTGTTTCAGTTATGGAAAATCTGTCATGGCTCCAGAACCTGAACTTGTGGACCTTAGCAAGCCTTTCTAATTGAATGAAATGGGATAAGATTAGTTTAAGCAAAGTTCTCTATTTTTTTATTATTTTTTTATACATCTGCATCCATTTTCCAAAATGACATTCAACATTATTTTGTTCTGCATTTTTATGAGTGGCTGACAACAATGTTGGTTACTGCTTTCTACATGTACAACATCAAAGAATGCTTTCTTAAGATAACAACATCTTTCTAACAAATTATAATTCTATAAATTTAATGCATAAATCTTACTGAATCGCATAGGTATTTATTTTCTAAGAATTCAGATTGTTTTTGCAGCTCTAAATAAATTATTTTGGCAAAATTAGGGCAGCGACTCTGAATTGTGAAAGATAGAGACCCATAGAGTAGACGGTAAAGCTGTCAGAATCTGTCTAAAATTCAATGTTTTGCTTTTTTAAACTTACATATATGCACGCTGTACTGAAGACATAAATCAGAAATTACTGACACTAAAACCAGGGCTAAGAAAAAAATTATATAAAGATATTGCTTTAAAAAAATAATCAAGGTAAACCAACAGTGAAATGCTTCCAAACCAATGCTAAAATCCAAAGTAGTGTACTTCCCAGCAAGTATAGATCCTACCTCTCACTGTTTATGCATTTCATAATCAACAGAGCTTTAAGTAGTTTAACAACCTTTACCTATGGTAACTGTTGATTTCAAGAGAAAAGACATACTTAATTTTGTTTATTCAAAATTACACTGAAAGATCAAAGTAAGAAGATGAAAATAAACATGCAATAAAACAAATAAATTGCACAGACAATATATTCTATGAGCAAGTGAGGTTGAAATAACTTATCTAATTACTTTTTTTTATGTCTTTCAAAGACAAAATTAAATTCAGTATTCGGTAATATGGGGAAAAAAAGCTGCTTGTGAAAGCAAGGACAGTCACAGCTAAAACAATATCAGGCTGATTCTTTAAGGGGGGATTACAGAGTTATTTTCAAACAAACAATTGAAATTTAGTCATTCTACATTCATCCATTGCAAAAAGTGACATTTGAGTGACATTTGACAACAAATAAGGTGAGTAAGCCAATTCTGAATGACCTGAAAAAAACACACAAAAAAAACACCTCTTCAGTTAAAAGATTAAAACCACACAGCATCAACTACAATGTAATTTGGAGATATGAAACCAATGCACAATCTTAAACCAAGCATGGTCAAAGGGCAGACACCCTATACCACAGGTGTCAAAGTCGTTCCAGAAAGGGCCGTGTGGCTGCTGGTTTTCTTTCCACCCAAGCAGTAGCACACCAGACTCCATTTATCTCATCAAGGTGAGTCTAGTCTTAACCTGATGAATTGATGGGATGAATGGAATCTGGTGTGCTACTGCTTGGGTGGAAAGAAAACCAGCAGCCACACGGCCCTTTCTGGAACGACTTTGACACCCCTGCATACCAACTGTTAAGCATGGTGATAGAGGTGTGAAGATTTGGGCCTTTTTTTCTTCCAAAGGACACGGCCACATTCTACTCATCGTGTTTACGGTGAACATATCTAAAACTCTCTTATCTCATCAGCGTTTTCACCACAGCGGTTGTATATCTTTTGCTTTGTTGCCATAGAAGCAAATAAAAACATGCAGTTTGCGGTTTGTAGCTGACTAGAATCCAAGTTGTATATTTTCACCAGTTCTTGTCCTTGTTATTTCATTTAGAACAATTGCAGCTGACTATTTAGAGAAACTGCCCACCTCTGTGATGCTTCCTGATGCCCAGATGTGGTTATCCTTCAGCATCACCATGCCACTCAGGTCCTGTCTGTGCATGGATACGCCACCCACCAGCATGGCATACTTCTCCACCAGCCTAAAGCCTGGCGTGGTCTTACGGGTGCCAGCCACCTCTCCATGCCAGCCTGCAGACTTTGCTGTCGACCTGAGCTGAGAGCAGCGGGTAGCAATCCCTGAAGCACGACTCAGGCAGTTGAGAGCAGGGCGCTCCCCAAGGAGCAGGCATCTAGCCGGGCCTCTCACAACAGCAGTGAGGGTGACAGCATCTGGGCCTGTAGATATTGCACAAAATTGAGAAATGGAGATGCTATATGTTTCATTATATTAATGCTATATCAATATGGAGCTAATTTATTCTATTTCTGCATCATGGCATATAAAGATACTGTTATTTTTTTTATAAAAATTCTTCTATTTGAGGGAGAAATGTTGTAATACTTGCATTAGTAATTTATAATAAGTGTTACCTGGACATCCTATATTAACTATTATTAAAAAAGATATATATATATATATATATATATATATATATATATATATATATATATATATATATATATATATATATATATATATATATATATATATATATATATATATATATATATATATATATATATATATATATATATATATATATATATATATATATATATAAACAGTAATCAAGTTGAGGGGGGATGAGAGGGGATGGCATCAGCCTCCTTAAAAAAATCTTAAAATCATCCCCCTTCTTAAATGAGCATCCCCCCCAAACAATCCCCTGTGACATTTTATTGCTAAATAATTAAAATTTCTACTATTTGGTAACAGTAATGGCAATATTATTGCCCTTTCAACATTTGGCAGGCTGTGAACTTACAAGTAGCCTGAGCAAAATAATAATAAAATCAAAGAAGTGTCCTACCATGACTATGAAGCTGATCCCAGTGGGAAATTTGTCCCTAACTATGTAAGGGCAGTGATAGCCATGCCAGTCCAGGGACTGACTGCAGTTCTACTGTAAGGTGCCTTGGTCCAGGTCAATGACCAGCGTACCTGACATGTAACAATCATACCATGCATATTGTTTTAGGTTAATAGACTCTATTAATTAGGCCGTGTATGCTTCCAAAAAAAAAAAAACACAATCCCCCTTCTTATAATATTTTTCATTTATTTATTTTTTCTAGTATTATTATTATTGAGTATTAATAGTTTCATTTTAAGACCTATCAATAACAGGCATTTAATTATTTAGTCCAGGATAAGCTCTTTTGAAGCTTTATGAAACTATCTTAGATACATATTAAACTCTGAGAAGATTTATCATATACATTTTTAAGTAATACTAATTATAACCCCAAATGAAAGGACACCCAGAGGAAGATAGAGGACACGCTAGAGGGACTGGGATTCCCCTGGAGGAGCTGGCCCAGGTGGCTGGGGAGAGGGAAATCTGGGCCTCCCAACTGAAGCTACCCCTGCGACCCGACCCCGGATAAGCGGAGGATGGATGGATGGATGGATGGATGGATGGATGGATGGATGGATGGATGGATGGATGGATGGATGGATGGATGGATGGATGGATGGATGGATGGATGGATGGATGGATGGATGGACGGATGGATGGATGGATGGATGGATGAACCCCAATATTTGACAAAAACTCGTGAGCTTGTCCTTATCCTTATAAGGTCAGGGTCACCTGAGTAAAAAAAAAAACTGTTTATTTGTATAACTAATGAGTACCATCTTTTAAAACATGCTTGCATTCCTCAGTAAGCTAACATGTTGCTGTGGGGTTTGAAAGCACAACATGCAGAGAGAAAGACTGCTTTTCCCTTGTATTGCTCACAGTAGGTGATCCAGTCATTGGATCTGGGAGATGCTTGATTTGAGTTTGATGTCATTTTTTAGATCCAGGTTTCAACTTTATAAATAAACAAATATAGCATAAGCAGCCAGCAGCACTTGTTCCATTGTTCAGTGTTTTCCACTTCTCTGCAGTTCATTTGTTTGCATTTACCTTGCAAATAAGTAATAACACTAAGTTCTACTGAGACAGTCTGTGTAAAAATAGGATAACTTTGAACAGCTGTGGCTCTAAAAGCATTTTAGGATTGATGGTTGATTATGACTGGTTTGACTGGATGGCTTTAGTAATAAAACCACTGCATCCCCTTTCTGCCGCACCTATGTCAGGAGTTTGTTGCTCCACTTGCAATCCTTATGCTTCTGAGCAGATGTACACACTGACTCTATTACTGTCTCTGCACACCTGGATCAAACTGTGAGCAATCTTAACCTTTAGCACATAGCCACATCAAATCCACCGACAATTAAATACTTTTCAGAGAGAACAGTAACATAGACAAACTAGTTAAAAGCATTGTGCTCCTGCATTTTTAAGACAGTCATTTAAGTACAGAACTGTGCTGCAAAAAAAATTTCTCTTCAAGGAAAACATTAGATTTCCTCAGGCTATCTGAAATATTCGGGGCTGTTAAATCTATAACTGGTTCTGCCAGCCTCTGCAGGAAAAGCTGCCACAATGTTTTTGTCTTTCACATTACTGTGGAGAAATGATGACCCCTTATACTTTACAGCTGTGCATCGATTCATCCACACAGAAAGCCTGTTTAGAATAATGCTTTAGTCAGACTTTAACTAGGCCAATCTAACAAAGGAGGTCTGACATTAAAATTACTGTCATAAGAATTTTTTTCACAGCTTTTTAAAAACATAAAGAAATATACTTAAAAAAAACTAATATTTTTGGAAAAAATATAATTCACTATGAACTGCTAGATGTTTTTTTTTTTTTGCTTAAGTGAGCATGATGTCATATTTTCTTGTTTTTAAGGTGAATAAATATTTTTTGTAATTTAGTTCCTTTTTTTATTTGATCTGAGTCTTGTGATGTTTGATATCTATGTATAATGTTTAGGACATTATTGGGAGAAATAAGGCTGGACTGAAGGACATCAGCAAAGAGAAGTATGAGCAGGTATTTAAGATTAGGATGCTTACCAATCTGTTCTCCTTCCTGGTAAATCCAGTCCACGGTGCAGCCCACCTCAGTAAACACCGCTGTGAAGAAAGGGCTCCCTGCCAGCACAGTGTGTGGAGTTTTACACAACAACTTAGCCTCCACATCCTCTGATCCAACGCAAACTCCTGCCGGGTCAAAGTTTGGGGTGTCTTCTGCCAGCCACTCTTGTGCAAGACGGATCAGGGTGTAAGGTGGGATCGAATGGACCGCCACTGGTTTTGTCCCAAACATGCTTCAGACCTTCACATAAATAAGGTATTTTGTAATATTTTAAAATCTTCGTGGAAATATAAAGCAATATTTGGTTGTGTAATGTAAAATCAGAAAGAAGTATGCTCATCTCGCTCTGATTTTAAAATGAAGACACATTTTTCAAGTTTGGAAACTGACTTCAAGTTGTATTCCTGTTTTCAAAGCAGTAACTGCAAGAACACTGCATTGCACAAGAAGGTGGGACGAGAAGGCGTAATATCACATGGGTAATTGCTGACACAAGTCTCACAAGGTCTGTTTAGATCTTAACTCATCGCCCTGCTGTGTGTAAAGGGAACTTTTCCATGCTCAGTTTAAAACACAAAGCAACATGTTTAAACATCTGCTTCCTTTAGTGCTGCGTAATAATCTACTAAACTCCAACCTGGTCGACAATAGAGTATTGTGATATTCTAATAGCAAAATAAATGCAAATGAAATGCATACTTACTTGCGTCAGTGGCTTTCTGTCTCTGTTGATCCCGGACTGCAGAGAGACACAACTGAGCACACATAGGAAAAATGTAGCATGGAATTTGACCCTATGTCCATGTTGGAATGTGTACAGAAACACTCAGAGATCACACCATAGGATTAACATTGATTGTTTTTGTATTGATTAATTGCCTCTAAATCCAGTTTTCATGCACTAAAAGTTCATTTTCATTATGAGCAATTAAGCCAAAAGATTATAGTAGCCCATTAAGTTTGTATGGTTGGATCTAGTTTGCATAATCTAAAGGAAAATGTAATCTAAAATCTTTAACAAATAATCTTACTGGAGAAAACAAACAAATGATGTCTGCGCTTCAGCTAAAAGTAGCCCAACACATAAGTATTTATATGATGACAACCTGAAAAAACCACTACCCAATTTATTTCAGTTTAATTTCAGGAAGGTCTATTAGTTGTAATGATAATTAACACCAAATACAATATGCAATAATGGGAAGGTAAGAAGGAAATTAATACAGTAAGTCAAATTAACTTTATTTTTCATCGGAATCAGATTTTAAACTTAAAAGCCTTGATATATGCTTTAATTCAACAACCTATTATAAACTAACACAAACCAGTGAGTAACAGAGGAGTCTCCTTCAAGAGCAGAGTATACCCCTGGTCTAACAGAGACCCCCAGCAGATCCCGACTCAGGATGGGCGGGTGACCATCTGCCCTGGCCTGCTGTAAGAACAGGAAGCAGACATAAAGGAATACAAAAGCACAAGGTCAGGACTACTTTCTATGGTACAGAAAAGGAAACAAAGTCAAAGGTAATGACAAATGTGACTCACTCTGAGTCTGGCTTCTTGGAAGAAAAAAAATGGCAACAGTTTTGCGTTTTTATTGGGTGAAGTTATAATACCGGTATTCTGACACAAATTTTGATTTGATGATGAAGAAAGTCTTGAGTGACCAAAGCTGTAGAACTATCTGTAGAACTACTTTTTGTTATGATTAGAGCTGCTACGTATTTAATGTAGCAGCTCTGAATGTCTCTATCAGCTTGTTACAATGGAGACTTTCCCCTTTCTTCTCATTCTTCTTTGCAAAATAGCTCAAGCATACTAGTGATGTGATAAGTTCCATGTCTTGCAGTAGATTTTTGGTTCAGCTAAAGAATCAGACTCTGACCACTTTCACTCTCTCATCAGTTTACACTGAAAAAAAAAACAAGCTATTGTGGGTCCTTAGCGAAAACTCCAATGTGCTCCCAGGAACCTTCTGGTTTTTGGTGGAATAACATGACACCAGTTCAAAATCATTTCAACAGATTCTCCCCTCTAGACTACATCTCTCTCTGCAGCTTTATCATTTATTTTAGCAACAGGCGGCAATTCCATATCTACAAGATGTGTGTGTAAATCCCTTTATTGTCCCACAATGGGTAAATTCACTCTCTTCATTTAACCCATCTCCTTTTGGAGCAGTGGGCTGTCATTCTGTGGTGCCAGGGGAGCAGTGTGGGGTTAAAGGTCTTGGTCAGGGACCCAGAATGGAGGCTGTGGGGATTGAACCTGGTACTTGCAACCTTCTCAGAGCACAAGCCCACTGCCCTAACCACAAGGCCAACACCCCCAACACTAAAAGCAATATGGAATGGATTAATGGAAAGGTTGGAATGGCTTCCCTACAGTCCTGATTGCAATACTATCGAACATTAATGGATTCAGTTTGGACATACATCCTAATTGGCCAATTTCTAACTAAAATTGGCCAATGAGGACCAATACTGGTCAAAGAATGGGATGCCATCCCACAGTGTGTGTAACGAACTGGTCAACAGCACAGAGGAGTTAACAATGCTGTAATGGTTGTGTCTAGAGTTGTTAACCGTCCTTTGAAAAAAGGAATTGTTCTGTATTTAGAAATAGAAGAACCCGTCCCGTATTTAGTGGAAAAAGAACTCACTTTGTCCGGTATTACTGTGAAATTAAAAAAATAGTCAGTAAAAAGCTAATGGAAAATGAAGAACAAGGGCACGTTAGATACAAAACTTAGGGTAAAATTGTTCCCAGGCCCTGTCCTGAGTTGTAACCAATGAGCTGACAACATATATGTAACGATCCAGAGTACCCTCATCCCATTGGCTGAGCCAAGTGTTGCTCACAGAGAAGACTGCGGGAGACAACAGAGCAGTCTGAGCATGTCCATGAATGATCTGTATGAAGAATTTGTAACTGCAAACAGTCTTCTGGAGCACCTCGCTCAGGAAAAAGGATCCTTGCAGTCCAAAGGAACCTTGTCAACATCCAAGCTGCTGTATCCTTTGTCCTCAGCATCCCATCTTCCACTGGTTTTTTGGAGATGATTTTCTCCTGAATGGAGAACAAATGGACTGATGTGCAGAACAAATGTTCCACTGAATTTATTAAAGCTGAGCTTATTGTCAGCCTCAATTATGAACTGTCTTGTGCAGAGTTTTACTGTGCAGCACTCAAAGACAAACAAATACTCACTGCTGCAAGAGCTCAGAGGAAATACAAGTGGAAAAGTAGCCTATCGCCACATAATGTGGCATTGAGCTAATTATTTTTTTTTCTGTTTTACAACTGTAGCCTACAGCCGTTGCATTTAAGGCACAAATATGTTTACACGTTTGCACGAGTTTGCTGTTGCACGAAAAAGGTGCACTATTTATTTATTGTTTAATATTTATTTTTACAGTTTGAAGTTAAGCAGGACAGGCTTATGTTTAAGATGCTTATGTTATTCAGCAAAGTTTATTTTCCAAGTGTTCATGTCACTCACAAATATGCATCTAATTCAATATAGATTTGAGTCAAGTAGTTAAAAAGATAATTTCACACCCAAAAGGGGGCTAAAAAAAATCACCACGCCAGGAGGGGTAAAGGCAATTGGATCAGCTGGCAAACACATGAGGTGCCCCTTTTTTCAGGGAGTTAGCAACCGTAGTTGTGTCTAGATTAATAGATTTAAAATGTCTTGTATTACTAAAATGTAATTATTCAATCAGATAACTTAAATCAACTGCTGAAATAGCTGAAATGAACACTTGTGGTGACAGTGGCGATATAGTAAGGGTGCGGAGGACCCATTTTCTAAAACCACAGATATATATGTATATACACACACAATTCAATTCAGCTCATTTACATAGCACCAATTCACAACACATGTCATCTCAAGGCACTGTACAGTTCACCAGATCATACAGTCAAATTGATTCAAAGTTTTCTATCTAAGGAAAACCAGTTGATTGCATCAACTCATTGAGGCTTGTAGCGACAGTGGAGAGGAAAAAACACTTTTAACAGGAAGAAACCTCCAGCAGAACCAGTATCAGTGTGAGCGGCCACCTGCTGAGGCCGACTGGGGTTCAAGGAGATAGAAGCAAAGATACAAAAAGCAGCTGTAAAAGGAGGCCCCATCCAGGAAACACACAGCCAGGCAGACGAGCTCCGAGCCAGCTCCCATGTCAGAGGATGAAGAGAGCACATCCAGCCAGTCACAGTCAGAGAAACAGGCCTACACTGAAAAACAGGCCAATTTTGAACATCTATAAACAAAGGTGTTGATGGCAGCAGCACAGTTGATATTTCTCTCCAGGATGGTGTATCAGCCAAACAGGAACAAACAAGGTGAAGCTACTATGAGAAAAAGCAGAGAGCATAAAGTTAGAGATTGAATTAATAGATTCTGCTTCTGCAGAGTGGGAGAATAGAGATAGAATGAAGCAAAATGATGAAATAGGGGTCCCTATATATATGTGTGTGTGTGTCCTTAAAACATGCTAATAAACGCTGATAATTAAATCCACACTGTGTATTTTCTATGTCGTTTTGGAGGATGTATTTAGAGGTTGCAGTCATGCAACAGCTACCACAATTGCAGGAAGTGCGGTTCACAATGCGCGCACACGTTTCTCATTTCGAAACAGCTAGCTAGATACTATCTTTTTTTCTCTCTGTTTTTGTCATGGAATCCTATGAATTTGTTACCCCAGCACCCTGAGCATACGATTGTTTGCAATTGTATATTCTGTATTTGTAAATAAAGTTTATTTAAAAAAAAATAAAAAAATAAAAAAAAGCTAGACGTTATCTTAGCGCGTCCCCGGCGCTCTCGGGCACGAGCTGAGCTCCCACAGCTCAGGACCCAGAACCAGGAAGCGAAAGTATACACATGGAGGGTGTGTCTGGCCCCGCCAGCACAGGTTTTAGTTTTAAAAACACCGTCCTCCGCGGTTAATTTAATGGGGGACACGGCAAAGACCAAGCGGCGGGAGCAGCTGAAGCGCTGGGCCGGCTCCTGCACCGACAGAGCGTCCGACGTTCCCCGCCGGAGGTGGCGCGGCGATGCCGGGGAGGCGGCAGGGGAGGCCGAGGCCGAACTGAGCTGCGACCCGCCGGGAGAGCAGCAGCCAGAGGCAGCGGGCAGAGATGGTAGCAGTCCCATCCTCAGTGGACGGTGAGGACACGGCTTTGTCGAAAACGGGCCCATTCATAGTATCAGGAGTTCTCTAATCTTTGTGGTTTTGTTGTCTGCTGTCCATGTTGGATCAATCTTATGGGATAGTGCTGTATATTAGCCCTGCTCATGTTCAGTCAGTGTACCTTCAACATATGCATCTCCCCTGGTTTAATGATCTTGGGCTTCATCTCGTTCCTTTTTTCACTGCTTTTTAACCCACTGCAAAAGTCTTGATCAACACATCGATCTGAACATTCTTCCTCATAGGAACCAAAAAGCTGCTGGTAATTTATCTATTTTTTTCATTACTTTGTGCACCAACATACAGCCAGTGATTTTGACTTATACTGTATTGCTGTCTCGCAATCTACTGTTTTTTCTTTTGTGACTAATAATGAAAGGCTAATACATTTTATCTATCTACATTTTAGCTTTTCTTTTTCACATTTTACCAGATTAATTTTGTTTTAATGAGGAATGTAACATAGGAGCAGATGTGATTGTTTTGAATACAACAGAAACTAAATACATTATAGGATCCTCACTAATACATTATTTATGGGGTATTTATTAAGCTATACATTTGTGTAATTATAGATGAACAGTTTAGTAGTTTAAGTATTGGTGCTTTAAATGGTAATTGGTTGTTCAATCTCTGAACAACTGACTTGTAAATATTTTGTCAAACTGTAAGCTGTTCTGTGAAGCCCTCAGAAAATCATATTCTCTTATATAACTGGATTTGTGCAGGTGTATCTGACCAGTATTGCCAATTTTTGGTTGGTTTCATCAAACTCCCCATCTACTCTGTCCAGCTTTCTGAACCCTGGCTTTTGAAAAGCAGGCCCCGGTGCATGACTCTGCCACCACCATGTTTCGCTGTGGTGAAATGGTGCTAAGGGTAAAGTTATCCTAAGGCCCAGAAGTTCCCCTTTGATCTTCTATAATCTGAGTAATATATTGCCCATATTTTCAATGTGGGCTACCTTTGGTCAACCAAGTTTTTCAAAACATTTCATCATTTACTTTTCTTAAAAAAACAATGTTTACATTGATTGGCTGTCATAGCAGGTATTTTAACAACAAAAATGTGATTCTGAGAGAGCTGTTATTATGCAATGTTCCCAGGAAACGCTTTAAATGTGATTCATCTCAGTTCTTTGTGGACTCGTATGGAATTTAAAGAAATCCTTGTTCACCAGAATTTCTTAATCTGGAGGGTAATGTATCAGTTTTGGTTTACTAACTTCTGCAGTACACTCAGATACTATCCCATCCAGATATCACAAATTCCATCTCTTTTGACTTCCTTGTTTCGTGCTCAGTCATCAGATCAACAAGTGATTATCAGTCTGTCCTTTAGTGTTTCGGAGGGATTTGTACAGGAAGTATATTTGCTGAAAGATGTTTGGTTTTCATGTTATTTTCCAGAGTTCAAGTCTATTATTGAATGCTTGTTGTTGGCTGCTGTCATAATAGATGCTCAGTTTGAAATTCATCTGAAGAGATGCTGTAACAGACATGTTGCCTTCCAGTTTAGTTTCTTTTCCCGGTTTGGACATCTCTTTTCCTTCTTCAAATGCAAAATCTAAAACAGGGGTGTCAAAGTGGTTCCAGAAAGGGCCGTGTGGCTGCAGGTTTTCTTTCCAACCCAGCAATAGCACATCAGACTCCAGTCATCCAATCAAGTGAGTCCAATCTGAACATGATGACTCATATTTCCAACTATATTTGACTTCTGTGGGATCTACTGTGTGAACTGCAGTGTCCCCCATGCGCAGTAGAGGATGTAATGACGTCACAGGCCAGTGTGCTCTGTGTTTGCGGAAGTAAACATGGATGGTAGTGCCAGAGCGCATCTAGTGATCTTTCCCAACCATAAAAAAAAACAATATTTTCAAGATGGTTAAACATAAATATGGTTCTCTGCATCATCGTCTTTCATGGTTGTTGTTTTTCTTGCCACTTCTTCATAGCAAGACCCAGAATGGTGACCTTTGGCTAAGTTCACACTGCAGCCTGAAGTGACCAGAATCCGATTTTTTTTTTTTTTGGGCCCATATGCGACCTGTATCTGATCTTTTCATGGCAGTCTAAACAACACAGATCCGATTTTTTCCAATGTGACCCAGGCCACTTGGCTATGTGGTCCTGAATCCGATACAAATCTGATCTTTTCAAATGTGACCTGTGTCTGAACGGCCAGGTCGCATTTATCCTACCTGAACGCCATTAATACCCGACAAAGGTCACTATTCTTCGTCTTGCTATGAAGAAGCGGCAAGAAAAACAACAACCATGGCAGATGATGATGCGGAGAGCAGCATTTATGTTTAACCATATTGAAAATATTGTTTTTTTTATGGTTGGGAAAGACCGCTAGATGCGCGTCAGCACTACCATCCATGTTTACTTCCGTAAACATAGAGCATGCTGGCCTGTGACGTCATTGGAAATATGAACAGCAACGCAAAAAAATCTGATTTCACAAAAAATTCGGAATTGAGCATTAAGGCCTGCAGTGTGAACGTATCCTTGGACACCCCTGATCTAAAAGGAAAAAAATGTTGTTTTGGTGCAAGAGTATCTGTCAGTGGTCAATATGTTGTGATTGATTGGTTTACAGATACTTGCATGCATCTGTGTTTTTCATGATATATTTTAACATTCTTTTTACAGGGTAAGTTGACCATAGAACAGAAAACGCACATGGATTTTAAAACGAAAAGGAAAACAGATGCATATGTTTGAGTTTGTTTTGCTATCCCAACAGGGTGATGCTGCTATTTTTCACATATGCACTACTATAGAATTGTCCACAGCTGTATATTGATTATTTATTCTCCAGATACACAGTGTTTATATTTGTAAAAGCACTGTACAGTACATTATTTTATTTTGTCACTTATTCCGTTATTTTTATACACTTTTTAAGGTCCGAATTTGTGTGACCACTTTTGCTGAAATACCTTTGCTGCTGTATACACTGCAATTTCCCCATTGTGGGAAAATAAATGAATGTTTCTATTCTACATAATTCTGTTCTGCTAAAATACCCCTTTTTAAAAGCTGTGATTTTAAAAATTAAGATTTTTCTTCATTTAACAAGCTTTGAGTAATAATTCTGCTTTTGAATTTAACCAGTTTAGAATCAATAGAGTTCCTTTCAACTTGCTTTCTAAGCAGTCCAGATATGTAGTTTTAAGAATGTCTTACCCTAAAACCACTTAATTTATGATTAACATTAATAAAGAACTGAGGAAGGGCCAGACAAAAGAGAAGTGGCTGCTGAGAAAATGACAGTTTGACTGAAGAGTTTGATGGTCAGATTGGATCGAGGTTTTTGTCAAAATTGGTTAGTTTGTTTGTACAAGTCAAGATGAGGCCTTGAAATCTTAAGAGTCAACTCTTATGCATAGCGGTGGCAGCATCATGCTGTTGGTACCGGTGCATGAAGTGCATTGACTCGTTAAGATGGAGGATTTCCCTTAGATTGTTCAACTTAAACACAAATCAACAGCTAGATGGTTGAAATTTTGACTTGTAATTGTTGCTGCTTTAGAACAATGATCCCAAACATATATTAAAACTGATTTTGGAACAATAACAGACTAACCTTAGGTCTGTGGTCAAATTCAAACATTTAAATATGGCTGCAACTAATGATTATTTTAGTAATCTGATACCCAAAGGCTCCTCAAAAAAGGTTTTTTACAGAATGAAACAAGGAGAAAATAAAACGTTTCCACTTCAGGAGTTCTGGATAGAGCATATCTAGAACTGATTGACAATTGACAATCTTTATATATATATTTTTTTACAATTTTGGTAATATTACTGCTGTAAGTGGGTAGCTCTGTCGGCTAAAGGCATGTTTTATAGCCTATACTCCAGTTAACGATTAATTGATCACTAAATTAGATGACGGTTATTTCGATAATCCATTAATCATGATTAATTTGATTAATTGCTTTATCCCTAATACCAACTGAAAGTTAATGTGACATTGATGCCTGTGTTGAATTTTCTGTTCATGTTGTGTTTCATGTCGGCTTGCTGGTATTATCCAGCTAAATATTTCAGCATCAAGACTGAGCAGATATATCTGATAAGGAATGGACACTTCTAGGCCAGCGGAGTAGAGTTTTTTGCTAATAGTCATCATTGTCCCGTTTCAGGAAGAGGGTCAGGTTTGACAGCGCTGCCGAGTTCCTCGCTGCTTGTGCCAGCGGCGACACGGAGGAGGCGAAGGTGATGCTGGAGGAGACTGAACAAACCAAATCCAGGAACGGGGAGAACCTACCAGACATCGTTAACTGCTCCAACGCTGATGGCATCACTGCACTCCACCAGGTGAATAAAGGCTTGCTGTCATTTACCTCCAGCGTCTCAAAGATATTTTCTGACTTTTTTGGCTATGATGTGTACTAACCCTAATTAAAATCAAGGGATTTCAATGAATCAATTACAAAAGTTTCAAAATATTTATTTATCCCTGACATATTTTGTTATTTTGTTTACATTGGGAGAATCACTAGGAAACTTTCTTGCGGGTGGCCATGTTTGGTGTCCGTTTCCTTTTCTGTGTCGCATTCTTCTCATATTCGGGATGCTCATCGGGAAATTAGGATCAAGTGTGATTAAACTAGATGCTGAGAGCAGCTCTGAGCAATGAGTAAACAGAGATGTTTATGTTTTAGCGAGGAGGTGTGGTGGACACCGTTCACACCGAACGTGAATTTTGCAGCTAGAGCAAAGGATTTCCGTGCTTGTAGATGTTGGCTCTGGAACGCTGCACGGGGAAGGCTGGGATTCTAGTGAGGCGAATGGACTATCTTTTGGTGAACTCAGAGAAGCTAGATCACATTACAATGCAGGTTTCACAGCCTATGGGCTTGGTTAAAAAAGTGACACAGGCCTCAGTTGTAGACGATGCAGCTGAAGCGCGTTGCCAAAGGGCACAACTACAAAGCTGGAGCAGGAGTTTCAAACCAGAAACCATCTGGTTGCTAGGCAAGCTCCTGCATCCAATACCTCTATTGAATGCTGTTTGTTGTGATCACAGCATCCTCATTGTTATGATGCATTTATTTTTCTGTGTGCTGGTATAGGCTAATCTGAACCATGCAGGTTATTTTACCGCTTCTTTTATTTGAAATCAATGTGCTGCTTGTATTTAGCACTTTAGTTTGTTGAAATGACCAAAGTAATATCATTCTTATTAAAAAAAACTGAGCATTAATTCTGTTATATGGCCCACTGTTAAATGTCTTTATCTTGCTACGGTGCAGTGATGCGGACGTGTGTCCCATCAATGATACCAATGACACTAGGGTAATCGGCTATGCCCATGAATGCCTCGTTTGTTAGCTTGAGGCGACGGTGCACTCAGTGGAAAGTGCTAGAATGATGGCACAAAACGAGGGCCTGACATCACCATAGTGGTCTGAGTGACCACTCTGCTGGCAGACCCAACAGTCCTCACTACTACACAGCTATTTATTTCTATCCACAGTTTCTTCCACCTAAGCTTTGAATTTTATATGTCCAAATTTTATTTTTGTTTAAAAAAAAAAAATAAATAAAAGTAAAAAAACATTGAAGTTTGTTGTTTTAATGTGACAAGATGCAAGATGCTGCCAAAAATCAACAAATAAAATAAATACTAAAATAAAAAAGCTGAATGTGATAATCTTATTTTTTGTTTAATGTTTGCAGGCCTGCATAGATGGCAGCATGGAGATCGTGACCTTCCTGCTGGAGCACGGCGCCAACGTAAACCAGGTTGACAGTGAGGGATGGACGCCGCTGCATGTTGCTTCCTCCTGCGGCTACCCTGACATTGCAGAGTGTGTAGAAGATTTCTCTAAATGGTTAAATCAGCGCAACACATTACTCTTAATTTTTTTATTTTTTTCCCACTGAATTGAATGTGAGATCACAGCGTGGGTGCCGGAGCATTTCAGCACACAACAAAACTAACATTGTTGTCATCTGTGCCTTCATAACACTATTGCTGAAGCGTAGTATCCCAGCACTCAAAATGCATGCAGCTTCAGAGATCTAGAAATTTATTTGCTTTTGTTGTTTTTTTCCTTGCTGTTACTTGTTTGTTTGTCTGTTTACTCTCAATTTGGAGCTTTAATTCATGAGGGCTTTGTCATCAAACTGGTTCCAGTCCGCTAGTGCTATAAGCAACATATCCTCCAACTGATTTGGTTAAAAATAAATCTGTCATCAGCACAATAACCATTGATGACATGACTGAAGGATAGGATCAGGAAATCTCTGTTAAAGGCATTTTGTTGGAATGATTCAAAGATACGTTTTCTTCCTTGGTAGATTCCTCCTTCAGAAAGGTGCGTCTCTTACTGCTGTGAACTGTGATGGTGACGTTCCTCTGGACATTGCTCTGGATGAGACCACCGAGTCTCTTCTTCATGATTACACACAAAAACAAGGTGAGTTATTTGCCGGCACACAGTCGTCACACCCTATATATTTCATTAAAATTTTTGCTTCAGTAATGCAAATAAAATCTTTGGTTGTATTTATTTATTATTTCATGGTTAAAAGAAATGGGGAAGAGATTTGTCCATCCTTAAGCAAACAAGGTTTTTTTCACAAACCAGTCATGGGATATGATTGCAGCGTCCCTATTTTTGGTGGGGGGTTTCTATGTGTATTCGAAAGAGGTAGTTCTGTTAGAGAAAACTTTATATGCTAATACTTTTTTCTGTATTTTACACTCAAAGTTCTCACTTATTATCTTTGTTTTTTTATTATGAAAAAGATCTAAGCAAGGTTTTAATTAAAATATTTAAGTTCCATTTTTCAGATATTTGGAGCCTATTTATGGCAGTTGGGGGAAAAAATGATCTTACTTACCATCAAATATTGTGTTTTGCTTGGTTTTTTTCTTGCATGACTTGTTGTTCTGACTCTAAGTTGGCTTTTCTCCATTGGTACCTCCTGGTTTTGTTTTATTAATTCTTCTCTACATCCGTGGTTTTCCGTTACAATCGAGTACTACAGCAATGTTGGCGTGGTTTTTAAAGCAAGGCGTCCCCTTGGTACATATGCAACACAAACAGAAGGCATCAATGGAGGACCTTCTGGGTAGAATATGGCTTTTAGTCAGATTTTGTGGTGAAAGAAGAGAGCTAGAGAGGGCAGTGATTAGGAAGATGAAGCACTCATAGCCCCCATATGTCTTATATTCTAGGTTCTTTAAAGTAGCCACCTTGTGCTTTGATTACTGCGTTGCTCACTCTTGGCATTCTCTTGATGAGCTTCAAGAGGTAGTCACCTGAAATGGTTTTCCCTTCACACGTGCCCCCTGTGGAATTTCTTGCCTTATATATGGGGTTGTGCAGAAGTCAGGTGGACTGAGAAAAAAAAAAAAAAAAAAAAAAAATATATATATATATATATATATATACACACACACACACACACTATATATATATATATATATGTGTGTGTGTATATATATATATATATATATATATACACACACACACACACTATATATATATGTGTGTGTGTGTGTATGTATATATATATATATATATATATATATATATATATATATATATATATATATATATATATATATATATATATATATATGTATATATATATATATATATATATGTATATATATATATATATATATATATATATATATATATATATATATATGTATATATATATATATATATATATATACACATATATATATACACACTCACCGGCCACTTTATTAGGTACCCCATGCTTGTAAAGGGTTGGACCGCCTTTGTTCTGTTAGCGTCATAAGGAGCAATCTTATCAAGATGGAGCTTGGCCATTTAAGGCTTTATATGTGAGAAGGAGGATTTTAAATTCTATTCTTGATTTAACAGGAAGCCAATGAAGAGAAACCAGGATAGGAGAGATATGATCTCTCTTTTTAATTTTCATCAGAACTCTGGCTGCAACATTTTGGATCAGCTGAAGGCTTTTAACTACAGTTTGTGGACTTCCTGATAGTAAAGAATTACAATAGTCCAGCCTTAAAGTAACAAATGCATGGACTAGTTTCTCAGCATCACCCCTGGACAGGATATTTCTAATTTTTGCAATATTCCTCAGATGAAAGAAAGACCTTCTAGAAACCTCTTTGATATGGATTTTAAATGACAAGTCCTGATAAAAAATAACACCAAGATTTTTTTACTTTATTTTTTTAAGTTAGTTGAATCCCATCCAAATGAAGTGACTGACTAAACAGCTTCTTTTTCTAAGACTCTGGTCCAAAGACTATAACTTATGTTTTCTCTGCATTCAGAAGGAGAAAGTTAAGAGTCATCCAGGTTTTTATGTCTTCAAAGGGTTTTTATGTCTTCAAAGCATGCCTGTAATCTAAATAATAGGTTAGCTTGGTCTGGATTTATAGTTGGATATAGATGAGTATCATCAGCATAACAGTGCAAATTAATAAGTAAAGAGAATTGGGGCAGTACAGGTGGCACAGTGGTTAGCGCGCACAACCCATATATAGAGGCCTTAGTCCTTGAGACAGCCGACCCGATTCGAATCTCTTATAACCCCTTTCCTGATTGCAGACAATTGGTCCTATCACTGCTCCATGTGGTACTCCACAGGTACCACGGTTATTTGCATTGCTCTTTCATTGGGGCATTGTCAAATTAAAAGATTATGATTAACTATGGTTATTACAGGATGTTCAGTTATATAAACCATACTTCTTTATGTAACTGGTGTCCTAAAGAAGCTTATTTTAAATTTGTATATTTTTTCAAAGACTAGTGTTTGTGACTGAGGGGCTATGATGGCTGTGGCATGCAGTCCTAAGAATGAATTCAAAGGTTTATTTAGTGTTTATTATAGTCAGTTTTGTTATCAGGGTAGTTCCACAAAATATCATAAGACTTTGAGGCCATATCACCAGCGCTACATGGCTCCTATAAAGATGTTTTAATGTTTAACTGTTTTGATAGAACTAGAGTTTTATATAGAAATGATGCCTGTTTAATGTTTTCATTGATTGTAAAATATACGTTTGAGTTAAATGGCCCAAATTAAAATGAAACTTCCTTCTCCTTACTTCTCCTCACCAGGTTTTATTGTACAGCTATACAACCAAAATTTTCAAGCATGTTAGTTAATCGTAACATTATCTTTTTGCCTGATAATAAACTTGCTTTGAAATGTTAAAGGCTTTTTCATATCCCAACTATAAATGTAAATTCATTTGAAGTACAGAACTGAAGTGACCTGTTTTCCCTGAACGATTCAGTCTTGCAGCTGTGGTCATTTATTAGACACTGGTGGTCTTTGTCTGATGGAGGACCACAGTGATCTGCTCTGGGTTGGTGACATCAGCTCCTCCTGCTTGTTCTGTCACCAGTGATTTAGAATGCTGTGTTCTCGCTTTGATGTTTCGTTGGATATTAAACTAACAAAGCCACCTTTTACTCCTTTATATATTCAGTATGTTCTTATTATCTTCTGTCGGCAGGTGTGAACTTGGAGGCAGCTAAGCGTAAGGAAGAGGAGCAGATGATGTCAGACGCCCGGACCTGGCTAAACGAGGGTCCGCCTGCTGATGTCAAGGATCCAAGAACTGGCGCCTCTCCGCTGCACGTCGCTGCAGCCAAAGGATATGTGGAGGCTCTGAAGTAATAAGCACACACTTGTAGGGTCGCCACTGATTTATTTGACAGCTGAATTTTATGTCCGTTGTATTGAGATTGATAGATCTAGCTGTCCGGTTTCTCATACGTAGTTTTCAATTGGAAAAAAAATCTAGTGAAGAAATCTTAGTTTAAATGTATTTTTGTTTCTAAGAATAGAATTTCAGCAAATGTATAGTAGAGGGGACTTTATATATGGAGCTTGGAAACACCAGAGACTGACAGATGGAGGCCAAGGAAGGAGGGAAGGATGGACACAAGAAAAAATACACAGAGGAGGAAGGGAGAAAAGAAGGGTGGAAAGAGCAAAAAATAAATGACAGGGAAGGAATGGCGAAAGGAGACGTGATAAAAAAAAAAAAAAGAAAACGAGAAGTTAGGTAGGAGGTAAGAGGAAAGGAAGGACTCAGGGAGGGAGGAAATAAACTGAATAGAAAGGACAGACCTAGGAAATAAACTGAATAGAAAGGACAGACCTAGGAAATAAACTGAATAGGAAGAAAACATGGGATGTGAATTTTGAAGAAGGAAGGACTGAGAAAAAGAGAAGAGACATTAGGGAGAAGATGAGGAAGAAAAATGGAGCACAAGGCCAGATCGAAGTGTAGACACAAGAAAGGAAGAAAAATACTCTGGTACAAATATAAGATCAGTTGGGCATGATTAAAAAATAAAGAAGGTTGGAGACATGGAAAGGAGGTAAGTGAGGAAAGAAAAAGAAGCATGGAAGGGTAGACACATGGAAGGAAGGAAACAACGTAGAAACCACAGGAAGGGAAGGAAGTCTGGAAATAGCCACGCTAAGCCAACTTTATTTATAAGCACTTTAAAAATAGACACATGCATGATAGACACCCAGAATAAGTTACAAGCTACTAGAGTTGAATGAAATATGAAATACGTAGATGTTCTGTCATGCTAAGTCAAAACCTTATGAGAAAAGGTGCGTTTTAAATGCGTATCATTTCCATTCATTCTTTTTCAATCTTATCCTTATCTAGAACAATATTTCAAGGAAAGCCCCTACTTATTACTGTCCATTTTGCTCTCACAGGATACTGTGTCAGTGTGGACTCGACGTGTCGGCCACAGACTTTGATGGCTGGACGCCTCTTCACGCTGCAGCTCACTGGGGTCAAGAAGAGGCGTGTCGCATTCTGGCCGAGCAGCTGTGCAACATGGAGGCTCGCAGCAACGGGGTGAGGCCCAGACACTCGTGGAGGGTCTCACCTCTGACTGTAGCCCATCTCTGCCTCTTAATATGCCTCTTAATGTGGCTTTCCTTGAATCCTGCAGGGTCAGACGCCGTTTGATGTAGCTGATGAAAGTGTTGCAGAGCTGCTGGAAGAGTTATCACAGAAGCAAGCTAACGTGAGCACAAGTTTATTTTTACTTAACACTAATAAACTTTCTCTGCATTTTATAATTTTTTTTTTCCTTCCATCTGTCAGTGGCGTAACGAGCGCTCGATATCAGAACGGCAGAACCAACCAGGCCACAATACTGCTAATGTACAAAACAAGCGACGGAGGTTTATTGCTTTTTCTATTCAACATTTATTTAGGTTCCAATGTGGGAACAGTAAGCAGGATGATTTTTAACCACTAACTTATTGCCTTGCTTCCAGGACGTCGGTGTGCAGGATGAGCAGTAAGGACAAGATAAACGTACAGGATCTGTCCAAGGAAAGAGGTGTTTCAGACCTGGATATGAGCGAGGAGAAGGAAAGCGGGTACTGGTAAATTTGCTCAGCCCAGAATACTTCATCTGGTTAATCTGGATCTGACTAATCATGCTCATTGGCCTCCTCTGCAGAAAGCTCCACTGTTTCCAGTCCAGACACAGAGAGCGGGACCATATCCACCATTACTCCTGCCGAGAAGGTAAAAATCCTAGCCTGACGTAGTCCGACTCAATTCTAGTCAGAATATGAGTCTGATACTGCTCCATAGAGCTGTGATTATGGGGCGTGTTTCGAACGAACCAGGAAAAAAAATGCCTCTGCACTCAATTGGATAGACCTACAACCAATAAGAGCAACGGAGTGCGTGACGTATGTTAAGCGAGGCATAGTTGTTGTCCACAAAAATCAAAGCGTGCAGTTTCACGCCTAGAATAAGAAGATGAGACTTGATCGCGTTTCTCTGTTCCTCTTTTAAAATTAATTTGCTGTCGATATCTTTTAGAACAGACCTAATAGCAGAATCTACTCACCTCAACTCTCCAGCGGCAGCCATTATTGTTGTCACCCTAGCGCGCATTGGTCACGTGGTTGATAACGTTACTGTTGATCATCTGTCCATCATCGTATAAAGCCCGCCCTGACAATTTGATTGGATCGCCTGACAGTGGGCGATAATACTCGCGCTACTATGGAGCAGAGCCAGACCGAACTTCCCCGAACTCAAACCTTGTGGGCGGGACTAAGTTCTGACTGGCACCCAGGCTATAAAAATCCAGCCAGCCACAGATAAGTTTGATAAAACTGCCTACATAAACTGGATTTCATAAAGGTTTCCACTCACTCTAAGGGGGCCAGAAATGTATTTTATATATTCCTAATATTAAAAAAATGGCACTTTAGATAGACGAAGGGACAGAGAGAAAACAAAATCTGTTAATAGCTCTTTTTTTTTTTTTTTTTACTATCTGAACATGAAATTTAACTATTTCTTTAACTGGATAATAACAACCAGGGGTTTATGATTCATTTCAAGCAATTACAGTTAAACGATTGTATGAGCTGTAGATTATTTTACACAGTCTGACATTTCTGCTCAAGTGTAATTAAAACAATTTGTATCATAACTGGTTTATTTTCCTTTACTGTTTTCAACTGTTCTTTCCTTTTTCCATTCATTTTTAACTGTAGTTATTAGTATCTGAAGCTGAGCTGCTGAAACATAGCTCTAAATCCAGCAGTTAGACTGAATGGGTTTTATTGCTTAGGGATCGACAACCAGAGCCTCCATGCTGAGTGTTTTGGTAATAGATTTAAAGGTTTAAAGACGCGATGCAGCTGCTGCTTTGTGTGTCTGTTCAACAACCTTTTTGAACAGGTTGTTGAACAGTTTTTCCACTGGCTTTATTTCTTTCTGGGAATGCGAATCATTGGTTGTAGATTTATCACTAAAACAGTCAATGTTTTGATTTCTCCTCTACAAAGCCTCATTAGCTTTATGCATTTTAATTGGAAATGTTCTGCCAGTTTGGATTGGAGCTGGTACTGCTTTGAAATGCTCTGTGATTGTTTTAGTGTTTCCAATGATTAAGTTTATATATCTACAATAACCAGGGCAACTATGCAGCTGAGGAAAGTCTGGAATTTGATTTTTATCATTTCACAAGTCTGGACAAGTATGGAAAAAATGTTTCCAGATTATATTTTCTACCTTTTTCTTTTGCCCTATAAAGATCAAGGAAAACAGAATTTCTGAAGTAAAAGAAAGGGTATTTAAGTTCATTTAGATTTAGATGGTGAGCATTTTGTTTGAATTATCGAACCACATCATGAACTTACTATTTCACGTGTTATTTGATCTCTAGATCCATTTTAACAGCATTTTTATCTTAACCCAGGTTTCTTGAGCAGTCCTATGTTCAAAGGCCAAATAAATATGGAAAGCTCTACTAGTTTTATGCTTAATAAAGCTACTATGGAATAAAAAAAGGTCAAATTTTATCTTTATTTATTTGCAAAATTGATTTTAAGAAGCCTCTCACTGCCCTGCCAAATCTAAAACACAGTATTGTTTGTAAAATTTGCCATTTCCTGGCATTGATTTTAGTTTCTCTCTGTTAGATGATTTTCTGTTATCTGCTAGATGCTAAGCTTACTGAAGCAAACACTGCAAAATGTTTTCCTCCTCCAGGTATGGAAGGTGGATAGGAATGAGCAGTTAAGGTCCTCTGTGTTTAACTTGCATTCTGCAATCTGAAAAGGTCTGAGATGTGATTTCAGTATTTTCCAGGTCAAAATACATATGAAGACAGTCATTAGAATTCAAATAGTTCAGTTCAGTAGCTTTTATTTGTCCCAGTATGGGCAATTTTTGTGCAGTAGTAGTACTCCTTTCACACACACACGTTCACATTTCACAAATGAAAAATAAAGAAACAAGAAACACATAAAATATTTTAAAAAGATAAAAGTAAGGTGGATAAAAGAGAGGAAAAAACATGTTCAGTGCAGGGGATGAATGAGAGCATAGGCCTATATGCATGCAACATATGACTATCTGCTCTTCCTAGTAGTGTTTAGCAGCTGAACAGCAGAGGCAATAAAGGAGTGTTTGTATCTATTGGTCCGAGCTGGTGGATATTTAAAACCAGAGGGTAGAAACTGGAATTTGTTATGTAGGGGATGGGTATAATTATCTATAAATATATGGGAAATACTTTTATAATATACCTTCTTTGATTTTCTTCCTTCCATAAGTCTTTATCTTGCTACCTTGCTTCCTTCCTTCCTGTATTTCTTTGTCCTTGTTTTATGTGTTTCTGTGTGTGTAATAACTTCCTTCTCTTTTTTGTAAATTAATGCAAAGGACTGGGACTTTTAGAACATTTAGTCTGGAAAAGGATGGAATTTTGTCATAATATAGTAGAAACCTGATTTAATAAAGGTTTTAATCACTGGTAATTAATTAGGTTGATGAATAACAGGGTTATCAGATATGTTTTTGTACTGGTGTCATTTCCTTATTTCTTCTGCACGTAAGAGTCTAATTGGAGCTTCACTGTCATTTTTTCCCGCTGGTTTTCTACAGCCTTCTGAGGAGAAAACAGAGGATGAGGAGCAGACGGAGGAGGAGAAGGAGCAGAACAAGGCAAGCCGCACCGCCAGGGTCCAGCCCACTCCTCAAACGAGGGAGGCTGTCGTCGAGAGTCCCAGTGCTCCAGTCGCAGACAAGAAACAGCAACCCAAACAGTAACGCATGCATTGTCTTTCCCTCCTCATGAGGATCCTTCCCTCAGCAGCTCTGGAGTATTTCAGATAATGAAGGTCGGTTTTTGTGTTCAGGTTCCAGGCAGCAGATAGAGATGAAGAGTCTGAGTCCCAGAGGAAAGCTCGGTGTCGGCTGATGCGTCAGTCCCGTCGCCTCACTCAGGTACCTGCTTTCTAAAGCAGATCTCTCACTAATAAGTGGTGGACGTTTTAAATAAGATGCTGTTTACAGACAGTTAGTGTTCAGTGAATTTCCCTCACCTTTTTTAAAGCCATTAAATAATCACAGACTCATTTGCAAAAACAGCATTTATAATATTTAATCAAAATGACCTTTTTATTTGTGCCATCCTTATTGCCAGAGGAAATAACACTGGTTTTAAAACTGGTTTCACAGTCAAATGGAACAAAGCAGTTTTTACTATCAGTTTAGTGGAAGATTTCTGTTTTCTAACGCTAGTGGAAAAGGGTTAACATTGAAACATGAAATTCTGTCTGAGGCATATAATTAAAAATATTCTCTCTTCAGCCTTAGAAAAGTAATTTCATAACCATCATATACAATGTGGATTGATATCCCTCTGGGATCCTGTAGATCAGGAAAGTGAAACTCTAATATGCAGTTTGTTTTTCGTTTTTCCAGGGACTAAAATGTAGCAACCTGACTAAAACGTTCATGTTCTTACCTTGAATTTTATGAAGTTCTCTGAAAACGAGCCATCTGATAAACATTTACTCTTTGCGTGGGAACTTCTAGATATAAACTTTCCTTTCCTCTTCAGTTTTTAGCTTCTCTTATCTGTTTCTGGCTCTTCACTTCATGAATAAAATGACCTTTTACTCTTAAAAATAAAAAAACGTACTTCCTTTTTCTGTTTGTAGGAAACGCCCATGTTTTAAGAATTATTCCCTTTAGTATTAGTAATAGGATCACTGTCTGTTTTCACAGATTGCTCATCTAAGACCCTCAATGGTTTGTGTTAAGTTAGACTCTTTAGCTGGTGTCAGACTAGGAGATGTTTTTTAAAATATTCTCTGCTGCCTCTTAGTCTCGATAAATCTCATGTTAATAAATTGTTGTTGTTTTTTTTTTATCACAAAATAAATGAAGTATTGTCCTTTTAAAAGAACCAGTGATGATGGTGGTTTTATTTTTCCTAAACTGTCTCTTCCTAAATATTCTGAGACTTTTTCAATAGAAAAGGTTGCACAGCATTAAAGGTCCTACACCGTGCATAAAAGTGGGACCAAATGTTTGTACTTGGTTTTTACTTTACCTCCAGGCTCACCCAGTTAAAATCTATTAGCAAACTTTACATGTTTATTTCTGTGATTTATTCATTTTTTGGAGAGAGAGAAATACACTTTCCTGCTTATTTTCCAAAATAACCATTCTAAGAAATGTTATTCAAACTGTATGAATTAGAAGAATCATCTAAAGCAATAAAATATTCATTTATCCATTAACTTTTTCTACGTTTCTATCAGCTGTTCCAACAAATATATCTTTCCAAAACAATGTAGGCCATGGATTGCAAAACTGTTCTAAACCCAGTATGCAGCCAAAAGCCCACTAACGGTTGTTGTTTTTGTTGTTGTTGTTGACAGGGTGTGACTTTGACGGAGCTGAAAGAAGCAGAGAAAATTCCTCCTCCTCCTCCTAAAAGCGTCCAGTCAGTGAGCCCCATCATCACTGTTACTCCCACTGAACGGGGTAAATAATAACTGGAAAGCTCTCAGCTGTACTGCTGCTGCTGTGAAATAGTTTTTCCATTGAAGGTTACAGCTATGCCTACATTTATACTGCCTGCCTGTAGTTAGGATGTTTCTTTTTTATAACAGTCTATGCTGATTTATAATCAGAACTAACGTTATAGAGCAGGTTTGTGCCCAAAAATAAGGAATTTGACTGTTTTCCCCCTTTCTTCTTTTCAGTTTTATCTCTAATTTATTCGTACTTTTTGAACCATCAGTGGCTATGAATATTCAGATTAACAATATACTTATTGTGGATAATTATTTGGATAAAGTTGAAAAATAAGTTGAAATGCACTGATCAGAAGAATCCTCTAATGGTTTTTGTAAACTATTTCGCTGCTGATAAGTTTAGCCTTTTCTCATTTACTAAAAGCATAATTTTAGAGCCTCCTAACTTTATACTTTACTTATTAATGGTTAGAGAGGATGGAGTGTCCATAACTTTCCATTCAATTCAGAAATACTTTATTAAACCCAAAGGTAAGTTAAATAGATTAAATTTCCTACCCTGCTGAAGCCTAGCGTGCTAATATTTTAAGGAGCTGCGTCCATTTTAAGGAGACATTTGGAATACGTTTTCTACCACACATAGTTTATTTATTCATAATTAGATCTGATTCATGATAATACAGGCACCTGAAAATCCCTCTTTGTACCTCAGGAGTATATAATATAATATAATATAATCGCTTGTTGTATTATGAAACAATTTTATAAAATGTTTTAATTAGAGTTGATAGCAAAAAAATCATTATTAAGAACTTAAAGTTGTAACACCTTTCTTAGATAAATGTTTAAGCACACTTTAATTGGTTTTCAGCCTTACTGCTTGTTGTTTCCTGCAAAGTTGCCTATTTCTGTTTCCTATAAGGACCCATCTACTGAATGAATGCTAGCTGCAGGTGGAGCTCGCTTAAGCATACTTATTTAAAAGGGCGGTTTTCTCACCTACTGAGGGCTGCTGCTTCTGCGGGCTGCTTGGCGTACCTCGAGGTGGCCTGCCTCTTCTTATTTGCATTTTACAGATCATGTTTTTTTTTTTTTTTGCCATCATGATTTCATCACCCTCAAACATCTCCACCCTTGTTCTTGTGACTTTGATGTGCAGGGGAACTGATATGTGATGGAAACTAATGTCCAGTTCTTTGTTTTTTAGGGTTTTCCTTGGTTTAGGTTGTTTAGAACCGTACTTGATAATTAAAGGTGGAAAACAAACTGCTAAAACCTAAGAAGAGCCTTTCAAAAAAAGGGAATATATGTTAAGGCTACTTAAAAAGATAAGAAAAGGTGTGGCTCAAAAAAGGATCCTTAACATTGTAGTTACATGAGATGGAGGTTAACCAACCACTTCCTTTACCACACACTCTTAAATCTTCACACTCATTCTGACCATTTCTCATCTAAGTTCTGTTTTTAAAAAGCAGCAGCTCTGAGGCGTTAAGTCATATTGCATCAAACCAAAAGTTTCTGGACCGTTTCGTAATCATTTTGTCCATCTCATCTTTGTTTCAGAAAATGATGCAGTGAAGCAGCTGGAGTCGGAGGGCGACAAGCGTTTGGCTCCGAAGAGGAGAGGGAGGAGGGAGAGACGCTCCACTGGCATCGTTCAGCCGGGCTCAGAGGTAAAACGCTCGATGGACAGCAGCTGGTTTTCACTCAATAGATCAAAGGGTGCGATGAAAGGAAAAGACAGCATGATCAACCATTTCCTGTTTAACATCTTCTTTCTGAACGTGTGAAGTGAATTGTTAAACAGAAACAGGAACTTCTCACAGAGGAAGTTACAAGATTATTTTTGCACAAGTGTCGTCAGTTATTCTATTAAAAGGAGATTCAGGAGGGCTCATACCATACCCTGTAAACAAATACAGTTTTACAGACGCCAATAATGACTGTCCTGTGGACAGGTTGTCTTCTCTGAACTGTGCAGCTCCTGCAGAGCTACTATGGGTTAGCTATTATGTAACATAGCATTGTTTTAAACTTCTCCCAGATGTCCTCCCTGATCTCTTTGCTGTGCACCTTGGGTCTCAATTATGCCTTTTCTCCTTTAATTGTCTTTGAATTACACAAAGGAGGTTTCTGTTCATTAATGAGCTAATGATGATTTGGTACTTGGCATCATCTGGCCTTTCAGTATCTCTTATACCTGATGTACCTCCATGTGTTTGTATGATGCTTCAGTCTGTAGATTGCAGGAATGTGATGGAAATAATGTCTAGCACTTACATGTTTAAGTTTTAGTGTTAAGTTTAATCCCTGAATGTGTTTTTCAGAATGATGATGGTGAATCCCAGCCAGAAGACACATACAGCAATGAGTGAGTTTGATGTTTGAATCTTATCAGCAGATTTTAATATGACATGAATTAGTTAACATAAAATGTTATTGGATTTGTTAATTGGGACAAAAGGTTTTTGCTTGTCTGTTTTGTCAAGCTCTTACCCCGAAATCCCACATACTCAGTCAGCGCTCCGCTGCGCTCCAGACCGCCTGCACAAAGCAAAGCCTACAGCCGCCGCTGTGGTCCCCTCCGCTCCGCTCTGAGTTCCTTGGAGATCGTAGACAGCATGCGCGAGATGAACCAGGGTTTCCGCGGATCATTAAAAATAATTACAATTCATTCATTTTTTCTTTAAATCAAGGCCTTAATTGGCACAAAAATTATTTAAATATGTTTATCGAAGTATTTATAATTCTTTAATAAAAAATGCTTATAAAAACAATTTCGTCCGATGTATTATATCGCTATTAATTTGCGTGGAACTGATCATAAAGCCGTATGTTCGGAAAGGAAGCTCCAGGCGGAGAAAAAGCTAGAGGATATATATATACGTATATATGTGTGTGTGTGTGTTTACATACATACAGGAGTCATGGAACTCTGCTTACAGCTCCTTCATATTTCATGTACACTAATAACTTGTGTACATGGTTCTTGTTGATGGCATTAAAATCATTTCTAATAGCATTAAAATAGCATTAAATTAGAGTCACTCATTCCTGTTTGAACCCTGTGAGCGCTTAATTTAATATGACATATTAAAAAAATCCCACCATCATCCAGCATATGTTCAGTTTCTGCCCAAATATATATAGCCTATATATTTTTGTAGATTTTTGTAACGGGGATAAGGATAATTCAAAACTGCTTTTTTTTTAATGAACTTGTTCTCTGCTCCCAAACTCAGCATCTATTTTCATTCCTGTAATAAGAAGTTTTTTTTTAATGGATTTGATTAAACTTTAAGTCCCGCTGTATAAAATAAATATTTTGATGGAGATGAGAAATCTGCTTCCTGGTTGGTGAATAACCAATAGTTTGGATCCAATCTTTTAAATAAACGGTGTTAGTTTTTTTTTATATATAAGAATTGTGCTATAATTTCTAGTCACCGATCTGTTGCTGCTATATTTTAATTTGACGAACCGGAATTTGTCGATGTTCTTTTTCCTGTTTGGTGCGATTGCAATTGCGGATCTTGACCTGGCCGGACCGGAGCGGAGCAAAAAATAGCTCGGCTCCGTAATTTGTCGGTCACGGACGGGGAAGACGTACGTGGACGGAGACGTGCGGAGGAGTAGCGGTGGATGTGGAACAGCTCTCATTGATTTCCATGAAAGACAAGCGCTCCGCACGACGTACGTCAGCGGGGCGGAGCGGAGCGCTGACGGAGTATGTGGAATCTGGGGGTTACTGTGAGGTCTGTAGAGCAGGCATCCTCAACCTCAGTCCTCGAGGCCCGCTGTCCTGCAGGTTTTAGAGGTTTCCTTGCTCCAGCACAGCTGATTTTAATTGAAAGCTGATTAACAGGCTTTTGGTCTACTGCAATCATTATAATCAGCTGTGCTAAAGCAGGGAAACCTCTAAAACCTGCAGGACAGGGGGCCCTCGAGGACTGAGGTTGGGGATGCCTGCTGTAGAGGAGGGTACTTTTAGAAATCTTACATATATTTATTTCAAAACAGTCTGATTCAGATGGGGTGAGGGTCTTAAAAATACATAAAAGTTTATAAGCTCGGCTCAGAAAAAGAAGAACAGAATGGGAGCATGTTTAGGGGGACCAGAAGTGGAGCTATGGGGGACTCCACAATGAGATTATGATGAGCAAACCAGTCAAACTCAGCCTGCTTACAGAAGCAATAAGGAGGGATTTAACAATCTGTAAGGTAAGGGATGCATTTTAAGTGCAAATTAAGTGAATAGCGTCGGAGCGAGAGGCGAATTTCAAGCAACCAATGGGAGACGGTTATTGCAAAACATTTGAGTTGTTGCCGTTAGTTGTGAATGCTCCTTTAAGGTGATGGACTGGTATTTTAGAGTGGGATATAATCCATTATAGTGCAGATCCATTAATCCTTGCACAATCCTCCAGTGGTTCACAGAACTGAAAAAATAGCCATCCGAGAACCAGGAAAAAAAAAAAACCTACGGTCTTTAGAAAACCTGAAAATAAAATGGGAAAGTTTGACCAGATGCAATATATTTTAGGAAAAATTTTGTTTGACTAATGACTAGGGCTGAGTATGTTGTTATTGTAGAGGAAGGCTTAATATTTCTTGTTAATGAGTCTATTTTTGTTTTCTGCAGTGGGAGAGATTCGTCAGACTACAGAACGGTACGTGAAACTCTTTTGAGAAACAGTCCTGAGGGTCTAGAGTGAACATATCTGACTGCCAAATTTCTGAGTTATTAAAGTATCTCAAACAATTTCTGCTTGTTGTGCCTCTTCCTGTGATAATTTCTTTTAAAGTCATATTTCTGTGTTTCCTCTCAGCTGTACATCAAGGTACTGCAGGAGAACATGTCTCTGAAAGACAAGCTACAAGAGATGGAGCTGCAGCTGAGCCAAAACAAAGAGGAGCTGGAGAGACTGCGACAGGTTTGCTGCTTCCATCTGTTTTTTGTGTTGTTACATATCAGCATATTTAATTCAGAAACCTTTAGGTTTTTAATGAGCTGCTATGAAAAATGCACTTTATTTAGTGAACAGGAACGCTCTCTTTGTTTCAGAGTCAGGAGGGCGGAACTGACAGACCGGCACTGCTTGAGCTAGAGAGATTTGTAAGTCTACTTCAGAGGTTTATTTTAAACACCTAAAGCAAAGCTAAGCTTCCATATCCTGTCCTTTAGCCTTTAAGCTGCAGAAGCTTCTGTCATTGCATGCACACTCTGCTTTGTAAGGTGTGATAAAATACTGATGTAGTGCAGAGAATGCGTGTACATTAACAGCTCTGCAGTTTGAGCGGTGCATGAAGCCCACGGGTTTAACTGGTCGTTGCCTCAACTTGCAGTTTCACAGCAGAAGCTGGAACATTTTGCTGCAGCAGGTAGCCTCAGTTTGTTTCCTGATCTTTTCTATATTTGATTCACAGGAAAAGCTTGCCCTCCAGAGGAAAGCGGTGGAACTGGAGGATGAGCTGAAGGTACAAGTATGCAGATATTATAGCTTGGAGGTGAACATTGATAACAGATGTGTTCATTTCATGCTGCTCAGTAAACTTAAACACCTGAGTTGCTGGAAGTCAGGATGCATTTATATGATTTTGCTTTAAATAACTAAAATCTACAGTTTTGAGGTTAAACGTTCTCCCCTCTTTGGGTAGAGGTTAACATTTAGGCCATAGAAGAGTTAAACTTTGGGCTTTCGTTTTTTTTTTTTTTTTTAATAGGTATAATGTGGATTTTCCTTGTTTCTATAGAAAGTCAAAATTATTCAAACAGGCTTTAATATAGGCATACAGGTCTCATTCGTCTAGATACGTCACTTAATAACCTGCTGAGAAAGACTTTCTTTTTGTTGAATCTGTGAGGTTTTGGCATAATTCTGCCCATAGTTCATAAAAAACCAAACATTTCCTGGTTGGTACCCGGCTTTAAAGCTTAATCCATGCCTTTCATGTATATATATATATAGTAAAGCTACTTTATATAGAACACAAAACAACCAACACTAATCCAAAGATTATTGGGCCTTATAACCAATTTCCAAAAGCAATTGTTTTAGTTTTGCATACTTTTTATATTCTAACTTTTTAATGAGGCAAGTCAATCGAGAACCAGTTTAAAACAAATTTAGACCATTTCAAACGAGAAAATGTTTTACACCTTAAAACTAAACAAGACTGAGGTCCACAGTGACTATGGTTGCATAAAAGTGTTATAAACAACAATTTGTTTATTATATATTTATAACTTAGAAAAGAGAGTGTCAGAGATTTTTTGTGGCTGGGATTCTAAAATTCAAAGCTGGTTTTGGTATATGGGCAGAGGAATAGTAACCACTATCATCTTAGTTATCATTGTATCTTTTCCTGATATGCAAAAGAGTCATTCTTTCACTGGTCGGATTAAGGTTTAAAGTATTTATGCTCTAAACAGGAATGTCCCTCTCTGTCATTATGAGCATCAAAAGTCTTGTACGTAAGGTGAAATAAAAACATTTAACTGAAAGAAAAGCAGAGATAACTACTCAAACTAAAATGCACTATAAAAAAATCTTATACACTCTATTTCTGATCTACATAAATGTTGATCTAAGTGAAGCTGATGAATCCTTAAATCTAAGTGGGTTTTGGAGATTCAGGTCATTATTTATACAAGCAGCAAATGTATATTTTTTCCTAACTGACACTGGAACGACCAGGAGGAATGGGTGTTATAAATACAGCAACAATATTTAGCAGATGGATGCACTTATCAATGTTTTAATGATTCAAATATGATAAGGAAGCCTTTAAAAGGTCAGCTCAGTGTTTTACAGTGGTGAGTCTTTGGTTGAGCAGCTGTAACCTGAAACTTTATCCACATTTTTAAAAAATATAGACCTGATTGGATCCTGTTGGACAGCTAGAGATGAGGTTGATGGCAACAAGGCCTTCAAACCTGGATTTGGAGTTCATACATGATTAACAACACCCTGAACTAAAGCAAAAAGATGAAATATAAATCAGTTTAACACTTAATAAAAAATGCTAATAGAAAAAAATCTTATTTATAAAATTTCCTTTTTGGTATTTAATTCTATTTTTAATAGTTTTGACTTCTTTTCTATTGGATCAAACTTCCCAGTTGAATGAAAATGTTGCCGTGAATAATTTCTGGCTGAACTTGATGCTTTAAATATTAACCACAGGCCTGCATTTTGGTTGAATAATTACATGTAGGAGACACAACCAAATTGCTGTCATTCTATATTCAATAGACCCAAATGATTCTGTAGCAGCGTTTTTCCATGTGTGTGTTTAGGTTCTGGGAGACCTCAGAGCAGACAACCAGAGGCTTAAAGATGAGAACGCCGCCCTCATTCGGGTCATCAGTAAACTCTCCAGATGAACCACAATCATCATACAGACAGAAAGTATTACACAACCAATGTTTTGCCCAAACTGAGGAGAAAAACCACTATGGGAGAGGCAGCGTGGAACCACAGATGTCTGGTTCGCGGCGCGCCATTTGTTGGGCCTTGGATGTTTTTGCAGATCTACTGTTTATCAAGCCAAACTGCACCACCTGTGGACCAACGGGAAGTTCACATCCAGTTTTATATTAGCTTTTTATTGTATTTTTTTACCTGCCATGTTTTATTGTGCTTTGCTTCAGCGATCCTTTGTATAAAATCTGTATTTTGGAGACTTAAAGCCATGCAAGGCGATAGCTCACAATAAAGGGTTTGTCGCACACAAGACTTAAATGTGCCAAAAGAAGGGGGGAGGGGAGGGGGGAAAAGTTCCAGTTTTGCACAAATTTAGGTTAAAAAAAAAAAGTGGGCAGTATTGTTTCTCAGGATGAGTCTTTTTGTTCAGCATTTACTGTTTTTTTTAGTTGGCTGCTGTACCAGTGGACCAAAACTCTGCATGCTCACCTTTCCCTGCTCATCTCAACGTTCATTTCATGCGTTAATATTGCAGCCGCCTGCGGGGGTGCATTGATGTAAAGGCAGTACCTGAAATACTGCTGCGTTACAGACTGAGTGTTTGGGTGCTAACGGAGAGGTGACGATCAGGTTTAGAAACTTTGAATAATGTTACAGCACAGATCCCTTTCTGGAGGTTGAGGAGAATCTGATCTCTGTACTGTTTGTTTTTGTTTGCCATAATGACTGGACTCTTCTTTGTATTCACCCTGTGACGGACAGCTGTAGTTTAACAGACAGGCCAGATGGGTCATCCTTTGAATGTTTACCTACCTGTGAGACAGAAATGCATGTCAAGTTGTATTTTGAAGCTGTGCCTTTGGATATACATTTGTAAGTAATATTTCTATTTTGATTTGGCATTGTACAAGGTCGAGTATAAAATACGTGGGTATAAACAACTAAGGCTCTGTCGCTTCTTTTTGACTTGTAACAGAAAATATTACAGCAAATCCTTTACTGCAAACTAATGTTGGTATTGATGTTTATTACTAACAAAATCCAGAAAATGGCGTTGATGTGTTCCCATTATCAAACAAACTGAAAAGGTGGAGTTGATCCATGTGCCTAAAACTTGTTTTCCTTGAGTTTTTCTTATTTAATGCTTTGAGTAACAACAGGACACAGCCTCTAAAGGTGTATTTCCTAGAGAGACGCATGTATGTTCGTTTTCCAGTACATGTCACACATCTGCATGTTCTGAGGATATTTTCAGCTGTAATGTTTCCAAATCTCTGACAATTCAATTGAATTATCCTCATAATTACAACTTTAAGCCTATTTTGTTTAAAGTGACAGAGTCCTGGCTTTCTAATATCCCAGATTTTGTACAGAAAATCAGACCTCTACAACAGGCATCCTCAACCTCGGTCCTCGAGGCCCGCTGTCCTGCAGCTTTTAAAGGTTTCCTTGTTCCAGCACAGCTGATTTTAATTGAAAGCTGATTAACAGGCTTTTGGTCTACTGTAATCATAATCAGCTGTGCTAAAGCAGGGAAACCTCTAAAACCTGCAGACAGTGGGCCTCAGGACCGAGGTTGGGAATGCCTGCTCTACAGGTTTGATGGGCAGATGTGATTGTTTCTCAAGTCTAATTTTGATTTTGCTTACCCGTTGTGAAGCAACATAATGCTTTATAAAAAGGAATACATTTAAGAACCATTTTATCTTAATTTAAAAGCACTTTGTATTGAAGATTTCCTGATGCGGTGTTTTATAATTTTGCTCCAGGACTTTTGGACAAGAAGCAGGCCCTCAGCATTACAACTTCCCCACTGTACTTTACAGTATCATTTAATTCAATTCACACAAAACACATCTGAAGTTTTTTCCGACTAAAAGCTTAAGTTCCAATTTAAATTCCATGTGATACTATGTGGTCCAGAAAAGAATGAAATTTGTTTTCACTATTTTATAGGTCTGGATTATAATAAAAAAGGAATTACAGCCTTACTCGTTCATTTTAGTCTCTCCACTACATCCTTGTGTTTCAACCATTTTATTTTTTGTTTCATCTCAACCCCCAATGCTTGGGAAATACTTTTCATAATTAGTAGCAATAGTTAGTAGTCTGAAAAAGTAAAGGAATAGGATCTTAGTTAACTAAGTCTGCTTATGTTCGTAGGACATAGTGGACAGTAGTTTATAATAAATGAGCTGGTAAGTTAGAGTTTCTTACAAAAAACAATGCTTAAGATCAACTTTAAGAAAACCACTTAACTTCTCCAGGGGTTTGGTTACTGAAATAATCACACCAATGATCAGCTCTGCAAAACTAATTTTAAAGCTATATGCCAACTAGATGAAAATCTTAAAAGTACTGAAAGTCTAAAGCTGTAACATTACTTCATCCAAGACACATCAGAGGCCAAGTTGAGCAAAATCTTTAATGACCGATAAGAGCAACCACAAATGATATAATATACAACCCCACCAGCATGCCAGTGTTTTCATAGAAACTGTACAATGTGAGGGAATGTATGGTGCAGGAATACATAGCGATGAGAAGAAAGTGTTTTTACATCCAGATGTTCTGGTACAGTACGACTTGATTTAATTTCTTCCAACATTATTGGTTAGTTTAGTGTCACCTGATCTGGTGGGTGGGTGGGTCGCTCATTTAGAAAAAAGGCTCAAGGCCCCGTCAGTCAACAGGCTGAGACCAGACACCGCCAAGGTCTCCGGTGGCGGCGGCAGCAGCAGGCGGTGGCTGGCTCAGCCTCCTCTATACCTCCTCTTAACAATCTGCATGGGCGATGTAGTGTGAATGGTGAACAATAAGGCTATAGGGAACAACGGTTAAAAAATAAACATTTCTAATGTTGGTTTTCCTCCACACGACTGTAGATTGGTACTAAGGCCTCGTAGCTGGGTGGAGCAAGAGAACCCATACTGGATTATTGTTTTGCCATTTTATCCCCCCCACAGTTCGTGGGAACATTCACCCACTTATTTAGATTGGTGGGGGGGAGCTTTGTGCAGAGCTGCAAATCAGAAACCTGTTTAACTACAGCAGGGCTACAGATGGAAGTGAAACAGAACAGCTGATGGCGGATTGCTGCTCGTACACTGAAGACACGTTGATAAGTTTAGACATAAGGCAGCTACTTTTATACTTCACACTTCTTTTGTCGACTTTGGCCCCAACCTCCTGGGTACAGGAGGGGGAGGGGTAAGAATACATTTAGTGAAGGCGCTACAGAGCAGCTCCCATCGAACTGTTGGTACAAGGCAGGTATTGGTTCTTGTATCAAAAGACACCAAACAAAGGAATGCTACTGCCAAGGAGGGCAGGGTGGGGGTGGATGAGGTGGGGTTAGCTATGAACACAACAGCTGATTAACATGTGAATACAGTCACATTACACAACCATTGATACAAGTAGATATATATATAAATAAAAAGGCAAACGAAAGTTGATTGTACAGTTGCTTGTCCACATGTACTTCATACTGAAAGAGGAAGACACCATTCTGGGAGTGGGGTGAAGGCAGGGGGAGGGGTTAATCTCTTCAAGCAGCTAAAACCAGGAGGACCAGAGCTGGGTGTGAGGGGGGGAGCCTGGTGCTACAGAGTCGTGTGCAACCAATGAGACGTCGTGCGGGGATTGGTGAAAATGGACGGAGGAAAGACGGCAGGGTTCAGTCAGGCCAGAACCAAGGCATGAGAGCATGAAATGCAAAGTAAAAACAAAGGCAGAAATGGTGGACATGGGGTGAGGATGGGAGGAGGAGAGGAAGAGAGTGGGAGGGAGGGGGGTGCGCTGGAGGGATCACAGCCCCCTACCCATCCTACTCTCCCCTTAACATAAAGGCCCCTTTTCAATCGTTCCAGTCTTTCTTGATGTTGAGGTTCCACTCCCAGGACAGGTGGTCGTGCTTGTCATCGTCGGTAAACTTAGATTTGATGACGTAGTTCCCACGGGCCAGCATGCCTTTAGGAGCCTCCTCGATCGTGGTCAGGAAGTCATATTCAGTGGGGCGGGGCCCGTAGCTGCCCACCATGTAGTCCGATTTATCAACTGTACAGGGGAGAAAATAAAGATGCTTTAAACAGGCTCCCTTCACAGATTTTACATTAATTTCTGTTACAGCGTGTGAGACAAACAGAAGGAATCAGCTCTTGGTATTACATCATACAGGTTTTGTTTTTGTTTTTCTTAAATCAAACCCGTGTCAGAAGAAAATCACCTCCAAAAGCATAAAGAAGTCTGATTTTCTAAAGATAACAGTTTTGGTTTCATTTGGTCATAGTAGGTCCCAATATGGAAAAATAGAACGAAAGACAAAAGAAATTGTCCAATTTTTAGGCATCAAATCCTAAATCTTTGATACAATGAGGGGGAGGCAGCAATGGATTTTAAAGAAACTAACACTAAATATTAACATTTTTGGCATTTTGATTTAACATCTAGCTGTTAAAACCATTTTTAGTTTTACCAACAGGGTCAGTCGCTGCTGAGCTTCAGAGACAGCACTGTGGCGTCTCTGTGTCACAAGTGGACAGTCACTTTCCAAAAAAAAAAAACACCAGGAGAGGACGCTGACTCACTTTTCATTCCTTTCCTGAACGTCTGCTGCACGTACTTCAGTCCTGAAACGATCTCCTTGTTCACCTGAGGGCACAAACATAGATATTGGCAGACAGAAGGTGGAATATCTACACCATTACATGCATATTTTAATCATGTTTTCAGTGATATTCACTGAAGCTATGTGAATGGTTGAATAAGTTATAAAATGATTGGTCGTCTTTTTAACAAAGCTAATCTACTCTATTACCCAGCGGCTAAAATGAGCTGCAGGGGATCAATGATTTTTTTGGGACATTTTCTTTTTCACTGGATCCAATTTGTGAACATTTCTCCACAAAGCTCTACTCTCTGGGATGTCACCATGGTAACTAGAGGTGAGTATTGGCATGAGTATTGCGATTCGATACATGTCGCGATACTTGGGTCACGATACGATATTATCACGATATTGCAGTATCACTATATATTGCCATATTTTCCCCAGCTATCAAAATCAAATGATGAGATAAAACAGCAAGTGCTGTATATTTTCATCAAAAAATATTGATTAGGTATTATTATCCATGTTGTTTGGGGTTTTCTTCCACTGTGACTGCCTCAAATACAGATTTGGTGCTGCACACAACGTTAAAGGGCTCCACAGCGCTTTCTGCCAGAGTGGTGGTGCAGAGGTAGCCCCATTTTCCCATCAATGTTTTATGTAACCATTGTTTTTTTTTTTTAAATCGATACTAAGAATTGAAAGATCGATATTATATTGGGCAGCCGAATATCACGATATATCGCCAAAACGATTATTTCCCACACCCCTAATGGTAACAAGCTTAGAAAATCTGACAAAGCCTGTGTTTCAGGTATTACTCTGCTATGGCTAACTGTATTCAGCCTCTTTAAAAGGCTCTTAGTTTCTTACCTTAAAGCTGATTTTTATTTTGTATTCTACTCCCTCCTTTAGCACGAAGGCCTGCATCTTGAAAGCTTCAAGGTCTCCTGTAGGACAAGTTGAAGAAGAATTAGACACCAGGACAAAAAAAATCATCACAACGCCTTAAACAATCATGAATCTTTCTCAAAATCCACAAATAAAAAAAACCTTTAATACTACAAGAATTTTAATAATTTGGCTATATATATATATATATATAAATAAAAACGGATACAACTTTAATTGTAATTTCCAACTTTATGGCACCAATATGGGTCCTTCATATACACCTACACTATATTGCCAAAAGTATTTGCTCACCCATCCAAATTATTGGAATCAGGTGTTCCAATCACTTCCATGGCCACAGGTGTATAAATTCAAGCACCTAGGCATGCAGACTGTTTTTACAAACATTTGTGAAAGAATGGGTCGCTCTCAGGAGCTCAGTGAATTCCAGCGTGGAACTGTGATAGGATGCCACCTGTGCAACAAATCCAGTCGTGAAATTTCCTCGCTCCTAAATATTCCACAGTCAACTGTCAGCTGTATTATAAGAAAATGGAAGTGTTTGGGAACGACAGCAACTCAGCTACGAAGTGGTAGGCCACGTAAACTGACGGAGCGGGGTCAGCGGATGCTGACGCGCATAGTGCGAAGAGGTCGCCAACTTTCTGCAGAGTCAATCACTACAGACCTCCAAACTTCATGTGGCCTTCAGATTAGCTCAAGAACAGTGCGCAGAGAGCTTCATGGAATGGGTTTCCATGGTCGAGCAGCTGCATCCAAGCCATACATCACCAAGTGCAATGCAAAGCGTCGGATGCGGTGGTGTAAAGCACGCCGCCACTGGACTCTAGAGCAGTGGAGACGCGTTCTCTGGAGTGACGAATCGCGCTTCTCCATCTGGCAATCTGATGGACGGGTCTGGGTTTGGCGGTTGCCAGGAGAACGGTACTTGTCTGACTGCATTGTGCCAAATGTAAAGTTTGGTGGAGGGGGGATTATGGTGTGGGGTTGTTTTTCAGGAGCTGGGCTTGGCCCCTTAGTTCCAGTGAAAGGAACTCTGAATGCTTCAGCATACCAAGACATTTTGGACAATTCCATGCTCCCAACTTTGTGGGAACAGTTTGGAGCTGGCCCCTTCCTCTTCCAACATGACTGTGCACCAGTGCACAAAGCAAGGTCCATAAAGACATGGATGACAGAGTCTGGTGTGGATGAACTTGACTGGCCTGCACAGAGTCCTGACCTCAACCCGATAGAACACCTTTGGGATGAATTAGAGCGGAGACTGAGAGCCAGGCCTTCTCGTCCAACATCAGTGTGCGACCTCACAAATGCGCTTCTGGAAGAATGGTCAAAAATTCCCATAAACACACTCCTAAACCTTGTGGACAGCCTTCCCAGAAGAGTTGAAGCTGTTCTAGCTGCAAAGGGTGGACCGACGTCATATTGAACCCTATGGATTAGGAACGGGATGTCACTTAAGCTCATATGTGAGTCAAGGCAGGTGAGCAAATACTTTTGGCAATATAGTGTATATTTCATACACACACATTTATGCGTCTCTACCCTTGTAGATTAGCTTCCATTCATCTCTACAGCCCAACCATTACGGGTTCATACCCAACTCTGACCTAAACTCAGTTTAACCTTGTTCCTAAACCCAACTCTTAATTTTAAAACATCAATTGTAACCATGGAGACCAGGCATTGCGTATGAAATGCACAGACCACTCTGCTGTAGATTCATAAAGGCTGGAAGCCTTTGTTCTATACAGCCAACTTTAGATGCACAAATTCACACTCAATGAGAAATGTGTCCACCTGCTGGCCACAGTGGGTATCTCTGTTCTAACTGTCTTTATCTTGTCAGTTTGCTCCATTTTCCCCAGAACAGAGAAAAACAATCCTAAAAAGACTGAAGAGAGCATAAGACATTCTTTAAAAGTAGAAATTAACTAATTCTCCACACATATGATTAACATTAGTCCTATTTAAAATTTAAACATCACCATAGAATAAAACCTATAGGGCAGGCACCCCCAAAGTCGGTCATCGAAGGCCGCTGTCCAGCAGGATTTAGAGGTTTCCTTGCTCCAGCACAGCTGATTTTAATTGAAAAATGATCAACTGCAATCATTATAATCAGCTGTGCTAAAGCAGGGAAACCTCTAAAACCTGCAGGACAGTGGCCCTCAGGGACAGACTTTGGGGATTCCTGCTATAGGGGATTTAAGTTAAACAACCAGTGATGCACACTTAATCCAACAACTTTTGGATAGATTAATCCACTGAGCCTTATTTTAAGTTTCTATGGTAGTTTTTCACTCTTTAAAAAGTGCAATGAAGAGTGAAATGGACCACAAGAGAGTAAAAGAACTTTAAATCTTTGGATAAAGATGGCACATTTGAATGTACCTGCAAATGAAGGAGTGTGAAAAATCCCCCCATTTATGCAAAGCATCAGTTACTGCTTTGCATAAATAGGAAGGTTTTCAAGTTTTACCTGAGTTTATCAAACTAAAAAAAAAAAAAAAACTAAAAAAAAAAAAGACCTGTATTCACAAAGATTTTAACTTTGAACTGAAGCCACATTGTGTTGCTATCTTTCCTCCATAGAAATCAGATTTTTTTCTTGCCAAAACAAGCTGCTGCCTGAACTGAATATGGTGTGTTTTTTTACTTTGATCCCGCCTGCTCTGAAGCAGATGAGAACAACTACTCAGTTTTTGGCCTGGTTGACCCTTGTTTCCCGCCCACAGAACCATTCTGGCCTGATCGAGCCATCAGCTGACTCTTTAAAGGAGATGTACTCATATAGCTGCTGTAAATTATCAAATTAAACCCTACGGATCTTCCTCTGTTTTGCATTGAATTAAGTCTCTAAGAGAGCTGCCTTTTGGATGATTGGATAACAGAACTACTGGATAAATAAAGTCGACAGAACCAAACTGGACAGAGGGGCTCATAGTGAGTGTGTAAAATACAGCAAATACTTATTCACCTCACGTACATATTTCCTCTATACGTATAGCATGTTTATTGTGTTTTATCCTGGCTAGAGTAGGTTTCCCTTTGACTTTTTTATATTTCCAAATGATTTGAGCATTTTACATTCTGTAGAAAACATTTAAACTCTTCTGTATTACACAGTTTTTACATGTTTTTGCTTTACATGTTTGGTTATTTACTAATCTATCCTTAACAAGCACCTTTAATCCATCCTGCTGCTGAAAACATTTTATTTCCCCCTATGGGGATGATTAAGTGAATCTCATTTCTATAATAGTTGCATGATTAAAGGTATTCATCTATTCCACTGTTTAGGTAGAAGATCACCTCTCTTCCCTCCATCTTCTCTGCTTTAGACACTCACTATTCCTAACATTTTTTTTCTCTTTACTTTAGAAGAAAGTGTACTTTGCTCAAAAATTTTAACCAACCAAAAGAAAGTAAATTTTTTAATTCCAAGCACTTTGAAGATTTTTTCTCAAACATTAATAAGAGGCATTTTCTTCTCGGGATTCTTGGTTGTGCTGGGCCATTACAGACCTAGTGCGTTTAAAAAATTTTTCACAGATTTTTCAGACAATGGGGAATCCGGGAGGATCTTAATCACAGGCAGATCTTGGCTTTACTAGTTTTACATCTGCTAACTGGAGAACTTTCAGGTATGCTATACTTAAAAAAAAAAAATAAAGTACAGCTAAGGGTTAGTTACTGTGTCATTACAACCTATAATGAAACCCTCCAGATCACTGCAAGAAGGTCCTTATCTTCAGAAATACTCAAAAGGGAAACTCTGCCTTTAAACTACAGAAGCAAACTTAGGTTTTATTTTTAGGACTTTGTAGAACGCCTCCCTAGTGTCTAATGCCCTAAACACCTTCCTCATTAAAACTTTTGTAGACAGAAATTAGTAAATATGGCCTAAACTTTGTTACTTTACTTAAAACACAGAAAGCCACCATCTACAGAAAGAAATGCACATGCAAACAGTATTTTCCATGCATCCTGGACTGAGGGAGCCTAAAATTAACCTCCAGTCCCATGTGTGTTGAACTCCATGTTCAGCATCTCTGCCCCATAGTTGTTAGACTGCTGAGTTAACGCCAGCATACAGCTCATCCATATCCCATTACTTCATTGTGTTCTCTTCAAATCTACAAGAGTCTGCTTTAACTCACTAAGCTAGTGTGACTCACCCTCAACAGATTCTTCGAAAAGGAGCCGGAGATTCTATCCATTAATGAGTTAAACTAACATTTGGAGGACAAATCCTTCTTTAAGACATAAACATTGGTAATAGAGGAGGTAGATTCACCTATTCATACGTCAGTTTCAGTATATCAAATATTTGTGTATCCCACTCCTCACAATGGGGAAATAAAAGTGCATCTTTTGTGGCATCCCTGGGTAATTTCCCACCTTGCAAACAATCCATATGAGGATCTACTCCAACAATCAGAACTGCTTTTACTCATAAAAGGACCTAAGATGTAGTGGAAATATTAATAAAAATCTGAAAAGAATCAGCATAGTTTCATTATATTACCAAACCAGGCAGTCATAATTAGATGAGAAGTTTGAAAAAAGCTGCAGTGATGCAGAGAACAGCAGACACTGCACAGAATGTTCTGGTCTTCATGTTGTGGCCAGCTGGAGACTTTCCACTGGGAATAACTTAAATAGTGTAAAAGAAGTTTATGAGTACTTTGAAGTTGGACTCAGAATGAGGAGATGTGATGGAAGTATTGGTCTCTTAATGTCAACTTTACACAATAGATTAATTTAAGAAGTTTGGCTGCATTTGGACCTCTTTTTTTGCATAAGCATCTTTAGCAAGGTAAAACAACAAATAAATAAATAAATAAAAAGACTGTTAAGCAACATCAGGATTCGGGAAGTCCTTTGTAATTTAGTTAGAAGAAAGAAGAAAAGAACAGACTCACCTTGCAGGTCTAGCACCAGAGGGTTTGGTGCAGTTTCACAGACGAGGGCCATCCGGGTCACCTGAACATTGGGAGCATTTGGATCTGAATGAAATTGAAAAAAAAAAAAAAAAGTTAAATTATCTGGAGATCAATACACTGAGAAAAATGGAACTAGAATTTCCCTGAAGGAGTAATCCTAAGAGATAAATAAAGTTGAGTCTAAATCTAAAAAAGAAAAGCACTTTCCAGATATGGGGTGCCAACACGACTCTGCTCTTCTGGCCCAGTTGTAGTGACGCAGGATGCAGGAATTTGTCCTGCAACCAGAGGGTCACTGGTTCAAACTAGAGCTCCTCCTGCCTCAATTGTTGAGTCATTGGGCAAGACACTTCACCAAGCAGCCTCTCTTCTATCAGTGTGCCCAAGGACAGCTGTGGCTACAATGCTTACCACCAACAGTGCGTGAATAGCTAAATGATTGAATGCATTGTAAAGCATGTCAGGGTCACAGGATGCACAGTCATGAAATATCCTCACTAAAAGATGTTCAACAATCATGTGTAGTTGTAGTATAAACAAAGAGCTCCTCAGTCACAAAGGGGTGCAGTACTACAATCCCGGGGCACAGACTAGTCAAATTAGAGATCTGCTGTTCCTGGCTTTAAAATGTAAAGGCTAAAACTCAAAATCACCCGCAGAGAACAACCATCCACCAGATATCTTTACACAAAAGCTAAAGAGTCAAAGAGGCTCTTAGCTTATTTCTAGCAGCCATACGACGAGGGGTGGGTTATCTAAGCATCCTCACACCTGAGGTTAATTTTGGAACAATCAGTGACTAGCAGGCATGTTAAGCCTCGACATGCAGAGAGAACATATGAACTCCACACTAAAACACCTCAGGCGCCAACTCAAACCTAGAACCATGATGTTCTAAGGCAACAGTGCTAAATGTGTGTCCATGCCGCCCTTGGAGAGTCATAGGACTGTGATTATGTGTAATGGAGTAAGATGGCAGAAAATAGATAGAAAACTGGGCAATTTAGAAGAGTATCAACAAAGTGGGAGTGAACACACCTGGGAATTAACCAATAGTTCTTTGTATAATAGTTCAAAGACTTCACAGACCGATGCAATTTAAATCTTCTAGTCAATTTTTACTAAAACTGATGCGTCCTTAAACATTAGGCACACACTTCAGTACAGATAGAATCAGTCCTCCTCAACCCTGATCCTCCTAGTTCATGATTTAGATGCATCCATTCCCCACACCTGATTGAAGTTATGCCATTATCTCCTAAGCATGCTACTAAGAGCAGCAGAGGCCTATTAACCATCCATTTATTTAAGTCAGGAGTGTGGCTAGAGGGAAACGCATCAAAAATGCTGTACAAAGGGCCCCAAGGACCAAGGCTGTAAAAAACTGGGTAACATAGTCAAAGATAAAGATTTGTTATAATCCACACCGAGGGGGGCCCTTGCATTAGTGGTAGTACCTAAAAGTACAGAAATGCAGTGTATTAAAAATAGTCTTTAAAGAGAAGGAGGATATGTGATGTAGTGCAGTTATACTCCAAAAATTGTTGTTTATATTTCTTAGATCTTTAAAGCCATCATGAAATTCCTCGAGTATTTTTTAGCAAAGTCTTGCAGCATTGCAGGGGGTCGGTATCTTACAGCTGTTTTAATGCCAGAGCTCTGGGGAGCTGAAACTGGGACAGCTCTGCTGTAAATGAGACATTCTGATTGTTAATTAGACTTCAGTTTTTTTTTGGTTAAACAAAAACAAAAAATGAACCAAATCGCTTCGTAGTTTAGCCCATAGAATATAGGATCATAATTTTCATACCATCCTGTTAAGATTTTACTCAAACTCATAATAACGTCTCCAAACCACAGTTAAGCTTAAAATATTCCTAAAACATTAATTTCTCCTCACATTGGTTTAGATGAACCTTTCTTCTGAGAAGTAATGATATTTTGAGCATTAATCATATTGATAATCTGCCTGTAATAATTACTGCTGGGTTTAACAGCGACAATAAGGCCATATTTGAAGTTAGTAGAAATCAATTCCACTTTGAGGATTATACCCTGGCTACTTATCCTGTGAACTCTTGCGAGCTGAAAACCCCCCAATGCTCCTTTACTAAACAAACACTGAACTTTATAGTTGTAGGAATGTATTTTTTTGTTATTTTTTTTGGCTAAAATATCAGTAAAAAAAAAAACTGTAACCCACTATATACAAATGCAACTAATTAAGGTTAACTAACAGGTGTCTCATAAAAAGATGTATATTTACTAGTTTCCAAGTACAGTGAACCCTCGCTATAACGCGGTTCACTTTTCACGGTCTCACTGCTTCACGGATTTGCATCATGCATTGTTAAACTTTATTGTCAAACATATTAATGGTGGCATGTCGGTTTATAAGGATCTTTTGGCCCAGAAGAAAAAAGAGCGACAACAACTACCGATAACTATGTTCTTTTCTCCAAAAAACACACCTGCACCGCAGGCTTTAGAAGTAAAAAACGCCACAGAGCAATCAGGATGCAGCGGCTCCGTCAGAACAGCAGTGAAATACTGTACTGTACACGTCAGTCACTATTTGTCCTGCTGTACTTTGTATTTTTTTTTTTTCATAATCATTTTTTATTTTCTCCCGTTCCAATCCGTTACGGCGGGGCGGTGCTGATCCCCGCAAAATTACCATTCATTTCGTATTGATTATTAAAATTATTACTTATTTATTTATAACTATATTATTTTACAGTACAGTAGTTAACAACGTTTATACCGTACTTTTATTTGTTAAACAAATGCTTGGGCCTGTAAAAAGTTTTTGTTCCTTGATTTCAATGTTGTATGGAGTATTTCATTGTATAATAACTGTAAAAAAAAAAAATAAAGGTTTCTACTTGACGGATTTCACCTATCGCGGGTTCTTTTTGGAAAGTAACCCCCGTGATAAACAAGGGTTCACTGTACACCAATCCTTTTTGGTGCCTGCATCTTAAAGGGACAGTGTGTATGATTTACCTCAATCTAGTGATGCGTAAAACAAGTTTTAAACAACAGACTGGCGTTTCCCCATCAAGCGTGAAAGGCATGCTAAGGGAACTACAGAGTGACATCCTCCTCTTTTTTAATATAGTGGACACATCCACCGACATCAACCAGTGTAATTCAAAGAGTAATCCTTGTTCCATACGAGTTATCTGTGGCTAAAATTTTATTAAGATAAATTCTGGCGAAAACAAGAACGCTCCAAAAAACTATGAATTCATATAAAAAATGCATTTAATTCTGTGGAGCATAAAGAGCATTTGCTCTCCCACATCTGCAGGCTCCTACAGTAAAGGACATGCTGATTCTGATGCTTTTCTTGCGTCCGACTCAAATGTGCAACAGGCTTAGTTCAACCCAGTCAACCTTTAAAAATCCTGCAACCAACCAGACCTATTTCAAGGAGTAACCTGAAGGATTCATTTTTCCTTAAGATAAAGGCTCCTTGGCATTTTGGAGACAAAAATGTAGGGTACGCAGGGATTTACCACCAGACTTTTCCAAATTCTATCTAATCCCACTTTGAAATGGGGCCTGGAAGGATAGAGCCAGTTAAAACCATTTTTGTTTAAAATATATATATTAGTTAAAATGCATCAAACACATGGAAAATCTGTGAAAACACGTGAAAGAAGCGTACAGTCGCCTGCTTGTTTGATTTTGAGAGGAAAAACGGGAACTGATAACTGTTGCAATGGATCTCATCCAGTGTAGAATAACAAACAAACTAGCCATCTCTGCAGGGGGACAGACTAGATGCTAACACTGCCATGTTTTCAACATAATGTCAAAAGCTGTGCGGAGGTAGACACTCAATTTCTCCTGTTTCTCTACTTTTTGGGTTCCAAAATTGAAGATTGATGATCTATGCTTGTTTTTGCTTTGTTTTTTTGAGTATGGCTGACATCCCTGTCCCATTACGACCAATATAAGGAAGAAAGGGGGGTAATAAAAAGGCAACAACGTAGCGTCTCTCATTGGGTGATTTTAAGTCATGAGAAAGCTTATGCTGGTGAAGATTCTCATTCATCCAGGTCATACTCATTACAAATAAAGTTAAAAAGAAACCACTGGACTTTGTTTTCCAAGTTTGAAGACGTTTCGCTTCCCAATCAAAAAAGCTTTCTTAATTCAAACAATTCAATTGAATTGAGAAAAGTTTGCTTATAGGAAGCAAAACGTCAAACTTGGAAAAACAAAGACCAGTGGTTTGTTTTTACCTTTTTTTTGGCATGAGAAAGCTTTCATCGTTAACTGATATTAGATTTTCACAGAACATGAATTTATTATTAAGATGCTTGATTTCTCCTAATAAAATGTATTACTTTAAATATTTCAATTAGTAATAAGTATTTAAGCAAAGAATTATTCATTTTCAAGAAAACCCATTCTTAATACAATCAGGGACACATGCTTCTTAAACAACAGAGCAGCCACTCTTTCTTTTATAGACGTAAACGTATTCTAACATTACCAGATTCAGTGATCCCAGGGCCAAGCAGGGCCTCTTTGTATTTCCGTAGACTTTCATCATCTTTATCCAGCTCCTGAATCTCTTTCACAGACTTCTGCGCTGGGGGCTTGTAGTTCACTGGCTCGGGCTCCTCGTTTTCGGCTGCGATGGCTGCTAGCTGCTCTGGGGTCACCTCATCCTCAGCCATGTCTGGAGATATAAAAACATACACATGCATCAGAGCGGCAGCAAAGCCAGCTGGGAATAAAGTGTATAGAGGCAGAGATATACATCTCTGCTGATTTGATGCTTTAGTCAATACCACCCCTGTCAGGAGGATGTACAAAAAAAAAAAAAAAAACATTTTATCTTGGCTATGTGATACCCCACCTGAAATAACGTCATCAATACAGTTTATGAATTGAATTAGGTGGCTCACATGATGAAATGCCTCTCCTGCAGGATGTGATGAACAGTACTGAAGCCTTCATAATGTCTATATCACAGGAAAATAACTGAGCTACTCTGGAATGACAAACATGAGCCAACAGGGTATTTTGAAGAAAATCCCTTAGTAAGGACAGATTTTATTCATATTTTCTGAGAAATAAAATCAAGGTTTCAATTTAGAAAACCTGTCAGCATTGAGAATATTAGAACATTTCTCTTCTCATAAAGTTAAATAACTTCAATCAGGAAGGAAGGCTTCAATGTGTGGAATAACTAGTTCAGCTGCTGCCAAAACAGAGATCTGTTATGAGAGCAAATAATTGCTCCTTCTGCACTTCTCCTTGGAAGAGCTTGGGAGTTTCACTCAAATAATTTCCTTTGCAGGAACAGAGTGAGTTACAAAAGCAGGAAGAGCTCTGTTTACTCCAAGAGTCTTGACATTCACGCTACAGCCATCCCACCCGCCTTCTCCACACGGACTACTGAAGTAATGCAGTGTAAATATTTAAATCCGTAGTATTCACGTAGATTCCTACATACAGTAGCTACGCTAACACAGTAAAAAGACACCACACCGCTGTGAGGAGCATACAGGACAGTTTATATCAAAACGGTACATGCTGTTATGTGGGAAAACAATATTATGACACTTTTGGGGATATTTTATGGTGCTGTAGAGACATTTGGGTGTTTAGGAAAGTCCTGAAATGACTCCATCCCAGTAAAGAACGGAGATGCACACACTCCTTACTTTTATTCACCAATAAAGCACACAGAAGTACTGGAATAGTTTTAACAAAACAACACTCCACTGGCCATACATTGGATATGTTGCTTACTCAGCAGAGTCCAAGCCTGGAAGCTGAAAGGGACCATCCTACATCTTCCTTAAGGAACAAGAACAACTTTAGCACATTTAAAGCTTGAATAACCAACCAAAAAGAATGACAGATGTTAGTGAAACAAAATGTTTGTTCTCTTTTATTCCATGTTTCTACACAGCAAAGGGAGAGGATCATCAGTTTATAAAACGCAGCTTTGTGGAGTTTGTATGAAAATGTGTTCTTAAGTTAAAACGATGTCAATAACAACCTCATTACTGGTACCATTTTTAGGCAGCAATAACCCACATATCCTTTGATATCATACAGTTACAAGTTACAATCTAAATGTGTTTCACAATACCTGGGAAATATCTTTTGGAATTTTAAGGATACAAGTTTGTTATGCTAAACAAACTACTTTATTTACCGAAAATGAAGTATTTGGAGTTTGTTTATAGAAAAAAAATAAATTATTTAACCCAAATCAAAGGAGCTTTATGATTTACTGCTTCATTACAAAACTTGAGCTTGCCTGTATTGTTGATCTGACGCCAGAGGCTACGTTCACACTGCAGGCCTTGATGCTCAATTCCAATTTTTTTTATGAAATCTGATTTTTTTTTTTTTTTTATGTTGCCGTTCACATTTTCAAATATATAAGACTTGTATGTGATCTGCTGTGTGAACTGCAGTCACACAACGCAACTGTCCCGCATGCGCAGTAGAGGAGGCAATGACGTCACAGGTCAGCGTGCTCTGTGTTTACGGAAGTAAACATTGAAGGTATTGCCGGAGCGCATCTAGCGATCTTTCCCACCATAAAAACACAATCAAGATGTTTATACATAAATACTGCTCTCTGCATCATTGTCCGCTATGGTTGTTGTTTTTCTTGCTGCTTCTGTGTAACAGGACCCAGAATAGAGATCTTTTCGTATATTAATGGTGTTCAGGTCGGATGAATGTGACCTGGCCGTTCAGACAGGGGTTGCATTTGAAATAATCAGATTTGTATCGGATTCATGACCACATAGCCAAGTGGCCTTGGTCGCATTGGAATAAAATCGGATCAGTGTTGTTCAGACAGCCATGAAAAGAACAGATTCAAGTCGCATATGGGCCTAAAAAAATAAAAATAAAAGATTTGGGTCACTTCAGGCTACAGTGTGAACGTAGGCTTAGACACCTTCTGACCACAGACGTCAGGACAGTCCCCTCCAGTGAAATTATGCCAAAACGTACTGGGGCCCCAAAGCCTACTAGAAAACGAAATCTACATCTCTATAAAACTCTTCAGTGGAGTAAGAAGTGAGCTAACATTTCATGGAAGTCAGCCCCATATCATATGGAAGCATTAAAATGGACTGCCACCATCTTGGATTATGACCTTGGCTTCTAAATGTAATGTAGCAAATTTATAAGGAAAGAGGATTTTTATGGCATTTCTGGTTCACGGGTAGCTTAGCTTAGAGAGGGTTTTACTGCATGCACTGGAAGGGTTATAGGAGTTCAGAAAGAAAATCCTTTAAAACATCCCTAAAAGAAATGTTATAGCAATGATTTGTCATGCCAAGCAAAGTGTCAATTTCTATCCATACCTCTGCCTGGTGTCCTGTTTGACCTGCCCAAACTAGCAGTCATGAGAGGAATTTAAAGCCCAAAGAAGCAGCTATGAAGAAGCACACTCAGTGAAAAGCTGTGTAGCTGAAAATGCCCAAGCACAAACAAAAACCGCAATATATACCATTTTTTCCCCTTATTTGTCAAACCCTTGTTGGATTTCATTTTCTACAACTAAAACATTTAACCAAGTCAAAAGATTAAATGTTTTTTGTGCTTTGTAACAAAATAGCTACATGTTCAAGCAGCCACTTGAGTATGATTTTTCTACACGTATAAAGGTGATCTGAAATTTCACTTAAGGTACTTGCGTATATATATTTATTTACATATATTTATTTACATATACATATATATATATATATACATATATTTATTTACATATACATATATTTATTTACATATACATACACATTATATATATATATATATATATATATATATATGTAAAAATATAAATATTATTATTAAAGAAAGCTGCTTTGTCCTATAATAAAGTCAACATGTTTCAAGGCTGCTGTAATTCTATGGGAGGGAATCAACCAGCTTTATTGGAACAACCAGACAAACCACTGAACAGGACAGGAAACTGAACACATCTTTACACAAAGGAAATATAAAGGATACGCTGGTGGTGTGGCAAACCTTTCTATAAACCGGTCTTCTGGATTGCTGCTTTGCATATCCAGACACCCACTTCTGCCATTTTTGTTTAAAGTACAAACGGTCAAACTACATTAATAATGTTGCTTATTTATATCTTGTATTGTTTGTAAAATAATGGCTCAAGTAAAAGTCTCCACTGTGAGATAAAAAAAGTCTATCATTCAATCTCTCAAATAGAAATTAAATGCTGCCATTACTCATGAGCAGTTTTTCCAAGTTCAGGGAATTGGAAAGATATCCAATTAATGGAACCAAAAGGCTATGGTTTGGAAATAAAAAAAAAGCAGCTCCATTGTTTTAATCAACTAAACGGGTTTAAAAACTACAGTTGGAAAGCTCCTGGGAGCCGACAGCATGATAATGACCAGTTTATAAATGTCTTAATTCTTTTCCCACTCTATAAGATGAAAGAAGTATAGTATACTTAACAAAAAGCATAAAAATAGAATATTTTTTGATTTATTTTTTTCAGTTTGAACTCAGTCCTATGCCCTAACCACTAGGCTGCCACTCCCCCTTCTTACTTTATGTATAAAATTTAAAAAGAGCACTTTATAACAGCATTATAATTTGATTTTAGCAGAAAATGTGTAATCCCACCGTTTTAATGAAATAAAATTGTGGAACAGGACAGCTTTTTCTAAACAAAAAACAAAATAAACATGGCCTCTGCACTTAATTTGCCCGCCTTCGATTAATTTATTTACGCCCTTATGGATTGGCAATAATATTGATTTGTTACCAAGGAAAATATCAATTATTATCTTAAGTGTGTTGCTATCAAACAACTTATGAAAAGTTGCTAGATAGCGGAATACAATTGTTTGTAGTTTGACAGCTTTTAACTAAAACATAAAATCAGATCAGCTCAACACATTTATTTACCTCCTGTACAAAGCAGAGCTACATAAAAAGGATATATTTTTTTAAGTTAGTCTAACCTTTTTCAGAGATCTTCAAACAGGATTATAGGCATATTTGGTTAAAGCCAGATAAAGCATCAGTGCTTTGAAACGTCATGTTTTATTTGTAGTTTGGTATCAAATATCTATTTATGATCAAATGGAAACCATCAAACTGAACTGGTAGAGGAATTAAACCGATAAACTGCTCCTCAGAAAACCGTCTAATGTCATGAATGTAACAGCTACAAGCTAACAAACAGGGCTGCTTCTCATTTTTTTAGAAATCCGGCATGTTTTGTGCTTTTTACACAATAACACTGCAGCGACAGCACGACAAGGAGCCTCACAATAAGCGACGAGTCGTTTATTTTAACCTCACTCTCAAAATATGTATTTTACCACACATTTTACTTTACTAGGCGTCGGCTACTTTCCACAGGGTGGGACTGGGAGAAAAGGCAAGCGGCGGCTAGGAAACAATCCAACCAAGCTAAATGTACCCTGCGGCTAGCACTAGCCTGACAACTTCTCATCAGCCGTCAGAGGCCGAGAAGCTTCGAGAATAATTCCGAGTAGAGCAGGGTGGAGGGAAGATTAGGTCAAACCTTATCGGCTAGCCTCAACACTATAAGGACTTACCTTAAAGTTAAAAAAGCAGCAGTGATTTCAGGTGCCTCTGCAGATAAGTGCGTTCGTTGCTCGGAGCTCTTGTGCAAGTATGGCGGACAAGGGAAAAGGCGCCGCCCCTATTTTAGCCATGGGGTTGGTTGTGTGCGTGCGCGCTCCACCTGCCTGACGTACCGGGGCCGCGCGTCTATATTCAACACCCCTGTTAACGGGACCAATTAAAACATGAGAGAGGAAGTTGCAATGTATGTGGGGAATTTGAAACGATAGAAGAGGTTATGTATAACTGTAGGAAATATCAAACACAAAAGGAAAAAGAGCAGTATTGTATGATATATATTTTAAGGTGTATGTATGTATATATATATATATATATATATATATATATATATATATATATATATATATATATATATATATATATATATATATATATATATATATATATATATATATATACATACAGCATGTTTGTCCTGATCCACACTCCTTACCGTTGGTGGCGGTAATACCCCATATAGTTTTTTGCACACCTGCAATAAACTCTAGAAGAAGAAGAGCGACTAACTAATTGATAAAAAAATAACTGATATAAGATATTTTGTTTATTAGTAGATAGTCCATCACAAACCACACTCCATACCAGTGAGAGGCGGCAATGCTTCTAAATGTTTGTTGCCAACCACCAATAAATCCAACAAGAAGAAGAAATAAGATATTTGATTTTATTTCTGGTGAGAAAAAAGCTGTCCAGACTCCACCCTGGAAAAGCTGCAGGCCCTGATGGTTTTTTTTTTTTTCCCCAGGGTGCTCAAAGCTTGTGCCTATCAGCTGTGTGGAGTACTTAGCCTAGTCTTCATTTTGAGCCTGGACCCCGAGATAGTCCCCAGGCTGTGGAAGACGTCCTGCCTAGTGCCAAAGATTCCACGTCCTAGCTGCCCACAGGACTACAGAGCGGTGGCACTGACAAGATTCCATGTTCTAGCGGCCCACAGGACTACAGAGCGGTGGGACTGACAAGATTCCGCGTCCTAGCGGCCCACAGGACTACAGAGCGGTGGCACTGAAGTCCCATATCATGAAAAACTTTGAGAGGCTAGTCCTGGAGGAGCCAAGGCCCCTGGTCAGACCCAACTGGGTAAATATCAATAAGCGGAGACACCAATTGCTTACGGGCCCACAACCTCTTAGTGGCCCCATCTGACAACTGGTTAGCCCCCTACGCAATTGCCGACTATGTCTCTTCACAGATGTAATTGTGCGAAAAATTCCTCTTAAACCCACCTGATACTGAAATGAGTAACCGCACTGGACCGTATTTATACCGCAAAACATGCCAGATTTCAGCAGGATGGTGAGCCTGTTTTCCAGTGTAGTCCTGTTTCTCTGACCGTGACTGAGTGGATGTGCTCTCTTCGTCCTCTGGCATGGGAGCTGGCTCGGAGCTCGTCTGCCGGCTGTGTGTTTCCTGGACGGGGCCGCCTTTTACAGCTGCTTTTTGTATCTATGCTTCATTTTCTATGTCTGCTTCTGTCTCCTTGAACCTCAGTTGGCCTCGGCAGATGGCCGCTCACACTGAGCCTGGTTCTGCTGGAGGTTTCTTCCTGTTAAAAGGGAGTTTTTCCTCTCCACTGTCGCTACAAGTATGCTTAGTGTGAGGGATTGTATTTGAGTCAATGCAATCAGCTGGTTTCCTTAGATAGAAAACTTTGTATCAATTTCACTGTATGATCTGGTTGAACTGTAAAGTGCCTTGAGATGACATGTGTTGTGAATTTGGCGCTTTATAAATAAACTGAATTGAATTGAGCCGTTTAAACACGACACCAATACCAAAGCAGACAGTGGCACCGTACTTTTAATTACTATGTTAATAACTGTTAGTTCATTAGACGGTTGGTAATAAATACACTCATACAATGTGTTTTAAACTGCAATAAAGATCTTAAAAGAACGATTTATTTGAGTAATTTATTTTTTACACTACAACTTGGAATTATGGGTAATCCAGCACATAGATTAAAACAATAACCGTTACGTACAATGTGTTAGCGACTATCAATACCAAAAAGAGGTACGATAAGCACTTGGGATGTCTGTAACATGTATTGGTGCGCTGTGACCAATGGTTCCATTCAAGGTGCGCAGTCACAATTTTTCCGTATGTGATGTCTGATCATATACTAGTGAGAATTGCATAATCCTATCTTCTTGGCCGAATCATGGAACTGTCACCTTATCCTGAACCTTTATCACGTGTTGTACTACATATGGGGCCCACCCAGATGATGTTGCTCTCGGGCCTATTGTTGTGTCGTTACGCCTTTGGTCCAATTTCACCACCGTCTGTCCGGCTCTACTGGGGGAGAAGATGACTGCGATGCAAGTGGAGGCCCCATCATGTCAAGGATTGTTGATTACTGTACCTGACGGGTAGATCACTGTATGTACACCTACAGAAGTGTTTGTCTGACAGGGTGGTCAGCAACACTGGAGCCCCTCAGGGGACTGTCCTCGCCCCCCTTCCTCTTCACACCAGACTTCAGCTATTACCTGCCACCTTCAGATGTTTTCCCATGACTCAGCTATGGTTGGCTGCATTGAAAAGGGTGATGAGAGTAAATATAGGACTGTGGTGGGCGACTTTGTCACTCGCAGTGACAATATCCCTGTTTCCATCCAGGGGTCCCTGCAGACACTGAGGAGGTTTATAAGTACCTGGCAGTGTACTTTAGCAATAAGTTGAACTGGTCTAGAAACACCGAGGCGGTCTACAAAAAGGGCCAAAGACAACTATTCTTCCTGAGAAGGCTGAGGTCTTTTAACATCTGTCGGACATTGCTGAGGATGTTTTTAATGAGTCTGTTGTGGCCAGCCCGATCTTCTTTGCTGTCATATGCTGGGGCAGTGGGCTGAGGGTCGAGGACAACAGAATTAACAAACTGATCAGCAGGGGTGGTGATGTAGTGGGGGAGGAGCTGACGACCGAGACAGAGAGGAAGATGCTTTCCAGGTTTCAGTACATCTTGGACAATGTCTCACACCCTCTCCACAAAACACTGGCCCAGCAGAGTTCCTTCAGCAGAAGACTCCTCTTAATAAGATGCACCACAGGAATGCATTCCTGCCTGTCAATCTCTACAACCCCCTCTGTAATTCGGACTCAGATTATTCTCTTTTGCACATTGCTATTTATATAGTTTTATTATATTTAGTGTGGAAAGCTATGTTGTATTTCTGTGTGTTGCATTTTATTTCTTTCAATGATGAATGTGAGCAATATGTTTGTATACCTGTAGCCTGCAACAAATAATTTCCCCCTGGCATCATTAAAGTATTGCTGATTCTGATTAAATAATTTGGTTTAATTTGATTAAACATGCATGTAATGTTTGGGGAAGGGTAAGTTTGGAATTTGTTATAAAAATGTAAAATCTACTATTTCTGAATAATGATAGCTTAAAACAAACCCTGCTCCAGGTCCAGACATCATCTGTGGCCTACATCATTGTTCTGAGCAGGTGGGGGGACTGTTTCAGCTTTTGATGCCACTGTTTTGAGCCGTTGATACCTTTACTGTTCCCCAGTTATGTTAGGTATCCATCTTGAATCTCGTCCCAAAAAGGGGTGCAGTGAGTGTGCAGAATGACCTTTGACCAGCCCAACAAATATCATGGGCTGAAGGCAAGGGCGTAGGTTTGATTTGAACTTTGGTAGGGACACTATCAGTCGGTTGTCATTGGTGCTATGCAATATGCATGCCCTTTTTTATGCACGGTGTGAGCATCCGTAGTGATAAGAGGAATTCATTGTTAAAAGAGAAAAGCATCATTTTGCTACATTAATAAAAATTGTATAAGCACTACACTCATTAGATGCTGTTTATTAATGTTTGAAGTATCACCGGCTCTGATCAATGTGGAATTAGGACTGTTTTCCACTTTGAATATGGTTTCATTTGAACGACTAAGAGAGAAGGTAAATACAGTATTTTCTTCTGAAGATATAGAATTGTGCAGGGTTAAACCCCACTCTTATATTTTTACCTACTATTCTCTCTCTGTATCAAGCAAAAATAATACATTCATTAAAATATTAACTTCACTATAAAAGTGGAACATCTGGGCTGTAGTTACTCTGTGTAGCCCATTTCATGTATTTTATCTGGGACTGAAAAAATGAATCATATTAATTGATTATTTCAATAATCGTCAACTAATTTAGTGAGTGATTCATCATTAACTGGAGAATAGAGACTCTTAAACATAATAAAAATGTAAAATATGCCTTTCTCCGACAGAGCAACCCACTTAGATCAGTAATTATACCAACATTTTAAAAATACAACATATATATATAATATATAAGATAAAAAAATGTTTTTGTCTGTCAATATTCTTCATCCAGAACTCCTCAAGAGGAAATATTTTAGTATTACCTGGTTTATTTAGACATCACCTGAAGCACTGAAGGGCCAGCTGCTTCACCTACAAGCTGCCCTGCATCTTTATTACTGGATATCTGTGTTTCCTATAATCATATAATGTATAAGTACATTTTTAATAGTAAAGGATTAAATGTAACACAACCTTTTATCATCGTCCTATATTGCTTACTGTCTGACTGTTTAAATAGCTCCTTATGTATATTTTCTTTTTTAGTAGCATCATCTACAAACACAACACTGAGCACGAGCCTAAGTGTATTAAAATATAAAATCACTTTTATCAATTATAAAAGACAATATAACACTATCTTATCTGTAATTTAATAATATCCAAAACAAACAGTCAGATTCAAGCATTTTTACCAGACATTAATGTTAGTACTAATTTACTTGTGTGGAAATCTATGTAAGATAAAATCAATGTTAATATTCTTCCTCTGTTTGTTCTTGTCTTTATCCTATTTCTAGAAGTATAAATAGTCAATTAAAATATTATTATTATGTGGAACCCTAATTATGCTTTTTAAACAAAAAATAGCAGATGTTTAGGCACCATTTCTTGTTGTTATAGGCTACTCTATAAAAGAAATAACACCTGCTAATAATTATACCTGAAAGAGTAATCAAAAAATGAAAACAGTAATAGCAACTAAATATCGGTAAAAAGGAAACCCTCACATTTTCTTTCTTAATTGGCTTTTGGCTAAGAATCAGAAATGTTGATGGCTTACAGCCTTTATTTGCCAATTTTTCCAGCAGTCGTCAGAACTCCTGGCTGACTCAAAATATTTCGTTTTAAAAAAGAAAAAAAAAAAGGTTTTTGTTTTGTAGTGCACATGATATTCCTTTTTTTTTTAATTGGGACTAGTTTTGCAGCCTAATATTAATTGTAGTAACCGCGGCATTCTAGTGTGAATAAATTTTCAATTTTGTGCTCCAAGTACAGACGGACTAGAAAACAGCCTATCAGAGAGAGAGAAGGCGGGACCTAAGGCAGAACAACCAATGAGAGTGGAGTTAAACAGCGCAGCACAGTTCCATGCGCTGCTACGTGAAAGGGACAGGAGAGAGCAGGCAGAGGAGCTGCGAGAGGAAAAGAAGCCACTGCTGCAACAAGTACTGCTGTAAATTATAAACATGTTGCTCACATCCAATTATTGGTAGGGACAATTAGGACGGTTCAAAATTTTGGTAGGGACATGTCCCTATGGTCCCTATGCAAACCTACGCCCATGGCTGAAGGCTCTGGAGAAGAGTATAAAAAAAAAACTATTTGCATATGGGGCTAAAAAGATGATAATAGGGGTGTAAATCACACCCATAATGGCGATTCAATTCAGTATCAATTTCCTGACCCAACGATTCGATTATTTTCAATACTCAAGAATACGCCTCGATTCGATTAATTGGTTAAATTTTTTTTTTTTTACCTTAAAAGGTTAGACAATGTTTCAAATTTGATAAAAATCTATAAAAGCTGTAATATCGTTAAGCTTTTTATTTGAGAAACAACAGCAAATAACAGTAGAAGCAAAGTTGTTTGAGGAGCAAAAGGATAAAAAGAGACAGGAGGGAAAAAATAAAACATGAATCAATACTCTTGCAGATGCGTTGATGCATCGGATTGTCGGCTTTTTGCATTATCAACCCCTAGTTGATAATGCAAAAAGTTTATAAGCACTTTTAATCTCCCAACATAACCTCAGGCTCATTTTTGTTGACTTCTTCTCCATTAAACACTATGCAGCCTAACATCTTAGCTGAGAAGCTAACCACCCGCTTTCATAAGAAGTACAGCTTAATTTAATGGATTCTAGACTTTCACAAAAAACGCTTCCTGAAGGCATGACCGTAAAAACGGATAAAACTGTTTTATATCAACATTTATTGTTACAGTAAACAGTTGGTCACAGAATCATGTTTACAATAAAAAAAAAAAAAAAAAACTAAACAAATGGAATTGTATGTTACGGGGAATTATTTATGCATATAAACAGAATATAACTCTCCAAACAAAATTGGCTGAGAAATGGCAATAAAAAATATGTACAATAGAATGTTTACACCGTTGTCCATAAAATAATCTGCCATCAAAAAGATGGATGATACATTGGTCAAAAAAAAACTAAAAGAAAAAAAGGAAACCGTAGAAAGTAGAACCCTGAGCGTTTTTAACTGGTGTCCATCCGACACTAAACAGAGAAAAAAAAAATTATCAATTAGAATCCACTATATAGTAGAGAAAACAATGTTATTTAGTCATATACCTCTGATTTGTAAGCGTCCAGCTGAGCGTCCAGCTCCTCTGCAGACAGCTGGGGTCTTCTATCTCCTCCCCTTCCTCGACCTCGGAAACCTCCACTGCTCCCACCTGGTCTCCTTTCAAATCGTGGCTGACCGAGCCTGCTTCGGTCAAAACCTCTGCTTGAACTGCAAATATATTCCAAAAATCACTGACAACCGACGACGGTGGCCCGACGACCACCTGCAATAGTGTCCGGTTTGCCCATACCTCTGTGGTCTAACTTCTGACGATGCTTGTTGGATTTTCATAGGGAGACCTGAAAAGAAAAAAGCATCGTCAACGGAGCTTATATAGAGAAATACGACAAATAGATAATTGTTGTAAAATCAACAAAGGCTCACCATCAAGAGGAACACCGTTATAATGCTTCATGGCTTTGATGGCATCAGCTTTATTCACAAAGTGGACATCTGCCATTCCTTTACTGCGGCCGGACCGGTCATAGTGTACGGATGCAGTCTTTATGGGGCCAAATTCTTCAAACAGCTCCTAAACACCAAAGCCAAAAAGTAAGATATGCATGGTTTGAGGCAACCGGGTTGAAAAGCATCTTTTTAGAGTCACCTTAATATCTAAATCAGAGACGCCGAAATCCAGATTAGAGATCAGAAGCTTGCTGCCGTTGTCTACTCTTCTTTCTGGTCTCTCGCTTCGTCCGCCTTCAGTTTCCTCAAACATGTCGTGTTGCCATTTGTCTGGCAGCTCTCTGGGCTGTAAAGAGCACAAATAAATGAATGTTGTAACAGAAACTGAAGTCATGACAACATACTTTAATACCCATTTTGCTGAAGCAGGGAACAACCAATGTTTATTTGTTAACTGACGATGCAGTTGCCTATTTCACATGGTCATTAGTAAGAAATCAGCTGCGAAAAAATCTTTAAGCACAGTTAATATTGTGTGCCAACTCACACTCATTGTGTTAATCATAACAATTTGCAAATGTGTAAGTAAACCAATACTGATTTAAAATGACGCAATGTTAAAATAAAATATGTAATTATTATTAAACAATGTTCTCGGAAGTGTATTACACTGTAATACACTTTGATAGAGTTTAGCAGGCAACGGCGCTAGAATTTGCCCCTGCAATAAATATTGGTAAAACATGTTTTACACACCAGACATTTCATAGCACTTCTAAACATAATTGGCATAAAGGCCAAAAGGACACATTTTTGTTTCATATGGCCAGAGCGGGTCCACTTCCACATGTTGGAAAGTAGGGCTGGGCGATATGGAAAAAAAACTATATCACGATATGGATTATTTTAGATAACGATATATATCACGATATACCACAACTGATGTTGCATTTTATGTTTTCATAGTCCATCAGATGGACAGGGTTGAAAAAAATCTTTCATCGCCTATTTTTTACCCATCATCTTGTTTCCTAATATGAGAATCCCAACCCCAAACCAAGAACACCAGTTAAGCAATTTGCGGCCATGACAGTGAACAGTGAAAAAGTTTATCACGATAGAAAAAAATAGAGGAGAAAGGTCACGATAGACATGTTTCTCTCGTCCTCACGATATATATCGCCATATCGCCCAGCTCTATTGGAAAGTAGTATGCCGTCTAGGGGAGCTCCTCTTTTCTTAACTTTCTGATGTTATTCTAATCAAACCCCTTGGAAGTAGAGACCAGTGTGCTGACAAATCTTGGTGCCGATATTGCTTTTTCTTTTTTCATTTACATGAATAATTAACAAAACAACTATTTTTCTAATGAATTAATTTGCTGATTTTGTTTTCAATAAATGGATTATTAATCAGATAACCGGAGGTTCTGTAAAGTAGGTATTAAACTGAATTTAGAGACCAAGTGAAGCCAAATATTTGAGGATTTTAGGGTACAGCATATTAATGGACACGTTTTTTCACCTTGAATGCAAAATATTTATACTAAACAATTTTGGAATAATTACAGCTTTGAGTAGGTTGATCTTTTAGGGAATGATTTAAATATAGAGTCTATATACTGAAGTTAATGATTAATTAACTGCTAAATTAGTTAACGATTATTTAAATACTCCATTAATCATAATTAAGCTGATTGTTTCAGCCCTAGTACAGCAGACACTGTTTACACTGAAAATTTTAGAATTACAATGAAATGAAGCCTATATAAATAACTTATGAGCTTATTGGCAGCGGAAACGGTGTTTTTAAAACACACTAACTCATCTTATTTTTCACATACACACGAGAGAAGCACTGTAAAGATGTAATCCATCTGCGGTTAAGACTGTCAGTGGTTCACTGAGACAGATGAACACACTACAGCCCCGACAGCAGAGAGCCAAGTTTATAGAAAATAAAAATCCCACACAAATGCCTCTACTTAGGGCCAATAGTTAGGTATGCAAACAGCTTTTCCCTAACTAAGACAACGACATGGGTAATACTGAATAGCATCATCGCATGGAGCATAATCCAAAAGGCAGTGCATTTTTTGTTAAAGCTCTCACTTCTATAAAAAAAGACTTCCTTTTACAACATATAGAGATCAGATGTTAAACTAAATAAATCAGATGAGGTAGTTGTAGCACTGGGGAATAATCCAGCTGTTGTAATGCAATTTCCTTAATCAGATTTAGTCGTTTAAACTATCACTTCAGAAACCAGATAATCCCAGAAATGGGAATAAAATCAATTAGAGTGCACATAAACAGGCTCACCATTACAGAGCCAAACAAACAGGACATGGTCTAACCCTCATGCCTCCTAACCCACAGTATATACATAAAGAAAAACATGAAAAAAGACATGGGTTTGGTCATGTTTACCCATTTCTACATGTGGGACTGATACCAACACTATTATTCATCACATTATAATTGATTTTTTGTAGAACTATTCCCAAACAAAGTGAATTTTCTTGCCAATGAGCCTTCTTACTGAGAAATTGTTGCCAGAGAGGGGTGGCTTATGATCAGCCATAGCAAGGCCAGCATCAGTTGACCTATATAGCATGTTAGCTGCTGCTTCATATAACCACCATGCAAAAAGCGCAACAGCAATGCTTTCAAACGACGTTGAATGGAAAAATAACTGAAAACATTTGAAGTCAGCAGCCATTTAAAATCAACCAGTCCTGATTGCATCGTCTGCAACATTAATCACAGATATTAAGGATCCACCTGTTACTTATCATTAAGTTACTATCTGGGATTAAAAAAAGAAGTCCAATATAGAAATCCAATTAACTTGGTTAATAAAAAATAAAACGTGAATTCCCGTTACTGGACTTTAAACAATGGAATTGAGAGCCAGTTAAGGTGGACTTTTTCTGAACGTGTCTCCTTCTTACTCTGGTGTATGGAGCGGCTCTGTTGTTCCTATCACGCTGGAAGTTGTTCGGTCTGCCCCTCGTTGCCATCGGCGGCCTCGACGATCCACCGGCTCGACCTGAACTTCCTCCCCGCCTGAAGCGCCCTCCTTCTCCTTCGCGGCCATCTATCTTGTTCAACTTGATAATGTCGTCCAGAGACATGCTCATCTTATCGGCCATGGCGCCGGTTAAACTTCCTAAAGCTAAGGAGGAAAATGGACGCTAAACTCTGAGTGTGGTTTAGCTGTAGGTGTAGGTTGGCGCGTTGTTGAGATGGGCCGTAGTCTTGGTTCTTCTACGGTGTCGAGGTGCAATTTTCCATGGCTCTACTGACACCTAATGGACTGGGGTGACAGCGTCTTCTTCTTCTTTTCTTTGCTTCGTTTAATGGCGGTTGGCAAACAGCTTTTCGGTGAGCATTATCGCCACCAACTGGTGAGGAGTGTGGATCAGAATGGCCTTATTCATTAAGATACTTGTATTTATTTATCTTTATCTATATCCATAGCATTACCTTACAATACTAAATCCTCCTAATTATTCTTCTTCTTTTATATTATTGCGGATCGTAAGCAACTTTAAGGTGCATACCGCCACCTACTGTACATGAGTGTGTCGCAACATTACTTCATAGCAAATTCTATTTTTTAATTTTGTATTCTGTAGTTAAATAAATAATGCTTTCTTTAATCTGTGAATATCCTTCATATCTTCTTAATTTGCCAATATTCCTTTAAGACTCCATTTGTTGCCTGTCCTTCCAACCATCCTTCTCAATTTCTCCATTTCATGTTCATAAGTTTTATAGTTCACCAGTAAATGTTCTATTTTTTCTTTTTCTCCACATCCTTCACATTTATCATTATTTTTCCTCCCTATTAAATATAGTCATTTAAATAGATATGACCCACTCTTAATCTGATGATTCTCTTCTATTTCTCTCATTAATGATTCTATTTAATACTGATTTTTGTACCTTATATAATTCTCTTCCTTTATCTTCATTCCATCTCTATTGTCATTTTTCCATCTCTTTACTCTCAATAAGTAATGGGTGACACAGCAGACTAGACGGCGCAATAAAAGAAATATGTGAATGTCTCCGGCATATTTTGAGTGGCCGGTTTTTCTGAGAAATAAAATTATGCTTGGAAACATTTTTTCTTAAAGAAACATCTAACTTACATACAGAATTATTTTACTAATTCTGAATAACTAATTTAGGTACTGTAGATTATGTTCATTTTTGGTAGAATTTAATTGTAGTGTTATTAAAATGAACATAAACTTTGCTTATTTTGCTTGTAAAAATGTACTAAATATCTTTATTGGTTTACAGATGAAAGAGTTTTGTTTTTGCATTTTGGGGGGGAAAATATATACAAGAACCTATTTAAGTGATGATTACAAAACCATTGATCTTGTTGATCATGTGCCAATTATTGGTAAGTTTTGATATTAGGTTTCAAAAGTAAATAAGGCTTTTTTAAATTGAATTGAGATTGGGGTCTATACATATTTCATTATTTTGCAGAGAAAACTTCTTGAGTCATCTTCCCATCAACTCTACCTATCTAGCCTCTCTTTGGTGAAGAAAAATGTATCCTCACAGTATAATGCTGCAACTTTAATCTGTCACATGGCTGCAGTACGTTTGCTTACACAGACATTATGCGCCCACAGCACCCTCCTTCCTATGGTTGTAGAATTCCCTACATGGCTTGTGGAAAATGATGGAGGACATATTTCGGATTTATTTGCTTCATTTCCACAAATGTCAGATTTATGGAGTACACAATAGCTTTCCAGTGAACAAATGCACGTACCTGCAATGTGGATCTCTGAAGGGTTCTTCGGCTCTTCATGTCCCAGTGAGTTTGAAGACGTGGCGTGCTAACTTCATTCTCAGTTGATAGATTGAATAGAGCTCAGTGAAATTTTGAATCCAATGTATGTTTTTCTTATAAACTAGACCTTCTGCTCTAAACACTTTTTCCCTGAAATCTCAAAAAAAATCCATAACTTCTGGTTAATATCATAGTGTACCATAAATACAAGATGTTACTAGGCTTATTTCCTAATCTTTACTAAAAAAAAAAAAAAAACTAGTGTACTTGTATATTTAGTGCAATTTACTGTATTATTATGGTGAAATGTAATATATACCATACACTTAGCACTCAGTACAATGCGTTGGTTTGTATTTGTACAATTATGATAGATCCATCATCAGTTTGGGTGTTGAAGCAAAGAAAAACAGAAACAAATTTGGACAGGCTATACACATCCTTTATTAGATGTCTCCCTAAGGGCAGCCTTCAAACCAGATGAGTTCTTGTTAATGTGCAGCAAACAAACTGTTTAAGAAATGTTGTACTCAGAGTATTTGTGCAACAATCACACATCTCTACATAGGCGCCCGTGTAGTCTACATCAGTATACTCACTAACGAGGTGCAGTCATTGCTCCCTGGGTGATACAGATGATAAATATGCTCCGATTGCATTTGCAGCTTAGTCTGTGTTAGTGATGGAATGGGGTCAGAAATGCAGGTTGCATAAGGTGAGGCTGTGGCCGACCAGAAGAAGTAACACAGGACTTTAAAAAAAATATTTTGTCACAATTCCCAGGGCCTCCTCCCGCCACGCTTTGAGTGCTGAGGGTTTCCATCTGAGGGCACTGTTACACAGGACAAAAACGTGAACACGTTGGAACCCTCCAGATCAGCAAATATATACCAACATATGGTCTTGCAGAAAATTGGACAGTAGTGGCCATACTAACAATCTTCATTTCTATGGAAACTGAGTGGATTGATTTTATACAACCCCCTACATTTGGATCTTTTATAAGGTTATTAAAAAATACTGATCAGATTTAGTATTTGAATTTGTGTAACTGGATTAATTCTTATTTTCATATTCAACACATATTTAATTGAAAGTCATAGTTCAGAGGGTTTTGAAGGGGGGGGGGGGGGGATAGGAATCACTAATGGGTGGTGAGGGTGTTTGCTGTGAGAGACATTGTGCACGTCTTCCTACTTTCCTCTTGTGCACCTTTACAGTCTGAACCCTGGATAAAGCCTACTAATACTATAAATTCTTAACTTAAACAAAAATAAAATAAAATAAGGGGTAGGTGAGGGGGTAATCTTTTCCAGGGGTAGCCAGTTACATCAACTTAACCCCCAAATTCCCCAACTCCTCAGTGAAATCACTGGCAGAGGTAACCGATCTGGCTTCACTGTGGTTAATGTGTTAAATGATTGAGCAGATCCGTTTCAAAAGCAATATACCAAAAACTAAACAATAGAAGTTAAGGATGTAGGCTTTTAGGCTTTTTTAAATAGCTTGTATCAAAAGCTTATGAAGAAGCTTAATCCATAAAACTCTGTCCATATTTTACAAAGGCGAAGAAAAACATTTATGAAATCGACATCGAATCTATGTTTCAGCCTAGTATAGGTCAAGCATAAAACCTCAGCAGGGCTTAAAAAAAAAAAAAGGTAGGACCAGATTACCTCACCTCACCTTAAGGAAATAATTGCTACTAATTAGCCAACCTATAGAAAGGAGATACCTTGTCACTAATATGGTCTTCAATGTGTGCAGCATAACTGTTATCTTAAATGTTTTCCTTTGTCAAAACCAAACCTAATTTCCTAAAGTCATTCATACACCAGATTCAACAGTAAACAAAGCCCCTAATGCCTCCCACCTTCTCACTGGTAGAACTTAATCTCGGTGTCCACACAATCAAAGAACAGGTCCCCCAGTTCGTCTCCAGGTATCTCTCCGCCGAGCATTGCTGAGATTTCACTCAGACACTGCGACTCCAGATCCCTCAGGATATCGTAGATGGCTAAACCTTCATTCTGCGGCAGACACACAACACACACAGACGTCTGAGTATCAACACCACCTGGGTCAGATGGTACTCACAAATCATTTGTTTAAGCTCTCAGAAGCAGCAGCAATTTCTGACTCCCCTAGGAAAAAACAGCAACGCTGCTGAATGTTAAGATGAAGTGAATTCAGAGAGATTTGTACTTTTATTGTCCAAATCTGATGCATTTGTTGGGGGATCTTTAGAAAATATGCAAAAATTAACATCCAAACATTTTCAATTATTGTTTTGCAAAAATTTTTCCCCACGTTTCTTGTTTTACTTCTTTTATGTAAGGATTTCTTTAACACAAAGCAGCTAAGATGAACTTCCTGAATCTATAAAAGTAATTTACAGTAAAAAAAACAAAAAAAAAACAGTTCCAGACAGATGATGTTCTAACAATCTTCACACCAGGCGAAAAAACAAAATAAATCGTTTATACCATGAGTGACTGTGAAAGAACATCTGTTGCTTAAATGTTTGGGTTTGAAGTTGCTGTTTACCTAAAAGTCTCATTTCCTTTTTAACTTATGCCTGTTTTGCTATCTCCTCTCACACACCTGGTTCTTGTTTCTAATTACCACACCTGCTTTACTCTAATTATTACCTTCCCAGGAATATTTTTTACCTGGTTTCCTTTGCCAAACACCCGCTTAATGTGGTAAAACCTTTCTTTTCCCCAGTTATTATTACCTGCTGCGAAGAAACGCTTAGGGGTTTGTTGCTTAATGTGCTACCTTAACCAACCTGACCCATAGTTACCTTGATAAATCATGATTCAGATTCACCAGCCACACCCAAGCCTATTAAATGGTAAACCTGCAGAATCGTGACACTTCTAAAATAGAGCCTGTCAGAAAACAAGAAGAATGCCAAATAACTCAAAAAGCAATAAAATCATAGTCAAAGAGATCCCAGAACAGATAAATGATCATCTATCAGTCTGGAAATGGTTAAAAAAAAAAAAAAAAGCTGTTGCTAAGGCTTCGAGACTCCTGGAAATCCCAGAGAGAGCCATTATCCAGAAGTGGAACAGTGGTAAACTATCCCAGGGGGTCTGGCCATCCAAATTTATTTCAGGAGTACATCAACAACTCATTGGAAAAGAACCAGGAGCTACAACTTCACCACCGCGAGCCTTTTACCATCTAGGCCGGTGTCTTTTTCATTTTGATCACTGCTGCACTTTAAAGAAATGGAAATGTCATGAGAGTTGTACAAAAAGAAATTTCTACAGTGATGTAAAAAGACTTAATGTCAATTTTCATAAATGCTTAATAGCAGCTGTTTTGCCATGAGAGGCACAACCGGTTATCAGGCAGTCATCTTTTCGGCATAGGGACCGGTTGGTTTGACAAGCTTCTACCCGTATTAAATGAGATCATTGTGAGAAATTTTGTATTTATTTAAGTGATTGATTGTTTAAATACAAATTAGAAGATCTGAAATAGGTTTGAGGGAAAAAGTTTAAAAGATGATGAGGGGGAAAAAAAATGCTTTTTTCAATGATGTATTAGGAAAAAACACACTTGCCAGGCCCACATTTCATCAGTGTTGAATTACATGATAATAGGGTGCTTAGCAAAAGTATTGGTTGGTATTTTTCATCTTTTGTTGCCTCACAAGCTGGAGTGAACATTGAATGTTTGATAGTTCACACCACCTATGAATTTATAGCACACGCTTAGAATTTTTAAGATGGATTTTTTTTGTTTATTGGGAAGCAAACAAGTAGGACTGAATAGAAAACTAGAGCGAGCAGAGCTGTTCACAAGCTGAGAGTCAGTATTTGTATTGGCATTATTTATGGAAATTGCAGTTGCAGTTCCCTTTGGATATTTTTTATGAGCTTGCCATATATTTCCACAACAATTTTTGCCCATTCTGGAAAACTGCTCCAGCTTCTTTCATGATGGGCAGTTTCTGCTTGTAAACCGTGATCTTCAAGTCTAACCACAGATTCTACATTATATGGAAATCTGGACTTTGACTAGAACATTTCAACACATTTCAGTATTTCCCCTAAACCATGTGTTGCTTTAACAGTTTGCTTTGGGTCGCCGTTCTGTTGGAAGGTAAATCTCTGTTCCAGACTTAAAACACAGGTAGACTGAACAAGGTTTTGCTTAATTCAGATATATCCATGTATTTAGCATCATCTATCTTCTATCTTTCTCAGATACCATCGTACCAGTTTTGCTGTCCCTGCAGCTAAAATGTGGGGAACCATTAATTTTTTATTTTTTTTGGACAAATTTCATTAAGGCCAAGCCCTGTGGAGATCATGGCTTATTATATGGTCCAATGGATACATTTTCCAGTCCCTGCTGTGGGATTCTGCAGCTCTTTTGGTGTTACCTTCGTTCCCTGTGCTGCCTCTCTGATTAATGCCCTCTTTGCTGGTCTGTGAGTTCTGGTGGACTCCTCTCTCTTCGCCAGTTTGTTGTGGTAATATGTGCTTTCCATTTGAAGATGATGACTATGATGCTGCTACAGGGGAACATCCACAATTTGTTTATTTTTATATATAACCCAACTCTGACTTGTACTTCCCCACATTGTCCCTGGCTTGTTTGAAGAGTTCCTTGGTCTTCATTGCTTCATTGTTCAAAACCTCTTGTCTACTCGTGTTGCAGCAGCCTCTGGAGCCTTTCAGAAAAGTGTGTTTATAGAGACAGATCATGGGACACTTTGTTGAGCAAACATGGGCTTCGTTGCTCTAAAGAGGAGACTTTTTTAGTCTTTTTAGGTGACTAAATAGATGACCACCGCCACCCCATAAAATAGAATAAATATGACATAAGGCAGTGTATAAACCATGGTGATTTGTTATTTTTTAATAAATAATTTGTTATCTTAATGTTCCACATTCTACCATTTAACCATACTAGCAAAGTAGGGGCAAACAAACACTACCAATAATATTTTTACAAAATCATCAGTTTAAAATAAAGACCTGAGATCTTTCTGAGTAAAATAACCACCCCATGAGTTCTCCTAGACCCTTGTTATAGTGCCTAATCTCAGTCCAAACAGGACACTGGACTGTCTGTGACCTGTTTACCTTCTAAATTACATACTGAATCTCAGACAGGGTATTAGCTAAAAAAACCTTAAGCAAGAGCCTCAACTTGTTTTGTAGTGGTTAAATGCTCAGTTGGTAACTGTGCTCCTATTTACTGTATTTCTCAGGTAATACACCTTTAGAAGGAGGTGGTTTAATCATTTTGTCCCATCTATTGATTTTTATTGTTGCCCAATCATTTTAATTCGGTATAAAAATCTTTAGCCAAGGCTAATTATCTTAACATATTGTTAACAAAGTTGACAGAAGAAGCAGCCACCATATGTTATATGAAGTTAGAAAGCTTAGACAGAAGCATTTCCTTGCAAGAATAATCTTCAAATTTATTTAAAGTCCTTTGGAGGGAGAGAGATAGAGCTCTCTCTGACTGAGGCATTTCAGTACATACATTTATACCTTACTCAAACACATTCCCCCCAGGGGAACAAACCCACCCTTTGCTTAAAGATCTCTCTCACACTTGAACATTTGGTTATTCCCAAGAAAAAAACACTTCAATTCATCAAGGACATAAATTTCAGCCACAGCATGAAGGAGGCTGTGTGAACTAATTATTATCTCTCATGAACCTCCTTTCATCCTTGTCTAGAGTACGGATGCATCTGCTTTCTGTCACCCTTTTACACATTACAGCATAGTGAGTGGTATAGGATTTTATCTCAGAAATAGGCCATGGTAAAATATGATTCCAAAGTTTACAAGGTAGTAATAAATAATAATAATTGAACTTTATTGATCTCATATTGGAGAAATTGACCTCTGCATTTAACCCATCCCCTTGGGGAGCAGTGGGCTGCCATTGTGCAGCGCCCGGGGAGCAGTGTGGCGTTAGGTGATTTTCTCAGGAACCCAGAGTGGAGGCTGTGGGGATCGAAATGGGTATTTGCAACCTTCTCAGAGCACAGCGCACTGCTCTAACCACCAGCCAAGTTTCCCCAACAGTAAAGTAAACTGTAAGCAGTGCTTTGCTGGAGCAGGCTTATTGTAGATGAAGGAAGATCACGAGGTATGTTCAGCAAAGTTGTCAAGAGGAGAAAAAAAGCATCTAAACTCTACTGGATTCAGTGTTATGGTTCACACTTGTCCACTTAGCATATTGGAGATTATGATAAAAACTTCTCATTATGATTAAAGTTTATCTAGTATTCCAATCAGTTTAAGACCTATTAGAGCTAGAGACACATTTTCAGACATTAACTATAGAAAAAACTAGCTGCTGTCACTTGAAGGTATAATGCTGAAAGAACCACTTTATTTCAATGAGTGGCACTGATGGCGCTTTGCCTCACTTCGTCACTTGCTAATTGGAGAAACCAGGCGTCTTCTTTAGTGGGTTGGAGCAACACAGTCAAGGTAGGTGCTTCCTGGAGAGGGACAGTGATTGCTGTTCCAAGTTCCACTTTTTGTTTTGCTTTTTGGACTGGAAGGGCTGCTGCACTGAGGGCAGATTTACTCTGATATTCACAAATGAAGCAGAATACCAATTTGTGCACATTTGTGATGAAGGAAGAACATTTTAACATTGTTAGAAGATCATAAAAACTTGCTAGTGAAGGTTCTCAGTCATCCAGCTCATAGTCATTCCAAAAAAATTAAAAACAACCAACTGGACTTGGTTTCCAAGTTTGATGATGTTACGCTTCCCATCCAGGAAGCTTTTTCAATTCAAAATGTCAGGAACTCATAAAAACTTGATTTTGCATGATGCAGGCACTTTAATGTAAACCAAACTAATCTACTGGTAATCTGCTTTTGGGAAATGGTCGTTGTGTGACTCCAGTAAATGTTCTTCATCAGCAAAATGTCACCTAAAGGAACTTTGTTTTGTTTAGGGGTTGTATTCTGTCGTATTTCCTCAGAGTAAACTGGCCAAAGGAAACTGGAAATATGGCTTTATATAAAATCTCCTTAAAGCATAGCAAAATTCTGTTTAATTAGATGTGAGATTTGAGCATTTTTATAAATATTTAATGCTACAATTCATCATGAAAATAAACTATTATGCTGTGGTTAGACAAGGTTAGCAAATATGGAAAACAAACAGCAATTCAATGGGTAACAAAAGTGAGCTACAAATGTGTGCATTGACCCAGACACACAACAGATCATATAGCAAATTAGATATTTTAAATGTTATTTATTAGTTATTATTAAACTCTGGTTCTTCTTGTCTGGCCCTACAGCACCCAATTCGACACACAAAGATTCAAATATAGATAAAATTCAAAACAGTTTTTTCTGCTATTTTTGGGGAGAGAAAAAATAGCTTTAGCATTTTGGAGTGGCTCATTACAAAGATCTGATCTGCAACACCGTCAGTCCAGTGGTTTTTTTCTTTTACTTTTTTGGAATAATGTGCACGTAGCTTTGATTCGCTGTCAAATAGGTTAAATGCTGACATTTATCAGTCATTGCTCACCGGTTTGGTCTCCATAGTGTTGAGTGCCACCTGATGGGCCTTGTAGAGATCATGTCGGCGGTCCACCCGGCTCTGAAAGCGTGGCTGCTTCCTGACGGGATCATTTGGTCCGAACTGTGGAGAGACCACTCTCGGGACCGGGATGGGACAGTCCGAGAAGATAAAAGGCTTGAATATCGACCTAAGGAGGTGTGTGGTATCGTGGAGGGGAAACAGGGAAAATAAATATAGAGACTAATAGAGGAGAGAACACATAAGGCGAAAAGCTAATATAGCCATTTTAACATCATTCAATCTCCATATGATTTGCTATAGAAATTTTACAATCAGAACAGAAGTTCTAAAACCTAGAGATCTCATATCACTAATTACTTTTTTTCTTTAAAAGTCAACAAACCTGGATGGGTCTGGGGTGGCAGTGAAGAAGTGGATGCAGGGAAGGCTAGTGTCTCTGGGCAGTACAGACACCATGCTGCCTGTGGTGCAAAATCCTCCAGAGTCCATACAGATGCCACTGGGTTTATCTCTCAGAATAGACATCATTACTTCTGCTGTCACTGTGCCTGTGAAACACCAAGACATCCGTGTCTTCAGGGTTTTATTGGTCCTATAGGGTTTTATTGCCCAAACAATCTGAATGAATAGAAATAATCCAAAATGTCTCATAGTACTGAGGGAAAACCTACCATCGTACTGCTGGAGCAGTTCTGTGCCTCCCTTGTAGCGCTTTTTGGCCAGATCCATCCTTGCAGGAGGGTTTTCTGGACTAAACACCTGAGAAAAATTAAACTCTCCCTGGCCATCCCACCACCCCTGAGCCTTGGCCACACTCCGCAGTTCAGGGTGTTCTGCTGAGATCTCAGTGTGGATGGTAAGTTGATTGGATATGTTCTTCACACCCTCTGAAAACCAAAACAAAATAGACATGTTCCATTTCATTAACAGGTTTAAACAAGTCTAAGATTTTTCTTCCTTTAAACGTATTTACTCATTAAATAAATCTGAACACCATAGAAGGAATTAAAAAGCTACTGTAGAGAGCAAAGTCTGACTGTAACCAACTACAGTGACAAAGATTGTAATTCGAAACATTTAAGTTCTGACAGCATCATGGTGAACATAATTCCTGCTCCAGTTCTGACTAGCATTATTACACTGACATGAACAAGCATGGGTCAGCACATTTCTCTTTCTGCTGCATTCATCACAACATGCTACAATATATGCACTGGCTATGCAAGCTCACTAATCAGAATGGATTTTACTTGTAAAGGTCTAAAGACACTATAAGCTTGTACTTCTAAAACTAATTCAAACTGTTAAAACCTCAAAGTCTTTCTGCAGTTTTCCCAGAACCCCCCCCCCCCCCCCCCCCCAGACACACACACACAAAAACAGAAACACTGCAAACTAATGCTTTACATTCGGTGGCTGGGAGTGACATAAAAAAATAAAAATACTGATTTGCAGTCCACCTGCAGCAAAGCACTCTTCAGTTCATTTGGCTCAGACACTAAGAAAAACTTAGTCCAGGCTAAAAGCAAATGTTTGCAAAGCAAGAAAACCACTTCTTTTTGTAACGTTGTATTGTCCACCAGGTCCTTACTCTGAATTTTTAGATGAATTTTCAGAGTTTCTATCTGATTTGGTGTTAAATATTGACAGGATAATCATAGTGGGGGATTTTAACATCCATGCTGACATTGCAGGTGATAGCTTAAGTGCAGCCTTTAATTCTATCTTAGAGGCTATTGGCTTTGTTCAAAATGTGAATCCACACATTATCATCTTCATACTTTGGACCTTGTGCAGACATATGGCATAGAATGTGAAGAAATAATAGTATTTCCATTAAACAGTATCTTTTCGGCCACTTTTTAATAGCCCTCAGGATTACTTTAACAGAGTTCTCCTACCCCAAAAGAAGGTTTCCCTTTAGCAGATCATTATCAGATAGAGCAGTTATAAATTTTAAAGAATCTGTTTTAGTTTTTCTGTCCTATGTGTCGCCGAGCATTGCTGCAGAGGACAAAAGTTTCATTTATTCCCCTTCACAGGTTGATGATTTTGTTGATGGGGTTGCTAGTTCTCTGCGTACTGCATTAGAGAACGCAGCCTCTTTGAAAAATTAAAAAACTTAGAAATAGAAGGCTGGCTCCCTGGTTTAATGCAGAGCTGCGCACAAACTGGAGAGAAAATTGCACTCCACAGGTCTACGGGAATCCTACCTAGTCTGGAAAAATAGTTCACTGCTGTATAAGAGGACCATTTGAAAGCAAGAGCAACATATCTCTCCTCATTAATAGAGGAGAATAAGATATCTTCTAGATATCTTTTTAATACAATTGCCAAACTCACCTAGAGCCATAGCTCTGTTTAACTGTCCATCCCAGCTGCTTTTAGCAGTAATGATTTTATGGGATTCTTTATAAATTAGAGTGATGTTATTAAAAAAATAAGACCATAATAATTGCTTTAGCTCTGGAAGGTGATGCAGCATCTGGGGTAGCCAAAGAATTTAAAACGGGTTTAGACTGCTCTGATCCAGTTCAACTTTCAGAGTTAGCAAAACTATTGTCTTCATCTAAGCCTTCAACTTAGTAAACAAAGTAGTAACAAAGTAAAAAATCTTATTATTTTCGGGACCTGTCATTTAAATTCCATATAAGAGTTTTCTAGAATTTCCTTCTTTCATCTACGCAATAACCTATCCAGGGGTTATACTGAGAAACTAGTCCATGCATTTGTTACTTCAAGGCTGGACTATTGTAATTCTTTACTATCAGGAAGTCCACAAACTTCAGTTAAAAGCCTTCAGCTGATCCAAAATGCTGCAGCCAGAGTTCTGATGAAAATTAGAAAGAGAGATCATATCTCTCTTAAATTAGCTTCTCTTCATTGGCTTCCTGTTAAATCAAGAATAAAATTTAAAATCCTCCTTCTCACATTTAAAGCCTTAAATGGCCAAGCTCCATCTTATATCAGAGATATGATTGTTCCTTATGTACCTAACAGAGCACTCACTCTCAATCCTCAGGTTTACTAGTGGTTCCAAGAATTTTTAAAAGTAGAATGGGAGATCTTTTAGTTATCAGGCTCCTCTCCTGTGGAACAAACTACCAGCTTTAGTCTATGAGGCAGACACCCTGTCTACTTTTAAGGGTAGGCTTAAAACTTTCCTTTTAGATAAAGCTTATAGTTAGAGTAGCACAGGTTATCCCGAGTTATCTCTAAAGTTATGCTGCTATAAGCTTAGATTTCTAGATGACATAGGAACCCCTTTTCATCATGTGTTGTGAATTGGCGCTATATAAATAAATTGAAATGAATTGAACTGTCATCACCCAACATATAAAAAGGTCATTTGGAATGACCAGATAGGGATTTAATGGGCATAAAGAAAAATGTTGTACCACAATAGAGAACAAAAATGTAAAACCCACTATATGAATGTAGATGACACATATAGCCATCTGATAACATGTCCTCTTTCTAAGAAAGGGGGGGCTATAAAGGCTTTTTTTGTTCACAAAAAGTCCTATAAACAACATTCGCTTCTAAAAATCTAACAAAAAGAATGTTAGTAAGAATTTATCTGAACGTCATACTATATAAACATACAGGATTTGTAGCTCTCTAATAACATTTACAGACCTGAGATTTTCTGTGCCACCCAGAGCCTCCCAGCAGTTTCTAGCACCCAAGCCTCATTTCGGTCCACCAGGAGGAAGGTGTTGTGGTAGCTGAAGGGTTCAGGGTCCTCCTTGCACTGCCCCCCCTGGCCATGCTGCTCCAAGAGCCCAGTGATGACAGTCAGTGCTGCCCAAGCACTGTCACCACGCTCCAGCCCAAGCCTGAAGATCAAGCAAGCTGATAATCGAAACGCAGTTTGGGGGCTATGTTTACATTCTATGAGTTTGGGTTGTTGTTCTTTATTGTTTTGAGACATACATGGCTGCATTGAAAGCTAAATGACTCAATTTCTACACAAATATAAGTTTTAAGGGGCCTTGCCTCCAACACACTGTAGCTTAAATTATGAAGATCATGTCATAATCGTCTGCAAACACTGTTGATCTAAGAGGATTAGGTAATATCTTCCTCTCAGTGTACAGTATCTAAAATGTATTCAGTTAAAAGGGACATATTAGTCACCCTCAATTAAACAACTTTGTTTAATTAAGGTAAATAAGAGACATTTGAAAATACTTCTGCAGCTCACCGGACGAGATCCATCCCCAGCAAAGCTTCTCCAGGAACCACTGGTTCTCGTGTCCATACTGCCTCATTGCCAATACACACTCCTTGGTTATTAGCTCCCATTTCAGCACCCCACAGCCAGGCAGGTTTACTGAGGACGACGGCATAGGTTTTCTCTACCTGAGGGATCTGGATGTATGTGCACTGCAGAAAAATATATTAATGGAATGTTACACCAGATTTCAAAGATGCCACAACACTAAATAGTACTGTATCCAGTGTGCAAAGATGACAACTCCTCCCCCTTTGCAGAAAAAAACAATGTTTTGGAACTGTAGTGGGTGGAAGGTAACAACTTTAATGGATCAAATATCAACTCAGATCTGTTAGGTTAATTGGCTTCTCTAAATTCTCCTTAGGTGTGAGTGTGTGTGTGAATGGTTGTTTGTCCTGTTTGTCTCTATGTTGCCCTGCGATGGACTGGCGACCTGTCGGGGGTTTACCCCGCCTCTCGCCCGTAGGCACCAGCACTCATTGCGACCCCGCTTGGGATAAGCATGACAGAAATGGAACCTTAAATCAAAAGGACTCCGGGTCCTTTCCCGAAAACATTTCACACTGGAAAAATAGCCTCTCAGGCATCTGTAAACTAAGCCTCGGCTCTAGCCTTGACTAGCAAGTGTGCAACACAAGTGAACACTTTAGTGCACCATAGAAGGCAAAATGAGCTCACATTTAAAGGAATAGTACACCCAAAACATGATTAGCCTTCATTTTCTACTCACCCCCATGCTGAACAACACTCTGGAGTACTTTTTTGATATCTCAAATGCATCTGGAGATCTGGGAGGCTTCTTGCTGTCTGCTGACATTCAAATAATGGAGGTCTATTGTGCCCGAGACAGAAAGGTCCATAAAAGTCCACAAAAAAGTGTCAATATTCCTCCATACTGCTCGTCCAATGTATTCCAAGTGTCCTGAGTGGGTAGCATCCAGAATTTACTCGAAACTAAGTCATTTAGAATGTTTTTAGAGCATAAACAGTAGTGTATAGGATTTCCTGAAAGCGCGCACATGCGCGTTCACGACGCTACGGAAGTCGGCAGACCAAGCCAGATGAAAGTGCGCATTCAGCGTCTGCTCTGCCAATAATGCAAGCGTAGAAGAAGAAATGTGCTGTTTACCTGTGCAAAGAAAGAAACAACGAAAGAAAAATGTCTGAGGACTTCAGTGTTGAGGAAGAGCATGAGTTCTTTGCCGAGCTGAATGCGCTGGTTTGGTCTGCCGGCTTCCGTAGCGGCGTGAACGCACATGTGCGCGCTTTCAGGAAATCCTATATACTACTGTTTATGCTCTAAAAACATTCTAAATGACTTCGTTTCGAGTAAATTCTGGATGCTACCCACTCAGGACACTTGGAATACATTGGACGAGCAGTATGGAGGAATATTGACACGTTTGTTGTGGACTTTTATGGACCTTTCTGTCTCGGTCACCATAGACCTCCATTATTTGAATGTCAGCAGACAGCAAGAAGCCTCCCAGATCTCCAGATGCATTTGAGATATCAAAAAAGTACTCCAGAGTGTTGTTCAGCATGGGGGTGAGTAGAAAATGAAGGCTAATCATGTTTTGGGTGTACTATTCCTTTAAGGTTTTAAAATTGAGGGGAAAAGGAATAGATGGGAAAATGTTTTTCCCATCACAATATGTACTAACATAAACCCTATTTCAATAGTGAACCCTGTAGTTGGTCATACATTTATACACAGTTTAGACACTTTAGTTTGAGGTTTTTCACTAGAGATGAGCTCAAACTGAGCATACAAAACATGCTTAAATGACAGCTCCCAGCATGCCTTAAAGCTCTGACATCAGCCCAAAAGTTATTAAACAACAGCACCACTGTCATTCCTCTATCACAGTCTGCCTACATTGGGAGAAGAACCCCTTCCATCCCTAAAAGCCCTGCAATAACCTCTTGGAAGAGCATGTCGCTACTCAAAAGCTGTCCCCCTTCTTTATTCCTTTTGAAGACGAGGCTTGCATCCTGCAGAAAGAATCGTCTGCAAAGCCTTTGCAATCATGTGGAAGAAGCTGATCTGGTCACAGGAGACCATAAATACATTTATAAGCCTCTATTTAAAAAAAAAAAAAAAAAAAAAAAAAAGTGCATACATCAATCCAATGTCTGTGGCAGCATTATGCTGTGGAGATGCTTTTAGGGACAGGAAGGTATTCCTGGAAAAAAAACTTAGTTAAGGCTGCTGCACAGCATATGACATGGTCAGAGGTTCAGCTTCTTGCTTTAAACATGGAGTCTGCACTACAATTACATATTATAGAACATAGCATGTCTATGTGTCAGAAAGGCCAAATCAAAATCCAGACAAAAGCCTAAAAACAAATCAAATGTAATTCTGAAAACTGAGGTTAACCATTGTCCTGTATCCTGTCTGTGTCTGACTGAGCTTGGCTTAGTTAGCAAAGAAAAGTTTCTGAGAATTTCAGTCTCAGATGTACAAAGCTTTTACAAATATATCTCAAAAGGCTAGCACAGAAATGTGGTTCCACAAACCATGGAAACCGTGTTTCCTATTCATTCTCCTGCATAAATAAATTGCATTTTCAATCACATAATAATAAAATGTATTCAAGTTGTGGCAAGGTGTAAAAAAAGTGCTATAGGAGTAGGAATATTCAGCAACAATGGTCATCAATATCCAGTTACATTTTTGAAACATGCTTAGAAAGGTCAGGTACCTATTTTCAGGGGCGGAGCTAGATTGGGGCCATAACTACCCTTAGCCAATCATTGGCCACCCCTATCATTGTTTCCCTCTAATACAGGCGATGGTAAACAGTAATACTCTCAAGTGGAACATTCAAAACATTTTAATTTTTCATATATTAACAATTACTTGTCAAGAAAAACACTGTGGTTAATTATGCACATCAATATACTAACATTAAAGATAATAAGAACAGAATTCAAGCAGAACCAGATTTTGTGTTTCATGGGTAAAGAGAAAATGATGTGTCTCTGCAAGTTATCTAGGAGTCTTCAGTGAAATAATACATAAATAACCATTTTAATAAAAACAGATTAAATAATCAATTTATGTAGATATTAGTACTTGTAATGATCAATTCTAAGCAGAAAGATAACTGATAAAAGTAGGTAAGTAATGACAATGGAAAAGATGTTTGCCAAAAACTCAAACCTGAAAGAATTATATCCACTATATTTTCAGGTGTTTGAAGATATTCGTCTATTTGTCAGCAAAGGCTATGGGAAAGTATAGCTTGTCTTTATCTAGAAAATATGGATGTTTTGCTCATTAATTTTCCTGTTGGAAGAGTGTAGATTGACCCTGAGGTTTTGATGCCATCTACTTTTGGCCACCCCTAAGTCTACATTGGTTATTGCCTGGCCACCCTTATAAAAAGCAATGGATATTTTCAAAATCCATTGCTTGAAACACAAGCCTGGCTTCTTGGTAACAAAATCCTAAGCACCCCAGTCTTTTTGTATATTTTCCAAGTAAACATGATGACCTTCTGATCCCACACCACCAACCTACACTCAAGAGTTAGGGGTTGGGGGGGTGAGACCGTTAGAGTCCTGGCCTGTTTTACCTCCAGCGTGGATCCTGGAGGATGAGAGGCTGCAGGGTGGTAGACCACCTCCTGCACCTCATCCCGGGGACGGTCCGAGTTCTTCCCAAAAATCACTTGGTCATCCCGAGAACCAGGGGGTAAGGAGACAAAACAATCACATGACATAGGAGCCTGTGCCATTCTGCAACAACAAAAGAGCAAAAAAAAAAAAGCAATTGAGAGGAAGAGCTGGATTTTAAAAGATGCACAATAAGCACTACCTCATGTAAACAATCCTGCAAGGCTGACAGAGTGTTTGACATCCAACACAAATGAGCAAGCCTCCTCCCTTTAACCATAATGTGCATGTGAGAAGTCAGGAAGAAGAGATCCCTAAGGCTTTTTGCAGAAAAAGTGCGCTTCAGCCGCTGCCCATCCCTTTCCAGAACGGATTAGGTGGCAGACTAGTGCAGAGGACTTTATTCACTCTAATCTGCACAAATCCGACCCCCACCTTGCTTTATCACATGCTATTACCACCGCGATGCCTTTCAATCGGTAAATATTGTGCGGGGGGGATATAACACAAAGTGTGCCGGAGGCAGAGGCAGCGTGCAGCGGGGCTCCCTGTTTGCAAAGAGCGCTGTTTATTCCCAGAGATAAGGCCCTGCATGAGCTGCCGCTTCAGCTCGGCTTATTTCCAGGAAATGAGAGGGGCGGTTAAAATAAGAAGAGGGTTGGATCTGGAGGGTGGTCGCTGGGTCTAAACTACAGCTAGGAGTGCATTTGCAGCAATAAATTTACCTGTGTTTGTTTTTTTGGTGGAGGGAGCGGACGGCCAGCTGGGAGAAGACAGGCAGGTTGTAGGAAACGAGTCACGTGACCGAGCGATCCAAAGGTCTGTACTTAAAGGTCTCGTCTAGTCTGGCCACAAACAGCTCATCGTCTCTAGGAGTCCGGTTTACACTGATGATGATGCAGCTTTTTATCATGAGTCTGTTTCTCACTGGCTGCAAACTTAAAGCTGACGTCGCACTTAATCACGGGAATCCCTGCAAGTTTATTCCCAACAGTGTAATCCGTAAAAAATTACAATGGTTAAGCGAATTTGTTGATTGACCTGTATTAGTTTTTAACACAATTTTTTATTTTTTGCCATTTTTTAAGATGGGGCTAGAAGAGAGATAAACAATTTATTCCTCGTTTCTCACTAATTTGCCACTGTGAAACATAATAGTGGCAGAATCATACTGTGGGGGTCGTGATGCCAGTGGCAGTTCTAGACCAAATGTACCAGGGGGCCAAGAGGGGGGGAGCATGTTTTCATGGGGGCACAATGAAATTAAAAACAGGGCAAGGGATTCAAATATTAAGAGAGCTACGTGAAGTGAAATTTCTATTCAATTAGGTTTCATTAAAATTCTATTTATTTATTTTTTTTTTCAAATTTGTTTTGAAAAAAAAAAAAAAAGTAGCAGATGAAAACTGGGATCCTATCTCAATATCACTGAAGTTATCACCTTAATCTGTTTTAAATAATTGGTAAAACATAATTTTTAAAGAAAAAAATGAAATTGTTTTAAAGGACCTATCAGTAACCATGTCTGTTCCAGCGCATATCATCATTAGAATTTCTTTTATGTATTATTTCTTCAGGGGCCAGGACATGATTTACAGGGGCATTGGCCCCGTTGACCCCTGTCTAGAACCGCCCATGCACGATGTAGATTTTCAGAGGGTCTGTTTAGGTATTTTTTCCTGATTTATTTTAATCATTTTCATACCCTGTGCACTGTTTGGTTGAATTCATGAATTGAATTCTCTTACAACTGCAAACTGCCAGTCAGTATCCTGCCTGTAATAATATACAAATCTCTGCAAGCTCTAAAAGAAAAACTGTGCAATTTATAAATGGTGAGCTATAAATGATGTAGCTGAGATGAGAAGTTAGGACACAGATCAGGACCTTCGGGTCCTGTTAGTTCTTTGGATCTTACATTTTAGCCTCTCTGTTTAAGTTTTTGCCTGTGTTTATTACATTTTTAGTATTCCTTTTTAGACTCTGGTCCATGTATGTCTTTGGTTTCTTAGGTAAAATCAGCCTTTATTTTGAAACAACCAGCCTTCTATCTGAGTTTTACTCCTCCATAACCACACCAATTCAAAAACCTTACACTGTACGTGAAGCTGGATACACCATCCCCAAAATAAAACATGGAGGTGGCAGCATCATGCTGTCATTATCTAAAGAAATATGGGTTTACTTTATGACTCTCATCTTTAAGTCATCTCTATATTTGGGATTTTATTCAGAGCTTAATGCTTAAGTTAGTGATTCTCTTTGTGTCCTTTGTTCTTTTTTATGTTATTGGGCTCCATTCATTCTCTGTTTTTCAATTCGTTTCAGTTACTGTGTCCGAAAAAGTCTTTAGACATTCTTAATATTGGTTATTTTCATTTTTTTTCATCAAGTCCATTTCGTAATGAACATAGCTTGCAGTCACATCAAATCCCTGCAAGGTTTTACACACCTGAAAACTCCATTCCATATTATAGTTGCTATGTGATATGTACCTTAATTTGAAGGGAAAGCCAAAGTCTATTTGTTTATCTCATTTACATTTAGGTATACGTTAATCTTTTAGCAGAATAAAGCCAAAAATATATTTTTGAAAGTATTGATTTTGAATTTGACTTGTAAGTGGTAAAATGTTTGAAAACAAGAGAACACCCAGAGGTTTATTTTTATTTAAATTTTTTGCTCTCAAAAATCTGCATACCTCCAGTTAACATTACTTTCCTTCGGCCTGGCATTTTTTACCAAGCATGTGTGTCTTAGAGAGGACAGAGTATGAGTTATTTTACGTTGTATCCACTAGATGTCCCTGCATTCAATCCACTTGACCTTTAAATAGTTATTAGCTAAATAAGCACTGTTTTTTTCTAATCTATCAAAATATTTGGAGCGGGTTAAGATAAATGAACAATTTTCACCTAGTGTAACCTAACTTTTTCATGTGGTAAAGTTTTTGCATTTACTTAGATATAGCAGTGAAAAAGTAAAAAGTACTTTACATTTGTATCAGTATTTTTTTTTAATCATAATTGTATTACATCTGAATAGTAAGTGGAAAGATACCGAATGTAACAAGTTAAATACATGTTTATATTTGCTGTATAAATAGGTCACAGTCTTTGCTCAATGACACTGCTCCTACAATGCACTGGTTTTTACCGGTCCCTGAATCCCCTGTTGGCTAATCAGTGTAATTAAAGTTTGTGTGTGGTGTCAGTAGTTTATTGAGTGGGTGTGTCTCCCATCCGTGGTGTTTCATTGAATTATGCTGCTGGCACTCCCTGTCTCAGACTGTGGAGACACACTCAGTCCCCATGCAGTCCCCGTCTAGATGCACTTTAAAAACCACTGATTGATTTTAAAGAGTCAACCACTGTGTTAAACATTGAATACTGGTCATTTTCACAGTAACTCTTTCTTTAGTGGTTGCACAGAGAATTAATCCACTAATCTTTTTAAAAGAAAAACAAATTAGATTTTTATACATTTCTAATTGAGACATATTCAAAGTTAAATGTATCATTATCTTTAGTTTTATAAGTTAAAACCTGACCTGAGTTAAAACCTTTGGTAGACTTTCTTGCAACTCATTTTTCTGTTGAAATAGCTTTCTATTACTTATTTACAAGTCCAGTAAACGGAAATGAATGCTTCTCTATTAAACTGTAAAGGCTTTAATAGAGTCCCTGTTAAGGACGAATTTTATGTCTGATTGTAAGCTCGTGATTCACTGATTATTAAAATGTTGCATCTAGACTTTTGCTGAAACTAAGGTGCATTTGTCTCTCTAGACATGAAGTCCTATAACTTCAGCTTAAAAAAAAATGTAAAAAAAGGAAATAAAATTTAAAAAAACATAAAAGTTAAAAGTTTAAAACTTAAAAAAAAAACACAGAATTTTAACGATTCAAGCTTGGATTTAATTATTCTTCAGCGATTAAGAAGACTCTATGTGAAAATAAGGCACATTTTTCATCTTCTGAAAAATATTTTTGAAATCCATCTACTCCTACATTTTCAGCTATTTATTTCCTAAATTATAAAAAATGCAATATTTGCACCATACCCTTGCCCCTGGTATCAAAAATTTAAGAACTACCTCTTAACATGAATGCTGTCCTAGTGATAGATATTTTGCGTTGGAGTTATAGTTGTAGAGGTGTAGAATTTACACAGATTACAGAAAAATAATTAAAGTTACCAGTTGTTAGAAGGTACAATAATGTTGGCATTAAAGGCACCGCCTTAAATTGGTTGAGATTGTACCTTCAAAATCGATCTTTTGCCAACCACCTTGGTCCTTACACCTCTGGACCTGCCCCACTCAGCTGTGGAGTGCCGCAAGGCTCCATTCTGGGCCCCTTATTGTTTTCAATGTATATTCTTCCACTTGGTTTAATTTTTAGAAAATAAAAAGATCTGCAAATTTATCTGCCTTTTAAGTCAGGCACAGACAATGTTCAAGTTTTATTTAAAATATACAAGAAGTGAAGCACTGAATGTTTAAAAATTGTCTAAAAGTGAAATTGTGGTATTTAGAAAGTCATGTGATGTCTCAACTCTTGTCATGTTCGCTGCCCTGATAGCTGACCTAATTACTCACTTCACTCACCTGCTTAACCCTCCCTGGTTACTAATCACCACTCCTCCACTTACGCCTGCTGCTTTCTATACGGTTTAGCCCAGCTATCGTGGCCAGATCATTGTATGTATGTTTGTCTGTTCATCTGAGTTTTAGTGTAAGATCATGGCTGATTTCCACAGTTCTTGTGGTCATTCTCTGAGGCCAGTGGTTAGAGAGGGTTGTTAGTCTTGTTTTTGTTTTTCCTGATCATGTCCTGGCTCTTGTCCGCTGAGCGCACCCTGTTCCTGTTTAGGCTCAATGGAGGCAGCTAGTTTAAAGCTCCGTAGTTATCCAGTTACCATGTCTCGTTTATGTCTCTCAACTACTAAGCCTGCCTGTTTCCATCTGAATGTTTCTGCCTGAACTCGCTGATGGACTCATAAAACCCTAAACATGCCTGAGCGCTCTGTGGATTCCTGGAACCCTGGATCTGCCTGTTCCTGTTATGATTGGAACCCCTGACCGGGCTAAGGAGTCCTGGATCTCAGAGCCGTCCTTTTCTTGACTGTTACCCTGACCTGGCTCGGACTTTTGCCTGTTCACGGAGGCTGCTGCATCAAAGACACTCTGGGCAGCTCACCCCACATCTCGTTTGGCAGTCCATTTGCTGGATCCTGCCTCACTTGAGAGGATGGACTGAACTGTTAAACCAGTTAATTGACTCGCTTGGATAAACATTTTCCATCAGATTATCCTGGTCACTTACCTGTGTTTCTCCCTAACCAGACTGCCAGTGATGGGTGGTGCCCCTCCTCCCCCTGTAGCAGATCCACAGCTCTGCGTTCTAAACTCTGTGTTGTTCTTTATTAAAAGTTCTGAACTTTCCCACTGTCTGATCACATGAATTCTGGGTCCTACATTCTGACGCTCATTACAACACTAGGCCCTTTGAGCAACTATTGTCACGAGTCTGCCAGGAATCTTGGGGTTGTTTTGGATGGTTTGTTTAATTTTGACAGACAAATAAGTTCAGTCATCATAAATAGCTTTTTTCAGCTGCGTTTGCTCATCAAAGTCAAACTTATTTGCCTCATGCCGACCTTGAGCCTGTCA